>NC_084821.1:59480547-59799951 GCF_958449725.1 Rosa rugosa | reverse complement strand
TCACTATGTGGTTAATTCAGTGGATGGGCCTGCCAATTGAAGGTGCCACATGGGAAGAGGCCCACTCCATTATGGCCTGCTTCCCTCCTTTGGCGCCTGCGGACAGTCACCCTCTCAAGGGGGTGGGACTTGTTAGAACCAACTTCCCTTGACCTAAACCCGTTTGTCAAAGCCCAATATCTACATTGCAGAAGTAGATCCAGTAGCAAGTAATAGGCCCAATCCATTAGACTAGATGACAAGACAAGTGGTCCATGCCACGTGTCGATCTCCACTTGTAAGAAAGTTTAATCTCAGCCTTTAAAACTTGTATCAGAACCCAATTCTGGGCATCTTTTGAAATGAAGAATGCATTTTAACTTCTTTGTCTTTCTTTTCCATTAGCACTTTTAATTAGAGGCTATCATAATGTCGCCTGATTCTCTAAATATAATTTTTTTTTAAATATATATCGTTTATGCTTGAGAAATGAGTTGTGGTAACAAATACAAATAGTTTTGATTTCAAAACTTAAAAAGAAAAAGAGTCAGTAACAAATACAAATAGTTTTGATTTTAAAACTAAAAAAGAACACTACAGGAGAAAACCCCTTTAGTGACAAACCTATTTTGTCTCCCATTCAAACAAATTTGTCACCCATAGGTATGGGTGACAAAATCATTTTGTCTCTAATTTTGTCTCTAATAGTGGGTGACAGATTCTTATTAGTGACAAAAGCTAAATTTTGTCACCCAAAAATAAAGGGGACAAAGTATTTTTCGTCTCCTATACGCCTACATTTTGTCACCTAAAACATTTCACAATCGAGCAGAAATTCTATATATGGCGGGTAATTTGAATAAAATGGCGGGATTTTGGGAATCAGTGACAAACTGTTCGGAATGAGTTTGTCACCCATACTTTGAATATTTTGAAATTAATTAATTTTTTATTTTCATATTTAATTGATTATATATTATTGGTGACAAAATGTCACCTTGACACCTGGGAACATAATATCTAATTATCAATTTTATATAACAAATTTCAACACTAAATAAAACTAAATAAAAAAGTATTTAATTGCATTGAATAAATGAAAAGATAGTATAACAGAGAAAGTGAAGTTTTGCGTTTCTACACTTCTACATAGACAATAGGTAGCAAAAACAAGTTTTCTAGTTTAATAATATAAAACTAAAGTTCCATCGGAAAACAACATTAAGGTCCTAATAGCTAGTCTGCACCCTCATCTTCATCCCCATAGATATTCACATCATCATCATCATCATCCCCATTATCATAATCATCATCATCATCACTGGAATAATGAACATTATACCCTTCAACAGTAGCAAGTTGCTCTTCTATGTGACTGATATGCCTCAAAAGCTTTTCCACCGTGGCTGTCAGCTCAATCACCTTTTGTTCTGTCACTGAAGTATTTGTAGATTTATCACTCTCAGAATAATGGACGGGTTCCTTCCGTGGACCATAGCCCAGACCGCGAATGCCTCTACCCTTTGCAACCCCAACGCCATTTGCCAAGATATCCAACTGCATAGAGACGGGAACTTCTATTTCATCAAGTGAGGCAGCCCCAAGCACTTCAGCTAACTTCTCCTTTGTTTGATTCAATTCTCCTAACATTTTCTTCTACATAATTGAAGAAGAAAAAAATAATTAATTAAAAAGCGATAAAAACAAGATTAAAAATTGAAAATCTTTATAACAAAAGCTAACCCCAGTTTGTTCAGCTGCTTCGTTGATCCATTGACCGTCACGATGTTGATGCATAGCGCTCCAATTCTCAACAAAAGACACATTTTTACCTTTCTGTTTGTGCTCAAAATAAAAAGTTAATATGATCAGTATGCATATAATACATGTTAAAATATTCAATTTTAACTCAATACCTCAAACCTGCAGATTTATGCCAATAAATACCATAAACACATGAGCAGATTAATAATTAAACAGACTGAAGGAGCAAGCGCACATGCAGATTTCAGGCTCAAGTAATATTACGACCAAGCAGAAAACCACTCAGAACCGTGAGAATATATCACTTCTTAGTGATTCGTAAAAGTAAATCACAAGAAAACTTAACATGACTGAAGCGTACTAACATAAGGGCCAAGGACATGCCCCTTCTTTTTACTGATAGTTCATGTTACAATATATTTTCAATAGGCAGTAGTAACCTCCTTAACTCTAACCATTTGGTTCAGTTGAAGTGCACCTCGCTGGATGCAATATCTAAGACTAGCTTTTCCTAATTCTAGAGAAGAGACAACTTCAATGTTCAAGTTGGACCTTTCATCTGTGTCATTTGAAACATATAGAAGAATCAATGACTCAGAAACCTATAGAAAAAGCAATACTAATTATTTGATCAAACAAGAAATAATACTTATGAACACATAAGTATTATTTCTTGTTTTACAGAAAAAGCAAAATAAAATTCAGCTTGTTGTTAAATGAAAAGGACCAAAAGTTGAAAATGAAGTGTTATTGACTCATCTTCTGCTGTGTGACAAAAGGGAGAAAAAAAAAAAAAAAAAGAGACAAAAGAAAAGGAAAAAGAAGAAGAAGATGGAGTGAGTATTGACCAGTATGTTATGTTACGATACATTACCAAAAGAATATACTTTATGTGGAGCTTTAGAGTATACTTGGACACCTTATTTTATGATACTAGAGCAATTTCTGGATAGAAGTCTGGAGATCAACAAAACCTCAAATTAAAATAGTCAAACATCCAGTTTAAAGGTTATCCAAGTGAACCTGGAAACATCGTTATAATGCTACCGAACCTTCCAAAATAAAATTGAAGAAAAAGTACAAAAAGAATATACTATATGTGGAGGTTTAGAGTATAGCTGGACACCTTTTTAATGATACTAGAGCAAGTTCTGGGTTGAAGTCTGGAGATCAGCCAAACCTGAAATTAAAATAGTCAAACATCCAGTTTATAGGTTATCCAAATGGACCTGGAAACATCGTTATAATGCTACTGACCCTTCCAAAATAAAATTGAAGAAAAAGTTATAAGTCATCTGAGAAAAGCTAGAACAAGAAAAAGTTGCAGATGTAGTAGAATAGACAACAACAAAAAGGATTAAAGCCTTGTTTGTTAGCTGTGGAACAGATTAAAAGTGTTTTTCTCAAGTAATAGCTTATATATAGACATGTACAGATCACATTATTCTCTTCCCATCAAAATATATAGATGTACCTATTTACATACATTATGAACTTAAACATGTATAAGTAGGTATGAGTGTCTGGTATAAATTTCTGTGGGAGATGATCGATCAGTGGAAGAAGAAAAAAGCTATACATTCTTGTCGGGAACAGTTAGACAATGGCCCTGCCTTCAGGGAATCTAAACCTTCAAAATGACAAAGGCAGGTCGCTAATTCATAGAAGCATAAAATACACAATCAAAAGACATATACCTCAAAAATGATCATCACATCATCACTACAATTGTAGCACCATGATGAAGACTACTGATCAGATTTAACACTTAGCTAGCATTAGCAGTGTTCATGCTTTTGAATTTTGCGCAACTACTTGCTACAGACAAACCAAATCACACAAATATGAATTTAATAAACATTAGCAGTGACGCATTTGTTACTTGTTTCAAAAATGATATAAAATAAATGACAACCAAGAATTATTCCTTCATAAGTGATGCATTTGTGTCTAGCGTTATTGGTCAATTAAATTTGCTAGATCATAGGTAGCTGTTTGTGTTTTGTTCCTTTTTCCCTTATAGTCTACAGAACAACTTGAAGACAGATTGATCGTAGATTTGGAAACCAAATCACAGATATAAGCTTATCTGTCTATCTATTCATCTAAGTAATCACTTTCTGCAACTGTCCTACATCCTTATATGATTAGCTTAGCCTAGCTTCCTAAATTGAATTATTTCACCTACTTGGCTTTCGTACAAAATTCATCTAAACACTTTCAAATATGAATTTAATAATACATTTGAATCTAAGGAATTTAATACACTTAGCTAGCATTAGCAGTGACGTGTTTGTGCTTGCCTCTTGATCCATATTAGCAAAATAATCCTTATTCAACCAACAAATATGCAATTTAATAAACACTTTACATATCCAAAATCATATAATGTCTTTCCTTATTTTTCTATTATATACATGTCCACTACCATCATGTTTCAAGACTGGTCTTAGCTCGCATAAACCATAAAAAATAAAATAAAATAAAATAAAAAGGAGAGAGGAAGATATTAATAGACTACGTGGAACTTTAGAGCATACCTGGACACCTTTTGTGTAATACTAAAGCAATTTTTGGATTGAAGTGAGCTCAACAAAACCTAAAAAACAAATCAAGACAAAAGCAAAATAAAATTTCAGCTTTTCAAGGCCAAAAGATATGGTCCGCAGAAAATTAGTAAAGATATAAGTAAACTGTGATTAAAGGTTGTTAACGCTTTCTCACACAACAAAAAGGACATTACAGGACTCTTCCTGATCATAGACCAGCTTCTTTATAAACTACTAAGGACCATAACATTAATGAGCCTACATCTAACATATTATAAGCAGAAGCAAAGACAAAGGCCATGTCAAAATGTATATGACATAAATATACGTAAATTAGAAAACTTACTTGTTCTTCTCAATATCGATCAGTTGCATCACTCTTTTTAGCACTTTCAACAATCACCTACAGAAGACAATGAATTTCAAAACAAAACTAAAGAGAAACATAGAGTAAAAACCGCAAGAGCAAAGAAGAATCATACTAGTATTCAATCCGGATGATGCTCTCTGATGCGATTCTGCTTCCCTTTTTCCTGGAATATATAAAGACACAAACTGTAAACTTCAACATAGATTGAAAATAGTACGAGTGTGACAATTGAGACTATAAGAACAATTTTATGTTTCCGCTTAGCAGAAAGTAATGCTTTGGATTTTCCATACAAAACTGTATCCAAGAACCCCGCCGTATCTCTCAAAACCTTTTCTCTGGCTATTGGAAGTCCAAGTAATATATATATATAAAGAACCAATTACAGTCACTTCCCTATATTAACAATTAGTTCCTGAAGCCATCACTATCCACCACATCAAATCCAAATATATTTAAACCTGAGTTCATCTCTCTACATAAAACTCAACCACCCCCAACAATTCCATCAAGACGTGCATATGTTAAATAAACAAGATTGTCAATTCTAAATGGGTGAGAAAACAAAAACAAAAACCCAATTAATATAAAACCAAAATTAGAGAGATGATATCATCAAAAAATAACAATACTGAAATTGAAAAGTCTGCAGCAATCAAGAATTCATATCCCAAACAATTATCCATTGTTTTCTTACCAGTATAAGAACCCATCATCTCAACTGGTATATTGTAATCAAAACACAATTACAATTGAAAATTGAGAATACCCATTGAAACAAATCAAATTATAAAAAGAAAAGAAGACAAAAATTAAAAATTTACCTGATCGATAAAAAACCCAAGATGAAGGGGTTTGGTGCTGGTGATTTAGGATGATTTTGAGATTGGGCTGCTGGGGTTGAGAAGTGAAAAGAAGAGATTAGAGAGAAGATGATGTAGTAGTTTGAGGTTTGAGGAGATGAAGTAGTTGTCGATCGAAGGTGGAGTTCATGTTGCTGGCAGTTTGAGGTTCGAAGTTGTGAACGCTTGGGAAAATAGATTTCGCGGTGGATAGGATGAAAGAAGGAAAAAAAAGAAAAAAAAAAAAAAGGTATTTATACCTCATCCTCTTTTACATAATACTACACCGTTTTGGAGATTTGAAGTCTCAATGTTTTTTCCTCTCAATTAAATTTTTGATTTCCCGCTGGTGGAATAAAGGCCAACTGCCTAAATTATAAAAACAATAGGAGGCAAAATTATATTTTGTCACTAATAAAAAGTTGAGACAAAAAGATTTTGTCTCCTTTCTTTATTATTTTGTCAAGCAAACATTAATATAAATTTAATTTAAGATGACAACTTATTGGTGACAAACTAAAAAATTGTGCCACCCATTATAGTTATTAGTGACGCAAATGACTTATGTCGCCTATACTTTTGTCTCTAAAGGGGTTTTCCCTTGTAGTGACCATTGATCCGGCGATGTCCACAATCTTTGGTGGTTTGCTTGTACTTAGAAAAGCATTTGTTTAGAATCGGGCAAACGATTTGCTTGAATGTAGTAGCTGTTATTATGCGGAAGTGGGTGCTGTTTGTCCTTTTATTTGGTCCCTCCTTGGTACTTATGGAAGTCGATGAACTCTGCACAAAGTTTTCTGATACTGCATGTCATCTTGATTATCAAATATGACTCATTGAGTTTCACTAAGTGTTACTCATTCACAGATACATAGGTTGAGGTCTTGCATATATATATTATATATATATAATATATATATGATCAAGTGATCGAGAAGACCCCTTACGGATGAGCTAGCTATTGACGCAAAGGGTATTGTCCTGAAACTCTGAAAGAAGGGTTTGGGGTAGGTTTGTTTGTAAAGCCCACAATTATAAACTGCACGTTTTGAATGAGCAGCGTTCATCATTTTCATGCATCGGTCTTTTGACATGCAACGTTCCAACGCCATCTCACCTCAATGTTGGACATTTCACTACTTGAACTTCCACACAAAAAGAATTTGTCAGATTTGACTATTTTTTTCTAATTTGTGCATCTAAAAGTCGTAGCGCGTGAACCAATACATGTTGATTCAGTTGGTATGAACGTGTTTGTGGTTTAGTCTAAATCGAAATTCGATTTCTGCTGTTAGCACTTAGTAGTCCTGTATTGGGTCATGCAATCAGTAAATCTATTGCGGAAATTCATACTTGGGGACTGTAGAGGTGTATTTTTGTCCTAGAACGGAGGTATAAGATATCATTCCTCTCTCTAAAATTTTTGTAACCAAAAAAAAAAAAATTAAAATAAAAGTCATAGCACGTGAATAAAATACTTTTTTTCTTTTTTGAAATTTCATTAAAAATGAGTGAAGCCGGGAAAGGAGCCCGAGTTTCTTGTCGATCAACTACCGAGTAAGAACTTATATTTCTAATGTAGACCTTTACTCTTAAATTTATTCCTTTTATGCTAGACGTGGCAGCAACTTGTTATTTGTACTCTGGGTCTTTGGCACTAGAATTTCTGGAGAGATCGTTTCTCCACTGCGTCGTTTTTAGCATGTTGAAGAGATGTTAACGGAGACATCATTGTCATTGTCGTCGTATTCATTAATTTTTTTTCTACTTTTTCTTTATTCTCACTAGCTACTTTATAGGCTGTAGTGTAGATGTTTTTGGATAGAACTCCACAGCCCACTTATTGAAGATGATGTCGGTAATGCCTAATGAATGGTCAGTCGATATGAGAGCGGGCCAATTCATTCCAGTTAAGTTTCGGTTAAACATACCCTCCAAATTCTTGGATTCGAACTGTATTTCAAACTCAATCCTTGAAAATCAAAATGAATTCCAAATTTAAACGGGAGTGTATTCCATGCACCGTCAGTGCATGGATACTTGCAATATGAATGGATGTAATTTTTTTGATATTAAAATATATAAAGGAGTTGATTAGATGAGTGACTGTTATTTTTTTAGAGATTAAAATAACTGTCAGTGCATACAATCCTCTTCACTAATTAAATTATTGGCAGCGCACTACGCAATTTGAAAGAGAACCACACCGTTTATAGAGCTAGGAGCTAGATAGACAAAAAGTGTCCCAACAGACTTTCAAGTTTTAGAGAATCTAAAGAGTTAGCTAGATCTCGAAAAGTTAGTTAAAATTGATAGAGAAAATAACAAGAAATATTTGTATTTGTAGCGCGTGGTTGAATTGCACGGCGGATCGAGATCCTTCCCTCCTCTAAGTTAGGAGAAAATACAGACAAATTGTAAGAAAAATAATTCAACCTCCATGACATTCTCCTTCACATCACACACATGGGGCTTTGTTGAAGAATAACAAGTGGTCCTTGTTAGGGCAAAATGAATCAAAAATTCGAACCATATACGTACTAATTTTATTCATCAAAACTATAGCTGTTAAAAGCAATAGCAAATGCGATATATTACTTTAATTATGAGCTATATTTGCTGATAATTAATATCAACATTTCAGATGATTCGAATGTATCACTTGTGATGTATCTCATATTTTAAAGTGTTTTAAAATCAATCGAATTGTTTTAGGCACTTTTTGTAAATATTTTTAGTCATTTTGGGGACTCTCATCATTTTCTTTTGTTGCAACATTGTGTTTGAGTATTTGTTATTGGATTCCAAGGGTTGAATTTTACTTGGAAATCTCTTCGCATGGTAAACCTAGGCTTATAAACAAATTCGAATGAACTGGATCCATCATATATGTTTGTCTTGAATTACATACAACATATGCGGCCGTTACCACCATAATATAGTAATCGGAGCAGCACACCCTCAACAAATTCAACGACGGGCTCTTTTGCAATATCTCAGTTTTTAACATAGGAGACTCCTCATCCTCTCAAATCCGAACCAGTACAAACAGATCGAAAAGAGTTAAAAGAAGCAGTGGGACCACTTACATTCAATCCGTACAATATGGGGCAATTATCAATTGGATCCATTTGTTTTCCCTAAAGATTCTTTTTTTTCAGTCCAATCAAAATCGATGATCTACTCATTTGGAAGTAGAAAACGTACACTAGCTTGCTTACAAAAGTGAATCAAAACGTGTGATTAAATTTTTGTCCGTTGTATTTTCACTAGTATACAAAAAATTTAATAAATATCCTCACACTCTCTACATATTAGTAAATACATGCTAAAAGAATTTAACATACTCATCGATCCGTTAAAAGACAAACTTATCACAATGTAGTGGCGCGACACATTTACTTAGCTCAATATATATTTAGAATTTATAAAACAACAATGTGAACTTATCACATGTTTATTACTAAGTAAGTAACGATTGATAAATAAAAAAATAATATGAATATGAAAAAAGAACTCAATTTTTAGGGACAGAGAAATTCATTTTAATTGGTTAGTGATGAGATAATAAAGAAGGATGTGATACCTTTGAAGATTCTTGGAAATGAAGTTGAGTGATATTGAAGTTCTATGGGATGAGTTTAAGGCTTAACCTAGTATATATATAAGGATACATAAGTCCTTGCAATCTGTATGCTCAAACTTAGAGATGATTGTAGAAGACCTATGCTTGTTTTTTTTTAAAGGATTTGATTTTATTAGATATCAAAACCATGAATACAGGCCAGAGTCTAACATGCACTTACATAAGAATCCGGTGAAATCCGGAGAACCTATCTAAGCCAATACTAAACTCATTAGAGTCTAAAGAGACGCTCGCCGGAAAGCAAGCCTACAACGAGCAAAAACAACCTCACTATTCTAAGGCAAAATCATTCATCTAGTCTAATTTGCCAGCACGCCATTGCGGTACAAATAACAACTAGAAACATCTTAGAACAACACATAGAGATTACTCTAACTCTACAAGGTTTGTAACCAGATGTTTAATAGCAGAGATTTAGGAAAATACTAGCTCCTCCCCCTTAGGTTGGAGCCAGCACCATCCTTAGCCTCTTCAGGAGCCAACAACCTCGGCAACAAGTTGGTCTTGCTCTTCTTGTTCAAAGCAACTGTAGCAGACTCAACCAACCCAAGTTGGAGCGGCCCAATGACCCAAGCCCACTGCTCAAACCTACTGAAACAGGCCCAAGAGAGATTAGGCCCAGTCCCAGAGGCCCAAACCCAAGCAAAGATGCTGGCTTGAGCATCATGTCGCCGCCAGCCTGTCGCCGCTGCCGTCTCCGCCATGTCTGGGGGTCGCCCACCCCAGACAGCCATCCTCAGAAGCATCACTGCACTACCACACCAGTGCCTACCGATCGGTAGACCTCCACCTCCGATTGTCGATCGCCTCGCCCTCGACTGCACCCAGACTAGATGAGAATCCGATCTACTAACCCGCCAGCAATCGTCCAAACCGCCGTGTTAGCCCTTCACCCAAAACCCCAGGCACGACGGTACCAGTCCAACGAACCTACGACTGATCTGCCTCGATTCACAGCACCAAGACCCGTCCACCAAAATCCTAGAACAAGCGGATCATTTCGAAAACCTCGACCACCACCAAAACAGACCCTGAGATCTGCCACGCACGACCAACGACGCGGGCTCGCCGGTGAAGACTACCACGCCGCCGCCACCCTCTGCTCAGAAACCCTAGGGCTCTGCTCTATTCGTTGTGTCAAGCTGATGACTTAGAAGACCTATGCTTGTGATTGCTGTTATACGGATGATAATTTTTATTGGGACCTCCTAATCAACTTACTAGATCTCTTTCATTTTTTAATTATTAAACTACCTATGTGTCTTTATAGAAAATGACTGTTATAGGATTATAGAATGGCCCATAATTACTTCAAAAGTAAGACATGATCCAAAATTACAGTCAGGTTTTAAGACTTGGGTGAAACTTATTGACAAATTAAGTCTTAAAATGTACGTTTCATAATAAAAGAAATGTGATGGTCTCAAAAAACAGCAAATATTGTACGTAAAACTTACGTACGGGTAGAAACTTTCCCCTTGTTCGGACTGTCTGCATGCCAAGGACCTGGAATTATTGTTGTCAAATGATCTTGTTAGTGTCTTTCTCAACAAAAAAGAAAAAGAAGAAGAAGATGTTGTTCGTGACGATATATATATATATCTGATATTAGATTCATGATTCGTAAGTTTTTTGACGGGTAGGTTACTTTTATACTTAATTAGGATAATAATGATAAAATACTTTGACGCGTAAAATAGTAAATCATATGGTTGTGTCATAAAATGCTGCATCCGGCCAAGATATTAAATCATATGATAATAATTATTGGATGCAGATACTCGATTAGGATTCAAATTTGCTAACCACTTTTATTTTGTGGTGATATCACCACGAGAGTTTCTATTGGGACCTCCAAATCTGCTCACTTGACCTCACTCTATTATGAATTATTAAATGACATATATAACCTACTATAAAATGACTATTAAGGACAATAATTATACCAAAAAAATATTATATTTATTTTATGTAGACTTTCCAATTCAATAATATTAAATTGTATTCTTTATTATTTTCCTTATCTATTTTCATTTTCCAATTTCACTACATACTCGTTAAAGCATTCATATATATATATATATATATATATATATATATATATATAATAAGAATTAAAAATATGATTAAGATCATGTGACATAAAAATGTATGATATATATGTTGAACGCATATTGGTGAGGAAAAACAAAATAAATTCTCATATGATTTATGACCAAAATCTAAGTCAATCCATTATATTTCCAAAAAATAATAATAATAATAATAATTAAATAATTAATCATGTGGTACAAAAAATACAGAAAAAAAAAACATTAAAAAACGTATGATTTTTTTTTTAGAATAAAAACAAATGATTTCTTCATTTTTTTGCACAGCTAAAATAGATTTTTTTTTAAAAAAAAAAACATAATAGTTCATGACATTTTCTTATTGATTAGACATTAATTTTTGAAACTCAAGTTTGATTAAGAAATGTATATTTAGTCAAGATTTATAGAGTGATTAAATCATTCAAATGACTAAATTTTTTATTTTAAAGATAATAATTTGTTTGCAAATTATATGAGTGAGGTTATTTGAGGAAGTTTAGTGAGGTTTAGTGAGTAAATTTAGTATTTGAAAATTTGATAAGAGGTGTACAAAGCATAGAGGTCAAGTGAGTAAATTTGGAGGTTCTAATAGAAAAACTCTATCACCACCCTATTAAAACTTGTCACGTCATATAGAATTAATTGAATACTTAAAATATAATTTTTAAATAAAACATCATGATAAACTATAATTATATTTTATAACACGTGACAGTTTTGTATTGAGTGGTGATATCACCACCAAAATATTGGTGATGAGCAAATTTGAATCCTACTCGATTAACTCGTCACACACATATATTACTGTGCATTATCCCTCGGACAAAAGAAAAGAAAAGGACTCTTCATTATATCATCCACATAATAACACAAAATTTAGTAAATAATGAACCAGCTCCTACCCTCTTATATACTCGGGCACGTACTACTATATATAACTCTCAAAGAGAGAGCAGGAGTGACAGAGCAGAGAGATAGAGATCATAGAGACAGTGAGAAAGAGAAAGTAATATATTATATATCCGTCGAAATGGGAAGGTACTCTGGTTTCGAAAAGGGGGGATTGAAGAAAGGTGCGTGGTCTGCTTGCGAAGACCAGGTTCTCAAGGACTACGTCAAAAAGCACGGTCCAGGCAAATGGGGAAAAGCATCAAGGGAGACCGGCAAGTTCATAATTTTCTTCATTTTTACTTTCGACATCAGCATTGTGCTTAATTAATTGTTGTAATCGCCACTTTTTCTGAACTAATCAATTATTTCATTTAATTAACAACGACCGTCTGTAGTTGTACTAACGTTTAATTTAATTCGATCTGACAATTGTATGCATGCATTGCAAGCCAGAATTACACCAGTGGTAAATGGATTGATTGGTTGCTTAATTACTGCTTAACTGCATGTGCAGGTTTGAAGAGATGTGGGAAGAGTGTGAGATTGAGATGGTTGAATTACCTGAGGCCCGGTATCAAGAGAGGCAAGATTACAGAAGATGAAAAAGACCTTATCATCAGGATGCACACACTCTTAGGCAACAGGTCCCAATTTAGTTAATTTCTAGAGCTCTTAACATGCATGCCCTGCAGAGCAAATATTCAAATTTAGGCTTGATATTCGTAATTATACGTATGAACATTTTATCAATATTAGGGCTTTTTTTATAATTTTTTATTTCTTTTTCAAGAATTCAATGAAAATCTAATTACTTCTTTTCAGATCTTAATACAAAGTAAACCTAATAAATACTTATTAACTATTGGGTATATGTACTTTTGCAGGTGGTCATTGATAGCAGGAAGGATTCCGGGCCGAACTGACAATGAAATAAAGAACTACTGGAATTCCATTCTAAGGAAGAACGTGGGAGAAGAAAGAGAGAGAGAATCAGAAGTGTCGAGAAACGAGATGATCAAGGAGAACTTGCCATCCCTCGTTGGCGACGATGGTCATCCACATTTGACCAAATGCGATGAAGTTCTTAGAGGAGGAGGAGGATTGGTGTGTTTTGCCAGCGATGTTAATGTAGAAGAAGACCACCGGCGTCATTGTCTTGGTGGTACTAGTACCGATACTACTACACTGAGTCCCGGAGTGGGAGTCGAAATCGGAGGCGGGGCAAACAATGATATTCAACCAACAGGAGATGATCTCAATTATAACGCTATGACCTGGAAAGATTCGATAATGGATCTGAATGGAGGCCAACTCGACATATCTGAATTCCTCCAAAGTGACTTTTCGACGTTTTGGGATTCAGATGGGCTCATGAATTTTGAAATCGGAGGTTGCAGCACCATGAATTATGAGTTGCCAAATAATTAGGATGGTTAATTATCTTTCCGGAGCTTTTTTCTTTTTTTTTTTGTTGAAACTGAATAATTTATTACTTGGGGAATTAACCCTCCATATATAGATAGTACATCATTACGCCACTATATGGGCTATTACATATCCAAACGTGAAAGTCATGAATCATAAGCGGAAATTGATTCTCGCATGTATTAATTCTTAATTTGCATGGCAGTGCCATTATATTAATAAAATTGGTCACTTCTATTCTGTATCTTAGTAGCGACTTAATTGATTTTACTTCACATATTATAAATTTCAGCAATGAAATTTTTCCATTGCCATTTGTTTAATTCAACAATTTGTCAACATCGATGTCTCTTCAATTTGCTTGTAGCGGCGGACTAGGATTTTCTACATCTCAAATGTTTAGTTCTACATACGCTGTGGCGTGTTTATGCGGCCACTCAGGGACTCATCTTGTCAATGAGTTTTTGTTTTTCATCATTCCACATATTCAGTTGGTGTGTTGATCGAAGGCGTTGTACTTAGCGGCAGCAACAAATGGTGCTTTTTGGATGACCACAGTTAGTTGCTCGACATAGTTGAATAGTTGATAGGGTTTCCACAAGGTAGTTTATGTTTGAGTTTGGCTTTTTAGGCTCCAATTACTGAGTTTCATGTTTGGATGTATAAAAATCTACAATTAATTGGGTTGAGTTAGATTTAGGTTTTTGGATAGAGAAATTTTAAACACCTACCTATTTCCTTAATACACACCCTCATTTTTTGAAATTTTCTTTAATACATCTTTACCCTTGTAACTAAGAATAACCTAGGAAGAAGGGGAAAAAAAAAACTTAGATCCGGACCACCATGGTTGAGAGGTGCAAAATTTATCATAATTTCCGTCTATCGCTATTCGCTGTTTTATAATCAAATGAATAAGTTAGAAAAAAAAGGGTAAAAGAAGATGGACAATACGAAAAGGATGAGATCGATGATTGTTAAAACTTTTGATAGGTTAAAATGAAATCAACTAACTGCACACATCTCCCGCAAATCAATATTGCAGAGAATTCTCTAGGATCAATGTTCATTGCTTATAGCACTACGCCCATACACGATACCAACTTATAAGATTCAAATTATAAATACAAATAAATAATCAAAACATAAATTAATAAACTTAGACCAGGGCATAGAGAAGAGAAGAGAAGATAAATGAGAATCATATGTCAGAGTGTGCAAATTAAATATAATTACAATCCAATTGAATCAGGAGATATAACTATACGGTCTATACCACAAGAACTCATTATTCAATCTTATTTTCATGGCTGTGAATCTCTAATGTCTCCAGAACCCAAGCCTACATCGAAAAACACTAGCCAACCTTCATCAACTTTGCAACCTCCATCGCTTTCAAGCAAACTCATTACTTTTTTTTTCCCCTTCATATTTTATAATAAGGGGCATAAGAGGAAATTGAGGAGAAAAGATTGGCAAGAAAATTTTAGAGGTGTGTATTAAGTTAATAGGCATGTGTATATAGAATTACAGATTACTCCACTTTAGAAGTTTTATGCTTCTCCTCCCACCAAAAAAAACAAAAAACAAAATACTTATAGATTATGAGTTATTAGGTTTTATTACCTTTTATTTCTTTCTTTTGGTTTTCAGTGTCAAGTGCTTTTTGTTAATAACTAAATTTACTTGAACAATATCTTGTTCTTTTGTATTTGTGAAAAACAAAGTAGAGACATTACGTGTAAATTCTTGGGTTTGAAAAATATCTGAACGAAAGAGTGAAAATTCTTATATCCACCCAAGTGGGAGGCAATGACATGTCAACAGATTTGAGTCACTGAGGCGACTAACACTACTAGAATTATAGCTATAGGACACCATCAAGTTTCTGTGCTCATTGTTGACAAAGGCCACCGATATCTTCAATAGCCACAATACAGCCACTAATCACATGTCAGTCCCCTACGGAGCAGTTTCCATTGTTGCATAGACCACCATTTCAACATCGGTGGTTCTTTCTCATCATATTTTGCTTTAACATTTGAATAAAATACACCTGCCGAAAACTGCTGTGTCAGCTTTTACAGTGGCAGTTCACACCATTTCCTATTCTCCTCGGTGTATTTGATTGGTGTCTAACATTATATTATATTAATTTTTTTTTATCATGCAGTCACAATTAAAACGGTGTCAATGTTCATTTATTTTGTAAAAAAAAAAAAAAAATTAATAGGCTCCAATCTGTATTTCCTATACCCATACCAGTTCCAATTACAACTAATGCCCGTCATGGCATGAAATTCATCTATTTTTATTTTTTGGCTTTCCTTTTTCTGGCCTTCACAGTTCACAGGCTGTTTCAACTTTCCTGTTAATGTGTAAGCCACATACAGTCATACACTCATAAAGATAGTGAAAATATGGACAAACTATTGATTTCACAAATACCTTTGAGCATAGTCTGTGGGCTGTTTGACCTGTCAATTCCTGCCCAGTTTCCAACATAAACCTGATGGCAAACACCAGAGCATTAGAACTAATATAAATAAACGCACACGAAAATATTAATGTATGTAAATAAACGCTTATAAACTCCTGTTTCTTTTGTAAGCAGAAATTAGAACAATAGCTGGATTTAACAGACATTATACTTTGTGATCGTAACTATAATGGCAGAAATTAATAACAATCCATGATCAACTTTTATAGCCTTCTAAACTGTCCATATGTATTAACATCAACCTAAGAAAAAGCTGACTCCCTAATTGCTACTAGTATTAGATCTATGCAGAGTTACTGACAAAACCAGCAAAATGTTGAGTTTTTAAGTTTTAACATACCTTCCTTCCACCAGGGACTGTATACCAATGACGACCAAGTACAGACCACAGAAGCTGGAACATCTGAAATATGATTCTTTTTTCTTCCAATGCTATGGTAGGATGATTGAGAAGTTAAAACTCCACTTCCATGCAATGGGACTTTAGGACTACTAGAGGATGTTTGATATTGTGTTGACCGATGCACATCTGCTACAAATTTGGCAAACTTTGAAATAAACATATAATTTATGGTGTTCACAGACTCTTATCTTGCTCAAGTACAGACCACATACAGAGAAGCAAAAAAAGAAGCTTACAATCTGAACAATCAGTCAACTGCAACTAAATGAGATTGGGACTAAAAGTATCCCTAAAATTGGACCTGTCTACCAAAAGACTCATAACTTCTTGCAGTTTTGCAGATTGCATAGCGACCTGAACAATAGCTGCACCAAGGAACAAAGCAACCAAAATCAAAAGGCGGAAACCATATATGGCGAGACACAAATTGTAACTAACTCTGCCAATGATTAATCAACCGTTAAACCTGCTTGCTTATGCGCATAAATTTTACAATGATTGAAGAGTAGTTATCAACCCTAAGATTTAACCCAATTCCAAAATATTAAGAGAAAAAGACAAAGAAATTAGTATCTTCGGGAGAAGAGAACTCTTCTATATCATCTTCCATACTCCAAAACGGCGATGGATTGGTGATGTAGATTAGCGCATAGTTGAGAGGCTGGTCCAGTGAGAGCCAAATCGAGTATGGTGATGACGTGGCAAATGACCGCGGCGGTCACGGCGACGCGATGGTGGAGATTGCTGTGGTGATGAGAATGGAGGAGAGAAGAACGATTTGGAATGAGAGAGAGAGAGAGAGAGTGATTTTAGGGATCGAAATATTTTTATTTTTTCGGTTTGTTCGGCGAATGAAAACATCTTCTATATTTCTATGAGCAATATTTGCTTTTTTATTAAATTACTGTCTCGCAGTGTGTACTGGTCTGTCAAAGTATGGCACGTAACTTGTACCAAAGAAAAAAGTATGGCCGTTGAGCCATCAAATACATTTAAATATCTAGGTTGTCAAGGGCGAGTACAATGCACGAGTACTATTTATAATTTAATATAATAAGACCAAGAAAAAATATAATATAATAGCAAAATGCCTTCTAACTTCAGTCCATTCCCAGTGATCATCAGAGGCATTGTAAAAGTTTGTCACGGAAGAATGAAACACTATTTCAATCAAGCACCACTTGGCAACAGTGGCTAGTAATCGGTAGCCTTTGGCCAAATTTCTAAGTTTTTTTTTTTTTTTTTTTTTTTTTTTTTTTTTTTTTTTTTTTTTTTTAAACCAAACCCCACCCCATTCCCACCCTTGATGGGGCTCGAACTCCTGACCTCTTATATATGAGACCAAAGCCTTACCACCCCACCAAACACACACACCCTCCAAATTTCTAAGTTTGGTGAGCCTCAAGATCAGTCCCACGTTTAAAATATTCGTCACCGTCAAACTAAGCAGTGTTGGGAAAAAAGATCGTTCAGTCAACGGGTTAAAAATGGAGGAGATGGGTAATTTACTAATTTATCAAACTATGGGTAATCCGCGAGCGGTGAAATTGAAAGTTGGATTGAGAGAGACTTAAACTGGGGAAAATCGAAGAAGAAGTAGAGAGCAAGGGATTTTTAGTTGATTTGGAGGAGGGGAGGCCGCACTTGTTGGTGTAGACCATCCTGCATCAGTCAAGCATGCATCCCCTCCATTAAAATCAAAAATCTGTTGCTACGATTGGGAGATAATTGAATTAAAGATTTGATCCGATTATCCAGTTTATTTATTGGATAGATGTCACTACCACAAATCTGGTCTTTAGACACCATCACTGATGGTGTCTATTTGGTCAATGGGTACCAATCATTGGTGTATAACACCAATAGCCACGGTCCAGACACCATTATCAGCAAAGGTTTCCTTCTGCCGTGACAACAACCTAAGTACCCACTATCATATTATATTTTTGGTGTCTGCCATTATGGGTCCCACAAAAACTTTATCCCCACTAATACAACCTTATTCCATTTTAAAAAATATATATATTTAAATATGTAAACACAAATTATTGTAAACAACCCTACAGGAGACTCATTTCACTCTTTTTTAATCTGAAATAAGAACAATATATCATCTCTCTTGGTCCATCACCGAACTGCAAAAAGATCTCTCTCCTACAAGCAGCAGAGGGGCAAGTCAGCTTACTTGGCTAGAAATAATCACTATGATTTCACAGAGTATGCATGCTTAGGGACTAATGCACAAACAATATATGAGGGTATAAAAACTATTCCATAGTATGCATGCTTCTTGCACTAAAAGAGGCCACTTACGTAGGCACCATCAGTGCAATTAGGAAATGAGTGAATAATGTTCTTAATTGAAAAGAAGAGTATTAGGAAATGAGTTGAGCTTACCTTAACAATAAGAAACCTGAATCACAGTGAGTAAATAACTTAAGTATTTGACCCCAAAAAAATGGCGCAAGTATCGTGTGCTAATATCTAGAGAAACATAAATAAGAAGGCATGGTTACTATTTACAAATGGAATGTCAATGTAACTAGCTACATTCTCTTAAAAGAGATACTCAAGAGTTAAATAGTAAGACTCAATTAAATCCTTCCTTTTACCTGCATTAGCCAGACCCCATCCTTATCTCTGCTTTGCAGTCCCTTGAATATTGTTTCACCCAATGCAGAGATGTACTCTGGATCATCAACAAGTGGAGTATTCTCATCGAAAGTATAACTGCAACAGGTTCATTAACTAGTTTAACAATCATTACATAGCAGTGAAGGGAAAAATACAAAAAAAAAAAAAAAAAAAACGGAAGAAGCTATAATAGAAGAAAATGGAGGAAGCTGTATACCAATTGTATATGTGACTGGTCCTTCCATATTCTGATCAAACAGGCAACGTGCTTTCCCTAGCTGAATCCTATGTTTTTCACAACACTGCTGATAAAAGCATCAACACTCTCCTGTGGAAAAAGTACAAGTCATTGCGTTAAATGGAGGGCTCCTACTAAGAAAGAACAGGAGTAAAGGGAAAATGCACAGAATATGCCTCCTAAAGGAAACAAGAAAAGCTCGCATTATACAAGGAATTTGGACATTCTATTCAACCTGCAGAGCAGCCTTTGAGGGAAAGCGAAATGTAATAACAGCTGTTGCACCACTAAACAGTCCTTTCATCTTGGCCTCCAATTCAAAAGAGTGAGATATAATGCCACCTCTGGAAACCAGTATCCAGAATTAGTAAATAATAAACAGAAGAAGTGGAAAGTAGAAACCATACAAAGCAGCAAGAGTCATATTAAACAGTCGGAACTTACACATCAAGCCTTTCCCATGACTTGAAAGCGTTTGCCGCAGACGAAATCAAAGAGATCTTGAGGTCAGCTGTCATTACTCAAACTCACATCATACGCTGTTCTGCAAGAGAAACATAGCAGATCATGACCAAATTAGTTACACATAAGCATATATGTATGAAGAATCAAAGTAAAATAGCACATAAAATAAATTAATGTAATGAGAAGTTAAAACTTGCAAAATCAAAGAACATCCACAAGAAGCATTATCAATTACTATTTCTAAGTCCTCATCCATAATTCCAACCAACAATAATTCCAGTAAACCAACATAATAGAGAAAACAAAACATACCAAGCATATCTGGAAGAGGAAAACAGTGGCATACATCACAATTCAACAAGACTGGTTTTACACTACTTTGTTAGATCCCATCAGGTTTGAACGTAAGATTCTAAACAATTTCCCCCTTGGAGGACGTCGAAGAATGAGTGATCTCTATCTGGGTGTTCAGGCGAAACCGGTTTCCCAATATAAAAGAGGTGAAGGAAACACCGAACACTGGTAACTTTCGGTGCAGTGGTCAAGGACCATATAATTGATATGGGCTACTCAAGTTCGAGCAGCCACGTACGCTGTTTCTATGTACTTGTTTAAAAGTTCCATAAGAACAATGGAACCGTGATGAGTTTTGGTTGTATAGGTAATTTTAGTTGACTAAATGGATCAAAGTCAAAAACGATGACGGAATTGGTAAAATTTTGTACAATAACTGTAAAATATTTCAATGATCATATTAAATTAAATGGTCGGTTGCTCAAATTTTTTATATCTCAATGAGGTTGTTCTTTGAGGAATCTATGTATAAATATAGCGTTATAAAGTTAACTATAGTTGACCAAGTGAATCGAAGTCGAAATAATGACAAAATTTGTTAAAGTTTTTATAATAATTGTAAAATATTTCAACAATCATATCCAACTGTCGATTTCTTCAAATTCATTTTTCACCGCGTTAAGATCCATATAAGTTTATATGCAATGTCCAAGTTATACAACCATAAAGATACACACAGGGTTATAAAGGTAACTGTGATTTATCAAGTTGATCGAAGTCGAAACGAAGACGAAATTGACTACATTTTTTGCAACAATGATAAAACATTTCAATCTTCTCTTTATTCAAAAATTGTATTTGTATGTTTTTAGTGAGGTTATTGCGATATGTACGTGAACTGGACATTTAGTTTAGTTTAGTCATACTACCAAGTGGATCGTAGTCGAAATTATGGTTAAATTGGCTGAATTTATTTATCACATTTATAAAACAATGTAATCCACTCATCCAACAGTCGGCTTCTCCTATATGCAATGAACAGGTTATACAACACTTATAGGCAAATTGGTATTTCTTACTACTAACCAAATCAAAATTGATAAATTTTGATTACCCTTTAGATTTATTCACCGAGTAGTTACACATTGTGTGAAATTATTGGCATGATGGTTTGTGGATACAGCATCGGTCAACCTATTGGTTACAAAACTAACTTTGATTTGACTAAGTAGATTGAAGTCGAAACAATGACGAAAGTGGCTAGTGTTTTATTAATTTTTCTAATTTTTTATTGATCAACTTTGGACGGAAGTCTAAAATAATGTAATTATCACATCTAACCGAATAAGGCATTGTAACTCTATTTTTATTAACTACACACTTCAAAGGGCAAGTCCGTCAACTAATTTAAGGTTTGACACATCGACCATTGGATGTGAGAATTACATTATTTTAACCTTCTTGTAAAAAAAATTAAGCCAATTTCATCCATGTTTCAACTTCGATCTAATAAGACTTTATAACTATTTTTTTTATTAACTACACACTTCAAAGGGCAAGTCCATCAACGAATGTAAGGTTTGAGACTCCAACCATTGGATGTGAGAATTACATTATTTTAGGCTTCTTGTAAAAAATTTAGCAATTTCATTCATATTTTGACTTCAATCTCCTTAGTTAACTGAATAAGACTTTACAACCCTATTTTTATTAGCTACACACTTCAAAGGGCAAGTTCGTCAACGGATGTAAGGCATAGGACACTGACCTTTCATCAATGGTATCAATTTAAATTAGTTTACTAAAAAGAAAATTTGAAACAGTGCGATGTAGATCATCGATCTCAGCAACTCTTCATCTGGACCGTCTGCGTAAGTTTTATTTTGGGCCTATAAATGGCCCAAGCCCAAGAGCTTCCAACTTTCCACTTAGGTGGGTCGAAGAAGCTCCGATGAAAGAGTTTACTTGACATCTAGCACGGTTTCTCTTTAAAACTTTATGAACTAAAAGGACAAAGAGTCTTCTGTGAACCAAGGTCCACCAGCACCAAGCCGAAATTCGGTTGGTGACCGACACACGCTGTTATTTAACTGCGGCTGGTTATGCATATATATAAAACAAAGCCTATCTCAGATCGATCGTTCTCCTTCTCCCGCTCTCATTGTTCTCATTCTCTCACTCGGTCTTTCCAATCGAAACGGAACTTGAACTTTAATTCATTCTATAATCTCTTTAACTTTGTATCCGATAGCTTTGTAGGTCTAGGTCTGCGTTCAATTGGGGTTTGTAGGGTTTGAAATTGACAAGAGTGAAAGAAGAATCTAGGGTTTCAGATTGGGGGTTTTTGGTTAATTTCAGGTGGAGTTGGGATCTGTATCGATTCTAGGGTTTGGATTTCTATGATGCAGGAGATAATCGAATCATGATCGCTGATCGTGGTGGTGAGGTAGTGATTTGAGCGTTTTTCATTTGCCTATCGCGTAACAATCAACACGGTCATCAAAGATAGGAAGTATTTACGTCCCAGTTTATCGTACCTCGGGCATTACGAGCTTGCTAAGAATCCTATGGTTCTAGGTCACCAAAAATCACTTGCACAAACAAATAAAAATAGAAAAAATGCTAAACAAGGCACAGAGCCTCATTCAAGCATGACTTTGTGTGAAGTCACGTAGGGCAAGGCCTAGATAGGGCCGTGAAACACACAAAAGTGCTTGTAATGCTCACGTCCACATGGATTTACAAATGAATGGTAGTTGGAAAGTCACAATGTTTTTGGATTTTCATTATTTGAAAAATAAACTAACTAATTAACTACAACATAAAAATAAGATAGATAGAAGGATGAGGTGCATCGCATCAAGGGTCGCCATGGAATTCAAGGTCCTCCACCCAAATCCAAAATCATATGGAATGATGATGATTAATTCAAAAGATGCTTTAAATGTTTTGTCGGATTTCCATTTAGCATTAAGAGATTGAAAAGAAAGCTAAATTGATTGTCATGAATTAGTAGTCAAACCCTAAGCAAAAAGAAGAAGAAGAAAGATACTTAAGGTTTTGGCTACCCTATACTAGTCTTAAATCTTATGCCTTGTTAGGGTCATAAGTGCTCAAAACTAAATGCTTTAGATTTCGACAATCGATTGTAACACACTCTAGCAACCATTACCACAAATAATAAGGTCGAAAAGAGTACTTGTGATAACAATTACCCTACCAAACAATTCCGAATACTATTTTGACAATCAAGGATAATAATACCCAAAATTGGGTGATTGGAGAACCACAATCTAAAAAAATCCAAATGGAAATAGAGATATGCAATGGGCAAATTGCACCATACTTATGCCATAATTTAAATTGAAATATAAATTCCTCAATTCAATATTCCAATTTCAACACACCAAACATAGATTAAAGGGGGGAAACCTAAACCACACATCTAGAGTGAAGAAATTAAAGCAAGAGTATATAAATTATATGAATAAACATCAATTTTATTAATTCCTCAACAAACCATACAAAACTAAACTTAGTTTTCAAAAACCTAAAACCATGAGAGGTCGCACACAAGTATATATCAATAAACATCAAACTACACCATAAGCAAGAAATAAGAGAGAGAAAGAAGAGGGAAAGAGAGGAGAAATCCATGAAAGTCAAGCCAAAGCATGTCAGTAGCTATTACCATAACTTCATGGCTTCTCTTGCTACCCTTAGAAAGCCATGGTGTAGAGATGGTGGCCTAGATACCAAAGATGTGTGTGCCTCCTCCTTGTGCAAGCTTACATGTGAAGAATGGGGGATGAAAAAGAGAAGAAGAGGTGAGAAGGGAGAGATCTCCCAAATTCGGCCAAAAGGCCTAGGGTGTAGAAAAACTGGGTCTTGTGCTTCTGGATTTCTTGCTATTGGGCCAAGTTGACTTAGTTGACCCAATGGTCAACCATTTGACTTTTTGTCCTTTAGTCAGAAGTTGACTTTTTGATTGAATTCGCTACTTCTTTCGTCTTTTTTCTCTCTTGATCATAATTTCCTACAAATGAAGAAAACAAAGTAATACTACAAAATAATACTTGAGTATTCGTTAATTTCAAGGTAATTAGAGCTAGAAACACACGTAAATCGCGTGTTAATCTGTTAGGAATCAAATTGAGAGGGTTGGGGTTCTTGTATGGAAACTCGGAGCCGGAAGCGGCGGAGGCCACCTCATCGACCCCTTCATCATCAACTTCGTCTGGTCACACCACTCGTTCCCCCAAGCACTCTTGTCTCTCCTCCTCTTCGCTCTCTTCTTCTGTTAACCCCTCACCAATCTCCACTCGCTCTCAGGCCTCTTGGGCCAACAACCAGGACACCCCGCCGCCGTTGCCGCATCACTCACTACTGCCATGGATTCGACCAACCAATCTTCCGGCTCAAGCGGCCGCCGCAGTAGAAAGCAGCTTGGAACTATATCTGGTCGGAAATCGAATTTAGGAGGATTTGAACGGATTTGTTTCTGCAGGTGGTTGAAAATCGATAAAGAGTACAAAAGTCGCCCAAATCCGACGCTTTAACGAAAGCAATGGGACCCACAACCTCATATTCATATTCCACTCGCCAGCAAACCGCGCGTGAACAGCACGCGCCAAATATAACCGTGGTCCACGTGGACCATGATCCATAGTAGAATTCTCGCTAAAAGGAAGTACAAACACAAAACAAACAATAAAACAAGAACATATCAACTAGCTAGCTAGAATACGTACTTCTCTGACAATGAACTCAGAAAGAAAGGGAATCCAAGTGAGGGCATTTCGATCTTGTTTCTTTGTCTAGTATGTGGCCTGGATTTTAGAAACTCGCATATGAAACATGCACACTATATTAGGCCAATACTAATTATCTAGTTATGCTGGTATAAAGTTAAAACTGAATTATTGAGTTTTGACCAATTCCTCTGTCCATATCCAGAAATATTTTTCTTAACACTTTATCATTAAACATCAAATTTGACATGATATTCACCCTCTTGTTGTTTGTACGAAGACTTTTTATTTTATTTTTTTATTATTTTAAGTTCATTGAAAACCTCGACAAATCATCTTTTTTTTTTTAATCAATCCATCAATGATTGTCATTAATAATCTCAAGCCAGAACGGCCATTACATGTCATTCAAAGATGGACAAGAGGTTGTGGGGGTACCATATAGTATATAAGGACTAGACCATTCATTATACAACCAGTGCTCACTTATTCAAGCAAGCCTATAAACTACAATACAACTAGGACATAGTTATAGGCAAATATAAAGAAAAACTACATCTTTCTTTGCCCCTCAAAAGGGCTAGAAGGTTTAAACACAATATCAGCCGTAGTCATGGTTCGTGGATTCTGGTTTTGGGAACTCCAAGGTTGTTCATGTCTCTTCTGTGGCGCATAAAATTCCAAGAATTCTTTTACTAGTTGAGCCCAATTTCCAGCTATTCAGCCCCATGTAGGAAGTAAACTCAACCAACAGGACTAATTTTTTTGATTTGGGCCTCCAGTAAACCCAATACCTTGGCCAGATCTGATCTGGACACCCAAACCCATTTGGGTGAGGCGCCAGCATCTAGCAGCCGTCGCTTCTGCCAACTCCGATCCAACAAGATCGACTCTCTAGCCGCCGCCGAACTGGAAATCCGTCTCTGCTCTGCAACACCAGAGCTGCATCCCAATTAACCAACCTCCAAGTATCCAAATCCGAAACCCGTAGAAAAAAGAGTCGACGAAGCGCATAGCTGCTACCTTCTCCGTCCATGGTGACCGAGCCACGCCAGAAACGGAGCCATCAGAGGTGGATCGCCTCCCCGTCAAGCAGCTCTGAAGACCTCCGATGTTTGAATCGATTTCGAGGCCGAGGCCATGATGGGTAGTACCCAGTCCCCATTGTTGAGCCAATTGATATTGGGTACTACGGCCATGTCGGGCCTGTATCCTCTTCTCTGAAATCACCGAGATCCGTTCCGTACTGCAGATCCGGCGTCGCATCCACGTGAAGGTAATTCAAAAGAAATGCCCATATGAAGTATGAAAGATTTCTTGTCGGGTAACGACCTCGCAAACTAAAAGGTTCCTTTATTGCTTAAGCTATCTTTCTCAATCTTTGGATGGAAGTTGCTAAACCTCTCGTCGTTTAAGACATTTACGTGGGGAAGTGTGATCCATTTTTGTCATACCTTTGCGCAGGCTGGTCCTGGAAACTTTCTGAATATGTTAGGACGAGCTTCTTCTATACCCTTGATTATTTTTATTACTAGCGGTAATTGCATTTAGGTTGTTGTATCATGTATGGTAGCCCTTGCGGGCAGGTCATGAATCATTGATGGCTTGACATCATCCTTTTGGACAAAAAAAGAGAGACTAGGTGCTTCCCTTCTTGGTAATATACTAATACAAGGGACCTTAATAGTCACAGCGATCGATTATGAAACTCGAAAAAACAACAGGCACTAATTTCTCTAGGACCATAATCTAGATTTACTAGAGCGAGAAACTCTTAAACCCCATTTATAGTATTGTTGGAAGGCTGTGTAAATTATTGTTGGATTCCTGTTACTCATTGGATATGTTCTTCATAATAGTTGTCAGTTGTCATTGTATATGTTCTACAGATGGTTTGACTTGGTCTTGGTGGAATGTTCTCTATGAGTCTGTTCAATCTACTTGGCGTAGGGATTATTTGGAGCTTCCTAATTTTCACTTTCGTTAGTCTGGCTTACATGTTTGTCCTTTATTTCACTTATTTGGATCGGTATAGCTATTCTTGTTTCTTTCTCAAAGAGTTAGGTCTTATGTTCCCTACTCGTTGGTTGTGTTACTTTTTTTTTTGTTAGTTAGAAAATTTAGCCAGATGCTTCCGGCTACTCATCTGTTTTATTAATTTTTTTTTTTTTAAAAGCTAAGTGAAACACACATCAATTATGCGGAACTAGTTCAATTCCAGCATAATTTCGTAGCGGATTATCAGAAAGAGCATAAATATTGGTGGTAATGTACTTAAAGAATCCGGCGAGGTTGAATGGCCGATACAGCAGAGGATGCTCCATGTCTACAAGCTCATTTTGCGGTTGGATCATCGACTCCTCCTCCGGCAATCCAAACAACGCACAAGAGTGCCTGTCTTCTGATTTGTTGTCTACAGTACTATTACTGCTCATGATCACTCTGTGTCTTGAAGCATGAAGTCTACCATTGCTCCAAACCTTGAATCGCCAACAGAGACCACAACAGCTCCTTTTGGGATAGTAACTTGAACCCAATTGCCTTGTTTGGTGAGAATCTCTAGACCTTGCACTTGGTTAATCTGGTAAAGAACTGTTATGAAACTTTTGTCTGTGTGAGGCGACTGACCGACGACAGCCGATGATGCTGCGTTTTTGTCGTCAGATTGGGTACTAGTGGGGACTTTGTAGTACTTCATCAAACGCAAAAGGCAGGTGGTGCTCTCCTCGTGCTACTTGTAGTGCTTCTCAATGCCAAAGCTCTCAAAAATCATTTTGACAATGGTGAAGTAGTTCAAATCCATCAGCTTTGAGCTCATTGATTTCATTATCTCACTAGCGCATATTATCAAAAGAAAATGTGTATTTTCATATAAATCGTGAGGGTCTCTAGCTAGAAATCCCTTTCGAAAAATATGTACATATACAACAAAAACATCTTATATTACAGAAGATATTGTCAATCTAAATCCTTGATCTATGTGCAAATCTTGTTTCATTTAATTTAAGATCTCAAAGTAAATATACGCTCTCCACTGACTAAGATGCAAATGATCTCAAGTCTAAAACCAAATAGATTACAGGCATGAATATAATAATAATTAAATCAAGAGATAAAAAATATGTATTTACCAAAACGCAGGGTTCCCTTGAGGCCACATGAGGTTGGTGAAGGCTTGAGCTGCATCAATCTGGTCTGAACTATCAATTCCAAAGCTTTCGCTCAATGGAACGTTGGGGGATTTGCCTTGGTAGTCATGGAAAGAGTTCGTATTTTTGTGCTTCTGCTTGGTCTCTTCAGGGAGATCGAACAAACCCTTCATGGCCAACACCATTTCTTCACGTAAGTTGATGGGGTTTGTCTCTTCCCGCACCAACAGCAGAAAGCAACCATAACTCTGACATGCCTCTCTCACTTTGTTCCTCATAGCTTTCCATTCCCCACTCCCTTGCTTTGAGGCTAAAAACTCACTAGAAAATTCAAGAGTTGGGATTACTTCTTCATCAAGAATTGCCTCCATATCCATCTCTCTGTCTCAGATCTCGGAAACAATATCTGTTTCTCTCTCCCTAGTCTCTACCCCAGTGAGCTGGTATTTTGATAAGAAGCTTAGCTAGTTCGACAGATCGAACTCCGAGAGGATACATTATTATTATATGTACTCGACAAGAAAAAAGAAAAAGAAAATGAAATTAAAGTCCCACAAAACTTAATATTTAGGGTTTTTGTCCATTTACCCCATTTTTAGAGATTTTTTCCCACTTACCCCATTAAGTTTTTTTAATTCCCTCTTACCCAAAACACTCTAAGGAGGTCTTCTCTAATACCCCATTAAGATTTTTTTTTGTTTCTTAATTTTTTTTAATACCATTTTACCCTCATCCCTTTGTTAATGAGAGAGAGAAACCATGAGAGACTTCGCCGGAGCCCGGTCACCGGCCGCCGGAATCCGGTCAACTTTCGCCGGAATCCGGTCAACATTCGCCGGAATCCGGTCATCTTTCACCGGATTCCGGTCACCGGCTGCTGCCCACCGGAATTTGCTGAAAATCTCACCGGAAAGTTTTTTTGCCCCCAATAGACATCTATTGCGCCTAATAGATGGGCAATAGAGGTCTATTGCCCCCCAATAGACGTCTATTGCCCCAACAGTCTATTGACCCCTAATAGACGTCTATAGACGTCTATTGCCCCAATAGTCTATTGACCCCTAATAGACGTCTATTGCCCCCCCAATAGATGACTATCAGCCATGTATTGCCCCCCAATAGACGTCTATTGCCTCCCAATAGGACTTTCAGTTGCCAGAATAGGAACTAATCTCCTTAAATTTAGACAAATAAAACTTTGATTACAGAAAAAAGAACAAGGAGATTACATCAATTCAAAACGTCTATTGCCCTCCAATAGCCGTCTATTGCCCTCCAATAGAGGGGTAATAAACCTCTATTGCCCCCAATAGAACTGCAAGCATCGATGTTTAATTAATGAATCAAAGTTTGCCCCTCAATAGCCTTGTATTGCCCTCCAATAATTTTTTTTTTCCTTCCTTCCTTCTACCTCCATTTTCCCAAAAAAAAAAAAAAAAGAAGAAAAGAAAAGAGGGACGTCGCTTGTTCCCTTTCTTTTCATGACTAGTTCCACTGGGTATGCCCTTCACATGTGAGCCTGTGAGGCATGCATTGATGATATTGGAATTGAATCAATGCTTGCAAAAATTAAAGAAGACAAACAGTGGCTCGGTACCAATAGCCCAAAGCATGATTGCTAAAAGTCTAAAACCGTACATTTGATATGTGAAATTTGGAACTGCAGACATCGATGTTTAATGAACTTCCTCTCAGTTCAGACCAAACTTCAAAATCAGATTGATCCCGGCGCTAGCATCAGAAGACGGCACGACGCCAGCGACCCAACCGACCCAATGAGACAAACTCTTGAACCTTCATAACCCGTACCAGAATCCTCCGAGAAGCTCCTGTGCTCGACACCGACGAGGTGGACTTGAAACGAGCACCGGAGGAGGAAGGAAGGCTTCGACGTTGGCGAGCTTTAAGGAGGCTTGTGAAGCGCGACCTCGTCCTCCTCCCCAGTTAGAGATTTAGCCGGCCACGTCGCAGGGAAACTTTCTCCGGCGAAGGGGAGAGAGAGAGAGAGAGAGAGAGAGAGAGACCGGTAGAGATCGTGCCGGAGAGAGAGAGTGTGTCGTGCTGCAGAGAGAGATGGAGAGTGGCATAAAAACTAATTTATTAATTAGGTTAAGGTTAGAATTGTCATTTTACTTCAAATTGGGTTAGAATGAATAAAAATTTATTGCTGGGGTAAGTGGGATAATTTTAGCTGATTTTGGTGCATTGAGTCAATGACCCTAATATTTATACTTATGGTCATGATCATTGATCTATGATTATTGCCCAATTATAAAATGTCTCGATGTACTGTTTTCTCCCATTTGATGTATTAATTAGTTTCATCATGTGAGTTTTGGTCTATGTTCCCTCACACTATTTTGTTTGTATGCTGATGTGTCTAGTATAGGTTAAACTTTTAGAAAAATATGCAAATGGTTGCTCAGCTTTTACTTCTTCGATCATCCTCTTAGTTCATTCACTCTTAAAAAATAACACAAGCCATTCAATTAAAAGATTGTCTTATACTCTAGTCATGCCGTCTATATTTCCATTATAACATTAGATCGAGTGGCTTAAATCTCACCAAAGAATAGAAACCTACATGGGAGAAACACAAATACTACTCCCTTACCGAAGCCTTTGTAAAAGCTTAGACCCTATAGATTGTGGGGTAATTGCAGCAAGAGGAGATTGGCTTGTAGGCTTGTTCACTCGGATTTGACTTGAATTGAATTCAAAAATGCTGTAGTGCCAAAATATATGGGAGACAAAAAAAAAAAAAAAAAAAATTGCAGATATGGTTACTGTCTACTTCAAGGTATCATAGAAGCCACTGCTCCCATTCCATGACAGAAACTTCCATGTAACATGTGAATTTCATTGAAGCACTATTATCCCTCATCCAAAATAAGAGGTGTGTACTCCATTCGATTTCTTCAAAACCAATAACACCACCAAATAATCATAATGATGAATACTTGTTCCAGTTGTTAAGTGGGGGAGGGTGGTCCTTTTCTATCACACATGATGTAATGGGGGGCAACTAAAGCTCAGTTCACATTATTCAAGCAACCATGATAAATGACATATTTCAGGGACTTCTTGGTAATCAAAGAGAACAATCAACTATTGATTTGATGAGTATTTACAGTGTTTCCAATCTATCTCAGAGAGAGCAGCTTAAAATGAAAATATGTCTTTTCCATTCACTAACATGAGAAATGTTCTTCCAATTCACTATTTTTTTTTTTTTTACTCTTCTTTCAAGAAGAAAGCGATTGTCAAGAATAGATGCTTCTCTTTGAGGTAATACAAGGGACCTTGATGGTCATGATGATTATGAATCTCAAAAGGACGAGAGCCACTAATTTCTCTATGACCATGAAACTAGAGTTAATAGAGCGAGGAACTCTTTAACCACGTTTACAGTATTGTTGGGAAGCTATGCAGATTATTGTTGGAGTCCTATTATTCATTGGATATATTCTTCATAGTAGTTATCACTTATAACAGAAACAAACCTCTCGAGCCAAGGAAGCTGGTGGAGATCTTTCATGGCATCTACATAGGCATCTGTACAGCGAGGCGGAGATTGGGCTGGTTGGTAAGGGTGGTGATCACTTAAACTGAAACCCCCAGCTAGGAACCTTTGGATCAGTGCCAGCTGTGATCTCTCTTGCTCTGAGTATGCATCCATGATCATAGGAAGTGAGTTGAATGTTTCCCATGCCCACTGCTCAGATTCTTGCATAGACTGAGTGACCAAGTCTTCAGGGTTGTCTTCATCCCAAAAGGCACATTGACACGTCTGTTGACCATCTCTATATTCAGCACCACAAGCATAACAGAACTCATGGCCACACCTGAAATGAGCAAGAGGTTCAGTATAGATTCAAGAACTTCTATTTGAAAGTAAACTTTACACTGAGCATATCTACCATTGGTTGATTAGAAATGTGGTCACAGAAATATCACAGCTAATATGAATTAATTCATATTTCCTTTTTATACAAGTGCCTATGCATAAAAGCATTGGATATTCCCAAAAGTTCCTAGAAGTTAAATCACTTCATCAAATGATGCCATCCAAAAGAAAGACAGATGCTAACATGTATTAATTAGTTTCCATCTTTCACTACTCCGGTGTAATTGACTCTTTTAAGTGTAACATAAGAATTAGGACCATAGTAAATCGAGCCCATATTGCCCGAGTCTGCTCCGATTACAAGCTTGTACATCTGTGTGATCCTATAAGTAAAGTATTTGCAACACATGCTGCTTAACATCTAAGTTACCACAAGCTACTAATTTCCGTTGCTCAGTTAGAGAATGATTCATTACCGGACTAACTTAACTGTCCCGATCTCTGAATCTGAATTCAATAAATCAGTTTCTTTAAAGAAATCTTCGTATGTAAAAGATAGTGATCTTACCAGCATGTCATGTGGTAGCAACCTTGAGTAAGCTCAATCATCCTACGGCACTGCTGGCAACGCCTCCAGCTTTTATTTTGGGCCAGGCGATGTAAGGTAATATCTGCAGAATCTCTCTCTTCCAGTGGGAGGTTTTGGAACTCCTCACAACTCATAGAAGAATGCCAAGGAACCCCACAATCTACACAGATGAACCTCTTGCAAACTGGGCATTCCATGCAGCTGTTATCTGACTGAATTGATGAACTTTCACTAGCTGAAGAACATTCAGAACGATCGAGCAGGACAGAACAATTTGGAAATGGGCAGTAAAATCTATCCGAATGTAGAATATTTGCTTCCTCAAGGGCTTTTTCCAGTGACTCGAAATAAGTGAGTGGAAGAAAAGATTTGCATTCAGCTGTGGAGATGTAATACTTGCATCTGAGCTGAGGGCACCTGATGGGGACTTGAGAGGCTTGTATCTTCCCATCAACATATGTCCTCATGCAATGCGAACAGTACTCATGAGAACACTTCATAGTGATCATCATTATTGATGGTTTATCATCACAACAGATGGAACAGTATTCAAGTGATTCAACGCCCTTAGCAGGAAAAGAGACAACTCCGATTGCCACTTGGGCTAATTTTGATGGTCGATCAAGATCTACAGTAGGGACAAGTTTCAGAACAAAAGCTTCAAGATTACCGGCATGTTCTAGGATCCTTTCCCTCAGTGCTACAAGGAGGGGAATATCAAGTTTCTCCTCATTTGATACCTGTCAAAAACTCAAGCCAATAAAGAAAACTTGACAAGCAATAAGATGATTTGAATAATGTTGGCGCTATAACACAAATGAAGAAAGGTGTACTAATCATCAGGAGCAATCACTCAAATGCCCTTTGGTAAAGAAAAAGGTATTACCCATCATTTGGACCTATAAAAGTTTCTGCTGTTAAACAAGTACGAAAAGGATAACAAACTGATAAGAAGTAAACTCTTCATTTCTTTAATTAATGGAGTCAAGAAGTGACATTACTGAAATTGCAATAGGAAATTTGGCAATAAACTTTTGAAAATGAGTGGACTGACGGTCATTGAAAAATTCCAAATTTATATTCCAAAGTAATCCAAGATAGAAAAGAAACTTATGTAGCTGTAAGATAAAAAATTAGGAAAACTCTTGGCTTCAAATTCGACAAAAGGAACCAAAAAATGACTGAACATACATAACTCCTTAACAATGAAGAACTCACCTGGTCATAGAGAAGCTCAGAATCTGTGAATGCGTACACCCGGCGAATATTATTCTGCACAGCTTCCACTAAACCATCCATCAGAGCTAGATAGTCAGCCACAGGCTCCTCCACATAAAAATCAAGCTTTTTCTGCACCTGAATTACAGGAACATTGGCTGCTCTTTCCATAACAACTCCAATTCCAGAAAGCCCAACACTGGAGTCCCCAAACCCAGTTACAGAAATGCCTTTGAAGAACATCTTCACCGAAAACTCATCAAGATCATCTTTTGACTCCACCTTCACAGGTTCATCGTTCTCCTTCCAAACCTCATCATCTTCGCAGCAACTTCGAAACTCTTCTTCGTCTTCCTCTCTAGGTAAATTCACAGGAATCTCATCACCAAATAATACCTGACCCTCCATTTTCCCACAACAGCTCAGCAATTCAAAAACTTAAAGCTGTAACTAATACCAAAATCCAATCAATCTGAAGCTCTGTAATTCAGAAGCTAAATCCCCAAAATAAAAAAATGGAAAAAATGAATTTCAATCAGGATCTTTCTGGGCCTAACTACAAATAATCATACAAGAAAAACCCATCAAGGAATCGATCCAGAACTGCAAACTGTAGCATCAGATCCTCCTGAAAAAGTACCACATCAGACACCAATACTTCAGCTACTAATACCAAAATCAAAAACCCAGAAAAACCCATCAACGAATCAATCCAAAACAACCAAAAATCCGTGCTTTACCTTGTAGATAACCCCAAATCCCCACAATCAAAAAAAATTCAACATAAAAAAAAAAAAAACAATCAATCGAAAAAAGAGAAAATGAACACTAATAATAAGAGGAGCACTGATTTTTAACTGTTTTATGGGTAAGGACGGGCGGTCATATATACATACATGCAGAAACAGTTGCAGGCAGAGAAGGGAAATGTGAAGCTTCCGGTACCTTATCCGGAGGGAAATTAAAGTCTGCGGAATCAGATTCTTTTTGGGTTCTGAAATCTGAGAGATTGTGTTGCAATGATGAAGTAATAAGAACCCTAATCTGACAAAGTTCAATCCTTTTGGTGCCACAGCCACTCAGAAGATGCTGTTTTTATTAGATGGAAGATTAGATTTATTAAGGGGGGGGATGTGAGAGCTGAGAAAGAAAGAAAGAGAGAAAGGAATCCTCAGTAACTTGCAGTTATTGGCGTAAGAGAAAAGGAAGTGCCTTTGAGGGCTTTTGCTTTGCTGGCATTCTCTTCCTAACACATGTCTAATCCAACTAAACTTTTTCTTTTGTTCCATAATTTTTTTCTTTTTTAATAAGATACCGATTTCGGCATTTCATACTCGATCACATATTAATACTTACACTACACTTTAAAATAGGTAAGTGTCAAATTCGCTATGATGAACAACAAAGTGTTAAATTCGTTATAATGATGAGTCATGCCGTTTTACATTTTTTTATTTTTACTATTAGATGAGTTGCTGAACTAACTGAAGTTCTTAGTTGTGATTTTAAAATCTTTCTGAACGGTCTGCAAATATTATGAAGAGTGAAAATGATGATATGCTTCCATATATCTGAAGACGAAAACAAAGACTTGCAGATCTCATCTTCTTTGAGAAGTCAAAAAAAAGTATACCATTATCTTTTTCATGTTTTCATCCCTACCATCTCTTATGAAATGACTAAAATCTGAACCGAACATTGATCAATCAAGTTCTGAAAAAAATTGGTCCTACTTGGTAAATATGCACAAAAATTCAACAATTAAAATTCAATGTATCCCCCAATTTTGTCTATCGAAACAGTTTGGATTCAATTATTTATGTTTCGGCATCTCTACTTCAACAATTAACTTTCAATTATTTATGTTTCGGCATTTCTACTTTAACAATTAACTTGACCAACATCTTAAGTTGTATTTTTAGGAGTTTTTCTCTGTCATTTTTTTGTGATTTTTTTTTTTCTAATACAATTTCAGGCGGTTTAAGTGTTGACAGAGTTAACTGTATTAGAGTTTTAACAAATAGAATATCTTGCATTTGCCTCAACTACAAAAAGAATTGGGAATATATTATACATAGTTGTATGGAAGACTGTCTTAAACTGTACCTATGTTAGAATTCCATTAAAGAACCTAGCTTCCTAGCTTCTGTTATACAATTCTTGATCAGTAAACATAAACTTTGAAGAAACAGAACCTCTGATTAAAACAAACCCCCAGTTAAGATTCTCAGCCAAAAAGCTGGCATGACTTGAGAAATCCCCTTGAGAAAACCTATGCAGGATTTATCTCGGTGCTACAAATCTATGCAGTCAAGCACATGGTGTTTGTCTCTTGGATGTGGAAAATGTGACTTTGTTTTTGACTTTTTTCAGCTTCCTGACAATATTTCTTTTGAATTGAAATTGTTAAAGAACCACCGCAAAAGTAGTATAGAAAAGATCAAAATGTTAATGATTACTAACCCTATCTTGTTAGTTGTTATAACTTGACTAATTAGACAATTAAACAAAAGGCACTGTGTAACAGCATGAACAGATTCAGTAGAGTTTATTTGCTTAATTATAGGAATTTGGATTTATGGATATGATATTTAAGCCTGCCTTACTGAGTCATCATGCATCCTGGAATTGGGAAGCAACTCAACTCTGTTTCATAATAAAACTATACTTTAGTGGGGCACTAAGAATAGTTAAACCATTGTTGGCAATAATTTACCAGAAATTAATACAATGTGGGCTATTATATTGGCAGAATATGAATGCCAATGCCTGGGAATGCTTCTCTTTCTGCTCACCTAATCACTTTGTGGTCCAGCATTTGCAGGCTACAATATTCATTCATCATGTTATTAAATAAGCCTCAGTTTGGTTATATTAGTTGGCTTTTGTCTCTAATTCCATCGTTTTGTGAGGGTTAGGTTTGGATGTTTGGTAGCTAAGGATCGTTGGACTAAACAAACACGACAATAATAGGAGAAAGCAACTTAACTATCCCATTGCTGTTTCTCACCAAAAAAAAAAAAAAAAAAAAAAAAATCCCATTGCTATGTAGACGCTTGCAAGTCACAAATAAGTACTTGACTAGAATTGAGGTGTTTAAACATTAAGCAATTACAACTACAGCTTCTAAGCTTCCAAGCTGCATGTCTCTCATCAATTGCTATGAAAGTGTCTATCTCCAATTGACTAATCAGTTTTTTGACGAGTCACTTATAGCTGGATTGACCATTCGCCCTTGTATAGATTTTTTTAGGGGTGGGCGCGGTTCGGTGCGGATCGGTGTTAGGCCAAAACCGCAACCGAACCGCTTCATTTGGTTGTGCTATATTTAAAACCGCAACCGCATTTTTAAAACATACATCGCTTACTTCGGTTACACCGTTTTGCGGTGCGGTGCGGATCGGTTTCGGTTGTGTTCGACTTTCTATTTTTTCACATATTTTCGACCAAAGTGGACAAATTTAGCTGTCCTAAAATGAGTAACCATTACTATCAAAATATCAACAAAATAAACCACTCATAATCTGTTCACTAAATCAAGTAATGAACATTTCAAATAACCTGTTCATGACATCAAAATCTCAAGTTCTCAACTAGACAAATAACATTAACACTGTCAAACACTCAAACCTGCAGATCAACTATCAAACATTCAAAGATTCAAACATCAACAATTTGCTCCAACTGTTGGTGTTGTAGCAGTTGGTGTTGTTCCGGTGCTTGACTCAGTTGGTGTCGCATTGGGAGTTTGCGATGCTCCACTTCCCTGACAATGAAATCAGACACATAAGTTAGCACTTAGCAGAAAAGAAACAAAAGGTTAACTTTCTCAGTTTTATTATCCTGAGATCGGTTAGAATGTGATGAAGCTCAACCTACCAATTGTTTGGCTCCAATTTTGTTGCAGCTGGTCAACAGTCTCTTTTCTGCGCGGGCGTGTCAGCACCGTTCGGGTGCGGTCGTCGGGGGTGTCCCTTGACCTGACTTCTTTCAAGCAATTGTAGACGAGGAGAGCACCAACCTCGTCGTGAGATTCTTTATGCCTCGTGGTGAGGACTTTTGCTAATCTTCTTGAAAATCACAATCGATACTCGATGTTGTAGATCGAGCAGAGCGAGAACCACTGGGAAGTAGAGAGAACTTGCTAAAGCGTGACTTTAGCTTGGCTGGTTCCATAACCGTTGTGGTCGTGGTACTACAATCGGCTCCCGAGGAGACTAGGACCGAAGTACGTTGACAGAGGGTTTGGTGGCACTGAAAGTCGGCTTCTGAGAAGACTAGGATTAGGAGTGTGATCACCGGTAAGAGAAAAAGAAGGAGAGGAGTTGCTCTTAGAGAGGTTTGCTCTAGAGAGACTTAGATCATCTTAGAGATGTATTGATGAGTGAATTGTCTCTTTAAGTGTTTCATTGTAACCTCTATTTATAGGCTACCATGCCAAGGTGTTTAGCATTAAACAAATGATAGTGGAGCATTAATTGGAGATAAGAAATGATGAATTTTGGAGATAAGGAAGCATAATTGGAGATAAAGCATGATGAATTTCGGAGATAAGGAGATAAGGAGGCATAATTGGAGATAAGGAATGATGAATTTTGGAGATAAGGAAGTACTTTCTGCTCCTTTATTCCTTCAATTTTATCTCCATCAAGCACTCAGATTTTGACCATGACTTCTTCATAAGAAATGTTCCACTATGAGTGTAGATCACCATGGTAAAACTTCAGAGCTTTTTATATAGTGGTTGGGCCGAAAACGCTGCTGGACCTCTTACAGGTCCAGTTTTCCAAGCCTCTCTAGACAAGGAAATTGTCTGATTGTTTGAAGGCCTTCCACTCAAAACTAGCTCTGGCACTCTTCATAAGAAATGATCATTGGGCTTTCTAGATTTAATCTGGAAATTTTCAGCTCATTTGAATTTCGTTTGGTTAGTCTGCCGCCCCTCCTTCCTTGTTTAGCTCGGTTTCTCCTAGCCGAAGTAGGAAAATGTGCTAAAGTTGACTTTTCATGCTTCCATGCTTCCATAGTAGGCTTTATTTAGCCTCTAAATATATATTTCGAACTTGTCGACAATATATAGCTTGAGCCACTGACATTGGCTCAATTTCTCCAAGACGTGCCTTGTCAGGCCAAAATGCTAATTTTGGGTCCAAACATTGCCCCCCAGACCTCGAAGTCAAAGGTCTTCGTCTTGAATGAAGAGGTCTTGAATCAGCACTACTCTTATAATGTTGTCGCTCCAAAACCACTTGTATTGGCTTGACTGTTTCCATATAGGCCTCTAAATAGGCCATAAAGCTTGAATGCCGTAATCTGAAATGCCTTTGTCATGAACTGACGCTTCCTTTGCCAACTTTATTGCCCCCCATGGATCTAGCGAAACTTGGGCAGGTTGTAGGCAATCAAAACTTTAGCGTGCCCCCCATGCGAAGGAGACTGCTTTTGATAGCGAATGAGGATCCTTCTCTTCCTTGGTGGTAGCTTCGCCATGTGTATAGCAACAAGTATCTGCCTTGTTTGCTGGCTCTTTGTTGATTTTCTCAAATGTAGGTGTTGGAGCCGCTTTCCTGGCTAGATCAAGGCCTATAGTACTTGGCGAAATAAGATGCAAAATAGCAAACTGTTTGCTTTCATTTAATCCTTCGCGAGTCTTATGCCAAAGAGGATGATTGGATCATGGCTATCGTCATCATGACGTGTGACCAAGAGAAACCACCATATTTTGCTGCAACTTTAGCATCTAAAACCGCATCGGTTTTAATCATGTTTTATTTAAAATTATTTAAAAAACATCAGGCCACTATGCTGGCCCTGCGGTGGTAGGAAAAGGTGGAATATTTTCACTGTCGCCTTAGATGCGATTCTCAAGATGGAATAATGACTTATTAATTATCAACTAGGGCCACTCACTGGCCCAGCTAATAAATTAATCTCCAAACATATTTGAGCTATAAATCAAGACGTATTGGAGAAGTATCTTCACTGTCGCCTTAGATGCGATTCTCAAGATGGAATAATGACTCATTAATTATCAACTAGGGCCACTTACTGGCCCAGCTAATAAATTAATCTCTAAACATATTTGAGCTATAAATCAAGGCGTATTGGAGAAGTATCTTCACTGTCGCCTTAGATGCGATTCTCAAGATGGAATAATGACTCATTAATTATCAACTAGGGCCACTTACTGGCCCAACTAATAAATTAATCTCCAAACATATTTGAGCTATAAATCAAGGTGTAATGGAGAAGTATTCCTTGCGACCTAGAAATGGCATCCAAGAAACCATTCGTTATCGATCAGGCAGATGAAATCAGTGAGAAAGCCGCATTCGCCTGGCGGACTAACATGAGTGTTCGATGTAGAAGTCAGACCAGAGAGGAGAGAAGTCGACTGATGGGCTTTGGTGGCGGTGATAGTCAAGCGAGTCTAGGTCCCACACCTCGCGATCGTTTGCCAGATGATGCTATGGCCTATTATGGGTTTCCCATCCGTCGTCCCATAGCGGCTCTTCGGCAGGTGCCTGGTGATTTTAGCAGTTGGGGACCAAGGAGGAAAGTGGGCTACTGGCCTACCGTCGCTCCCGAGGAAAATATTTGGTATCAGGAGGTCCGAGCGAGAGATTTGGCCCGATGGGATGCGGTGGGTATCACCCAAACCATCGATCTATGCTTCTGTCTTCCCAATAATACTAGCCATGCACCGCTAGCTGCCGCTCTTTGCTTCTGGAACACCTCCAGCAATACATTCGATTTCCGGTTTGGGCAGATGAGCATAACTCTGCTGGATGTTCTTACCATCACGGGGTTGCCCATTGACTTTGACCCCTATGTGCATGGTCAATTTGATGGCATTCAATTTTCTTTGAGAATGGATATGGCTGGTCGAGGGCATTATAGCAGATCCTACCCATCCTGGCGCGACTATTACTGCACCCGGCATGACCATACAGGAGGTATCGCATGCCTGGAATTCTGGCTTTGCAAATTTATCTTTTGCACTTCTTCCAACAAACCTACTGGGTCTTGGAATTCTCTGGCTACTGCTCTCTACAATGGTATTTGTGTTGGCCTTGGGCAACCTGTATTGGGTGCGTTATATCGCTCCCTTTATAGAGCCGTAATGCGCCCATTTGATACCGACATTAGTGGCCCCTTCTGGATCCTTGCCTTTTGGCTGCAGATTTATTTCCCTCTCTTCCATCGCGGTGATATTCCAAAGGAACCTCCAGTTGATTCCCTTTTGGGGAACTGGCTTTGCCGCAACGTAAGGTATCGAGCTCCACCCTACTCCGAGTGTTTTATTTACTTGTACTTGCTAGGAGAGATGCCAGACCCAAAAATAGTCCTTTCTAGGCGATTCCCTCCTCCCCTTGATGATGGCTTTCTGCCCAGTGGACGGGATCATAGCGAAAGAGCCCTCCTGGCCTTTCGTCGCGCTATCTCCTGCTTGGATATTCGTCTTGCCACTGACCGCGTAAGTTATGAGCTCTATGCCCCTAACCACTTTGCTCGCCAATTTGGGTTGGCCCAGTTGGTACCCTGGCCTCTGGTTGATTCTGCCAATTACTACACCTCTTGGCGGAGATTAGCCTCGCCTGGGTCTGCCCCCTTTCAGAGTCAGTTTACTTTGATAGTGATTCCCCCTTGGGTCATAGCACTATACCCCCTCAACGATGTCGATGATGACTATGCTGATTGGTGGAAAGAAGTGTCAGTGAACTGTTGGGACCTGCCACATGACGAACTCTTCGTCCTGATCTTTCGTGGCATGAGTAGTCCTGGTCCGGAGGACCGCAAGATTCTTGAGCACTTCTCCATCCCTGCAGCACAACCCCCGCGACCTATTCTACCTTCTCGATCATCGCGTCCAGGGATACAAATCCACGAGCCTAGGGCAACAGTAAGTTTTTGTCTTTCTTCACCATTCCTTTTCCTTGGCTTGAGTATCAATCCTTATTGCTAAGTGCATTTGTTTTATTTTCAGCGTACCAACTGGAGCATGGCAGCCTCTACTCAGGCCGGGAAACAGTAGGCAGTAGCCGAGGAGCCTCCTGAGGGGGAGTCCTCTGATGATGACGATGTGAGCCTTGCTGAGGTAAACTGCCCCAGACTAATTCTGACTTTGCACATTTGGCTTTCCAGACCCCTTCTATTTTCTGAGTTGTGATTCCTCTTCTGTGCAGGTAATTGCTGCTTATACTTGCAAACGCGGTCGCGCCCAAATCGCTGAAGAGGACTTTGAGGATGACGAGCCTCTGTCAATGCGGCTGGTAAGCTCTGGCCCTGTTTTATTTTATTTAAATTTTAGAATCTGGGCAGGATCTTCATTATGTATCTTTTGACAGGTCCGTCAGAAGACCACTGATCCCTCTCGCCTGAGCGAGGCTGGATCCTCAGCCGCTGCAGAAGAGCCAACTCTCTTGCTAGTTCAAGCATCAACTAACCCCGTGGCGCCTCTTCCGTCTCCCACATCTACAGAGCATCTGCAAGGTCCTACCATTCTAATAACGATCTCTGATGACGACTCCTCGGAGGATGAAAGCGTGGAAAGCCAGTCTGAGACTTCTGCTGTTTATGAGGAACTGATGACGACAGAGATTCTCACGACACTAGAGGTCCAAGAGGTGAATGAGGCGGGGCCTTTTCCTCTTGGTGACCACGTACCAGATATTGACCTGACAGCTCGAGAGGTAAGCCACTGTTGGCCAATGCTTTCCATTTTCCTTTAGATCCAAACCCTGCTCTCTGACATTTCTGAACCTGACTAGGATTCTGTTTGGACCGAGGAGGTGGCTGCAAACGCTGAGGGTCCTATCGGCGAGACAGTCGCCCCAGAGATGGAAAATGATACTGACAGTGGTGGTGCCCCCCCAAGTCTCGCGAATAAATGAGACAACTGTCGAAGCCGAGGGCTCTGTGCTTGAATCTGCTCCACTTGCCCATGGTGAGCCGCGAGTTGAGTTTCCAGATTCTCCTGCAGCTGAAGGGACATACCAACCTGTTGAAGATGAAGAAACTGAGGAAGCTGTCCACCCTTTTGCATTGGTGGTTCGTGATCCTGTGGCGTTTCCGCCGCCTCCTTGTCCTACCAGATTCGAGAGATTGATGAGGGTGTTAGAGGTAACTCCTCCTTCTGCTGTGGATGAGGCTAAGATGGTGTTTCACGAACATCTGGGTCCTCGGGTATTGGAGACTGACATCCTCCCGCGAGTCTTGGAAGCTCTAAGGTATCTTCGCCAGGAGAAGGCATTGACCCTGCAGCAATTTAGTGCCATTGACGATCTGCTGAATGAACTTGGTGAGGCCCGCCAACGTCAACCGGCCGCGAACGCCCAGGCTCACGACACTCGAGAGGCTTTGAATAGCATCTCTCGAGAAATGGACATCTCTCGCGGTATTTTAAATGAGCGAACCAACCGCCTGCGGGAACTACAAATCCAAAGGTCTGACTTCAAACTTCGGATCGAGGACCTCCATACCGGTTTAGCCTTTGTTGAAAACGCGATTGCTACAGAAAAAGCCCAACTTGATGAACCTCTGGCTGCTTCTGAAGAAATGGGCCGCAACCTGGCCCATCTCAGAGAACGGGCCACTCAGGCTGAAGCTAGTGCTATTGCGACGAACCTCCGCGTGGAGGAACTTTGCTTGAAATTGAGCTTTGCGGGCCAATCTCTGTAGGCCCCCTCGAAAACCGTTCGGTTTCCCCACATGCTATTAATCCTTTCTTTTCCGAGATTTAAGGCATTAATCACTCGTTGAAAAACAACGATCGTGAAAAAATAATCTCGTGAATAAAACAGTTACCTCCTCGAAAACCGTTCGGTCTCCTCACATGCTATTAGTCCCTTTAATAATAGCTAACTCCTCAAAAACCGCTCCTCACATGCTGCTAGTCCCTTTTTTCCCGAGATTTGGAATCACTAATCTCGATTTACTGACATCGGTTTTGAAATTGAGCTTCATTCAAGGGTGGGGATTTGCCTGAAGTCCCTATAAATAGTTGTATTTCGGGAAGGGAATACTCACAACAATTTTTCTGAAATATTCAAGAAATGGCCTTTCAGTCCTTGCTTCTTTTTCTCCTTTTTCACAAATCTTCCCCTCATGAAATGACCTTTAGCCTCTAAATTTTAGGCTTTATGGCGTAATCTTAAGCCTGGGTTAGGCCTCATGGCGTAATCTTAGGCAACCCCTTGTTTCTTCCTTCTGAAATTCTGCAACAACAATGCCAGGCTTCAGATTGGTTTAGAAACGCAAGGGGGCTCCGAGTGTGGGATCCACGATCATGCGAGATCATCTTTGTCATAATCCTACACGCGGAGCGAAACGGAGAAAGGGAGGACGGCCACTCTGAGGTTCGTCTTTCCTCCTCTGTTTCCTTCCTTCTGGACCCGGCCCGTGTTGTGCCCTCCAGATGGAAGGGGCTTTGGTTCTCACCCCCTTCTCCCCCTTTCTCTTCTTGATAGAATCTTGGAGGGATGAGAAGGGATGGACTCTTTGAAGGAATGGGTTCAAGCCACAGAACGGCTGTTCCTATACTTCACGTCCAACTAATGGTGGTTACCATGGCTAGAGGGGGTGCAGAGACTCAAGCTGATATTCGGTTCCTTCACTCTCTGCCCCTCCAGGAGATAATGGCGCGGCTCAACCCGGCGTTGGATTCCATAGCTGCTTCCAATTGAGGGGGCTCGGGGGATCCATTTTCTTTCACTGGAGTCTCCCTTTCTCATGGATAATGGTGTTGGCTAAGCCTATATTGGATTCCTCTGCCGCTTCCATGTAAAGGGGCCGCGGGGGCTCCGTTGCTCCTCTTTTTCCTTCCCTGAAGTCTGCTCCTCCTTGAGATAATGGCGCGGCTCAACCCGGCGTTGGATTCCATAGCTGCTTCCACTTGAGAAAAGATTCAGAAGATATCCGAAGATTCCTGTTTTGTATTGTAGCCACTTTTGGCTTTGTAATGAATGTACTGCTTTTGGCCGCAAAGCCACTTTATGAATACAATAATATTTTCTTATCCTGATATCCAAATATCCGTGAGAAGCCAATAATTGTGTCTCGCAAGGCCCCAAATATAGGCCCCTATAGTTGTATATTGAAAATAATATGAACTTTTAAAATATGCTCCGCGTAAAAAAGAGCCTCGCGGCGAGGGTTTTGAGAAAATATGTATCTTTTGGATCCACTTGCTGGCTCCCAACTCAAAACTCTTAGCGTCAATAACTCCTTCTTTTCCGAGATTTAAGGCACTAATCACTTGTTGAAAAACAACAGTCGTGAAAAATAATCTCGTGAAAAGAACAGTTACCTCCTCGAAAACCGTTCGGTTTCCCCAAATGCTATTAATCCTTTAATAATAGCTAACTCCTCAAAAACCGCTCCTCACATGCTGCTAGTCCCTTTTTTCCCGAGATTTGGAATCACTAATCTCGATTTACTGACATCGATTTGACTCCTCTTTGACCGTCCATCCAAGGGTGGATATTTGCATGCCTATATCTTCCTCCACATTATAAACCCAAATTTCCAATCCCAAAATCATTTCATCAATTCGAATATTTCTAACAGCAATCTTTCTTAATTACTCATCATCATCACTCTTCAATTCTCGCATTCTCTCAATCCATCACCAATGGAACCACAAACCCAGCAACCAACAGAGGATGGAGGAAGCAACAAAGCAGCCGGGAGTAGTGCTAACATGCTTTGTAAGCGGAGCAGGTGGAATCCCACTACAGATCAGATAAGTATCCTAAAGGAGCTTTTCTACAATAAGGGAGTTAGGTCCCCAACTGTAGAGCAGGTTGAGAGGATCTATCTCCAGCTGAAATGGTACGGCAAGATCGAGTTCAAGAACGTCTATTTTTGGTTCGTGAACCAAAGGGCTCAGGAGAAGCAGAAGAAGAAGTCCACTTCGGATGTTCATGTGCCCATGCAAAGATCAGGGCTTGTTGGTGATGACAATGTTACCAATTGGAAACATGAGGATCAGTATATTAACTTTGGATCTTCTGCACCTGCTTCTGCTTCTTCCGCTGGTGTGATGATTGCTGTTAAGGGGCAGATGGGGAACTATGGTGGTTATGGATCTATGAACATGGAGAAGAGTGCTAGGGATTGTTCAATCTCAGCTGGAGGGGGAACTAGTTCTACTTTCTTTGACATGAATGTAGAACAAACTTTCATGGAACAAAGAGGAGAAGATCACCAGGAGATTGAAACTTTTTCACTGTTTCCCGTGCATGGTGAGGACATCTTTAACAACATGAAGACTACTTACGATGGAGGTGGCGGTCACGGTGGTGGCTCTCACATTTCCCTTGAGCTCAGTCTTTCTTGCGAGGGCAAAGCTGGAAAAAGTTTCTGGAGCCGCTAATTCGGCTTAGAAGCTTCGCGAGTGTAAGAACACTTAGAATTGCCCCCTAAGAGTTGTATTTACGACTTCTTCTTTTTTTCTTTTTTTTTTGTTTAAGCCATAATTTTGGAGACAAAAACTCAACATAGACAGTTGAAAGGGCATCCTAAGACTCAAAACAAAACAAAAACAAGAACAACACATAAAGTGACGCAACAAACAAGAAAAAACGTTTTGGACTTAGGGATATTTCTCTTCTCCTTTTGGTAACTCCTTTGGAATATGACCAGGTGAAGAGAGGAACGATTTTGGCGGAGCTCAGCTCACTTGATTGACAGGGGACGAGACCCTTTGTCAGCACTTCTCGTATCCAAACTAGACCTTAGACATTACATCCCATTGGATGCGCCTACTATGAAGAAGATATTTACCCAAAATTCATTTTGACTCTAATAAAAAAAAACAACCAACGAAATAAAGAACAAAGAAGAACAAAAAACCGAAATATGAATATAAACAAACAATTTCTATTGAAGTGTCGCTAGGCTAAATGGGCTTAGTATTGTATAGTGTTGCCCCCTAGTGTTGCTAGGCAGAGCAAAGAAATGATTATGGACCTCTAAAACAGGCCTTCATGAATGGGCTTCGCGAGTGTAGGAACACTAGAATTGCCCACGAAGGCTTATGTGAAGAGACTGGCTAATAAATTAATCCTTTAGTGTTTTGACTCCGCAGTAAAAATTTTGGATCGCACTAAATTTTTTTTATTATTTTTTTTTTATAAGTAGCTGAATTCAATAAGACAATGTGAATCAAGGTTTAGACATACGGCCCAAGTATAGTCGCCTAGACACAAATTTTCTTTCAAATCCTTTGGGCAACCTTACTGAAATGGCCAGGTGGGGGAGGGCGAACAAGAGAGGCATAATCCATTTTGGCATGAGCTACTCCCACATAGTGGTTTAGGCCCATTTGCACGCACTTCTGGATTCAAGAACCTGTCATGAACGTTGTCCCCTTTCTAGACACCATTTCACATAGGCTATACTTACTAAGATGAGAAAGGTCATAAGTGTGAAGACAGTTCAACAAGTGTTAATAAAAGCCGCCCTTAACCTTAAGGGACCTGAACTAGGCACCAATAAGGAGTTTAGGCCAATATTAACAAAAGAGACTTCACCTATTCCGTTATGATTCACAACCCCTTACCAAATTCAACTTTTTTTTTTTTTTTGTTAACTACAAAAATAAAGGTAAAAAACTGAAAACTGACAGGAAATTAACAATAAAGCAAGGAGCTAGCAGCGACACGTTTGGCTAACCTCTAGAAGACCACGGGGGAGGCCATCTATGCTTCATTCCAAGCTCCGATGTATCAAAATTTGTAGGGTAAAAATCCCTCCTGTGAGAGCTTGTAGGAAAAGAACAAAGATACTTCTCGTTGAAGATTTTGGAAGAATTTGGCTCGTGAGAGGGGTAATCTTGCCCCCCAAGTATCTTTGTTGGTTGACGAGGCATGATCTTCATTTGTAATTCGGGAGATGACGGTGTCCCAAGATCGGCTTTGTCGCCAACTGTCGGCATCTTCTCTTGATTAAAGGGATGATCATGGGTCATATCTTGCCCCCCATGCATCTGATCAGTAGCCACGTTTTTGGCTTGATCAGTGGAGAAATCAGATATTTGTTCAGAGACAATTGTATTGTCAAAAGAACAATCTTGTTGATGACCTTTTCCATGCACAGCCTCTGTATAAGGTTGTGACTCACCAATGAGACCCTTAGGTTGATTGCCACCAATAGGCAAGTTAGTCTCAGAAACGACCTCTTCGAGAGCAGGTTCTTGACGTTCCAATTCACCTTGTGTTTGCTGTCCCCCTAACTCGAGCCTCTTGACCGAAATCGTGAACTCATCGAGCCGTCGACGGTCCTCCGCGAGGGCTTTTCTCAGATTCTCATGGTATGCGGTAGAATTCTTTTGAAGGATATCAAGCCGCTCTTCTATGCTTGCATTCTCTGGAATGGGAATGGGCACATAGCCTTCTATCGTCGCCTCGTCATCTGCAGCAGCGGCGTCACCATCAGTTTTATGCGGCTTGTAACTGGAGGCCTTGCGCTTTGAGAAGTTTAGGAATTTGCACTTCTTCTTCTTAAGAAAAACAGGCATGACTTCAAGAATTTCTTTTGGTAAAGATTTTTCTCTGGCATCCCAATGATGGTGAACACAAAAAGACTCTGGTGTAGTTTAGACGTGCGGCCCAAGTATAGTCGCCTAGACACAAACTTTCTTTCAAATCCTTTGGGCAACCTTACTGAAATGGACAGGTGGGGGAGGGCGAACAAAAGAGGCAGAATCCATTTTGGCATGAACTACTCCCACATAGTGGTTTATGCCCATTTGTACGCACTTCTGGATTCAATAACCTATTATGAACGTTGTCCCCTTTCTAGACAAAATTTCACATAGCCTATACTTACTAAGATGAGAAAGATCATAAGTGTGAAGACAGTTCAACAAGTGTTAATAAAAACCACCCTTAACCTTAAGGGACCTGAACTAGGCACCAATAAGGGGTTTAGGTCAATATTAACAAAAGAGACTTCACATATTCCGTTATGATTCACAACCCCTTACTAACCTCAACTTCTTAATAGTGGTGTGATTTACAGCTCACATGATGTCCCACTGGGCGTGCCAAAATGTTTGGCTCCAATTTTGTTGCAGCTGGTCAACAGTCTCTTTTCTGCGCGGGCGTGCCAGCACCGTTCGGGTGCGGTCGTCGGGGGTGTCCCTTGACCTGACTTCTTTCAAGAAATTGTAGACGAGGAGAGCACCAACCTCGTCGTGGGATTCTTTATGCCTCGTGGTGAAGACTTTTGCTAATCTTCTTGAAAATCACAATCGATACTCGATGTTGTAGATCGAGCAGAGCGAGAACCACTGGGAAGTAGAGAGAACTTGCTAAAGCGTGACTTTAGCTTGGCTGGTTCCATAACCGTTGTGGTCGTGGTACTACAATCGGCTCCCGAGGAGACTAGGACCGAAGTACGTTGACAGAGGGTTTGGTGGCACTGAAAGTCGGCTTCTGAGAAGACTAGGATTAGGAGTGTGATCACCGGTAAGAGAAAAAGAAGGAGAAGAGTTGCTCTTAGAGAGGTTTGCTCTAGAGAGACTTAGATCATCTTAGAGATGTATTGATGAGTGAATTGTCTCTTTAAGTGTTTCATTGTAACCTCTATTTATAGGCTACCATGCCAAGGTGTTTAGCATTAAACAAATGATAGTGGAGCATTAATTGGAGATAAGAAATGATGAATTTTGGAGATAAGGAAGCATAATTGGAGATAAAGCATGATGAATTTCGGAGATAAGGAGATAAGGAGGCATAATTGGAGATAAGGAATGATGAATTTTGGAGATAAGGAAGTACTTTCTGCTCCTTTATTCCTTCAATTTTATCTCCATCAAGCACTCAGATTTTGACCATGACTTCTTCATAAGAAATGTTCCACTATGAGTGCAGATCACTATGGTAAACCTTCAGAGCTTTTTATGTAGTGGTTGGGCCGAAAACGCTGCTGGACCTCTTACAGGTCCAGTTTTCCAAGCCTCTCTAGACAAGGATATTGGACTGATTGTTTGAAGGCCTTCCACTCAAAACTAGCTCTGGCACTCTTCATAAGAAATGATTCTTGTGCTTTCTAGATTTAATCTGGAAATTTTCAGCTCATTTGAATTTCGTTTGGTTAGTCTGCCGCCCCTCCTTCCTTGTTTAGCTCGGTTTCTCCTAGCCGAAGTAGGAAAATGAGCTAAAGTTGACTTTTCATGCTTTCATGCTTCCATGCTTCCATAGTAGGCTTTATTTTAGCCTCTAAATATATATTTCAAACTTGTCAACAATATATAGCTTGAGCCACTGACATTGGCTTAATTTCTCCAAGACGTGCCTTGTTAGGCCAAAATGCTCATTTTGGGTCCAAACACCAATCTCAGCAAGAAGAACATACTTGCAGTGAACAAGCAACTCTCTAATTAGCAACATCAAGTCTCTCATGGTCAAAATCGAAGAAGCAAGCAAGTCAAGTCTCCCAAGGAAGTCAACATCAAAACAGAATCAGAAATTCAAAATCGAACAAGAGCCTACCGATTCCATCAAGAGATGAGATCAGAAGACTTCCTCGGCGGCGTTGCTCGGCGTCCTCGGTCAGCGTTGCTCGGCGTCCTTGGTCGGCTGAGAAGACGGAGTCGAGAGAGATATGAGGGCATGAGGCGAAGTCGAATAGAAAATCAGAAATGAGGGGCTGACTAAAGTCGGCTAGGTTTTCTCTCATTGAGAGTAATCAGGTGCATCAGGTTTCACATACTCCTTGATTTCAACCAATAACAATTCGACAACCATTTAAAAATAATATTAATTTAAATAAAATAATATTTATTTAAATAATTATTAAATATGCGGGCGGTCCGGTTTTTTTCCGGTCGGTTCACAACCTGAACTCGGTCCCAAACCGGAAAAATCCAGTCTGGTGCGGTGGAGTGATTTTTTTCCGACTTGTTTCATCCGGTTCGGTCCCCGATCCGGTTTTCCGGGCTGATTCGGCCAGTTTTGGCCCTCCGGTTCGGTTTCTGCCCGCCCCTAGATTTTTTAGGTAATTCGTTGAACATCTTGTTTTGGTATTTTTGCACTCTTCTTCTTCCATATTTCTTGCAATGCAAGCTCTAGTCAAATATTCACCATTGGAAAAAAAAAAATCACATCAAGTTCTTATTAACAAACTTAAATTGAGGGAAGAAGTGGCGTGACAAAAAGTGTTTGAGTTGGTATTAACTAACACCTTAAAATTATAAAAACTATTTAAATTGTTGGGTTAAGCCTCCAAATCTCCCAAATCAGATTGGTCAACTACCTTATAAATCTTCTTTTTATGTAGAAGAAAATAGGCTTTAGCAAATTTAGCAAGTAAGGTGATAAAGGTACCCTTTCAAATTTAGCAACACCTCTTATGAGACTGTACGTCTAAAACTAGAAAACTAACTAGATTATATATATATATATATATATATAAACTAACTAGCTGCTAATTGAGACATGCATCAACTAGACAACTAGTATATAAAAAGATGAAATGTGCATGTCACATTCAAGTTGGACTAAATCATTTGCTTTCCTCAGTAAATATTGGTTCCACTTCAACAATCCAAAATGGTAAAATCTTCGTAATTGCTAGTAAAAGTTCCATGGAAGCTAGCTAGCCATGTCAAGTCAATTTGTAAGTTGTAACAAACTCTGCACTTCCACATTATATAAGACTTGTCCTTCTTCCGGTTCTTCATTCGTAATTTAGTCTCGAAATATTTGACTGATGCAACAGACTGGCAAGTTTCTCATTTTGTCTACCAAGGCCGGGTCAGTCAATATTATTTTCTAGCTACAACTTTGACTTTGATTTATTTTATTTCCTCCATAAGTCCATCCATCGATCTTTACAAGCATATTAGCATCATATAGGGTTCCCAGTGCACATGAATTTGAATTTGATGTTGTTTAACATAACTTGTTCAAAGTTAAATTAATATATGTACCGCCTAGTCTCATTTGATCTAGTGACGTTAGTGTTTATTGTGTAAGTGGAATGGTCATGAATTTAACTCACGGATTAATATATTGTTGTACATTTTCAGTTGTTTATTGATGTTTCAATTGTCTTTGTAAGACCGATGGAGAAATGGTGGAAAAATCCAATTGTTCAATGTTTTTGCAAAGACAACTTACACTCAAATCATGTCCAGCTTTGCGGATTATCAACAATGTTATTTTTGTGATGAAAATTTGATAACGTTCTAAAATGGAGTTTGGACTACGATTGGTGATGGTGGTGGCCTCTGATATAAGACTAGGATTTTTAATTTTTTATGACACATGAATAACATTGAGAGTTATCCTTTTTCACTGCTGCATGAATGGTTCACGACTTTGAGCCCTTAATTTTATGAAAGAAAGAATTTTAACCAATTTGGGCTTGGGCTTAAGAAAGTGGTTTAGCATCATTATACTGTAATGTGGTTTGCAGCTGTTGCTTCTGTGTTTCTAATCATTGGAATGAAAAGAATGATGATTCAAAGCCCATCGGCCATGTCTGGATATCTTGTCTATTTTCTCTCATTTCGTTTCAGTTTCCAAGTTTATATGATGATGATTATGATCCCCTTAAAGGCTTAAAAACATATTTGGGCCTCTTACGACATAGAAGGAGAGCCTTGCTATATAAATAACCCATAGCCCACCAAAATATTGCATGCATTCATATTGGAGTAACAGGATTCAAAACTGAATAAAAACAATGCTTATTATACGTGATAGTTAGGTATGAAAATATGGGATAGAATCAAAAATTCCAATGCAACAAACTGCAAGAGCTTGACCACTTGATCCAGCAGAAAGTTTAACTATTTATTTAGTGCCCCTGAGCAAACAACATACAATACAAGATTAACAGAGGAAAAGATCGAATTTGGGGAAACATAAGGATCATGAGCTTCCATAAGCTTGAGGAAACATGATCGATCTAGTTCAAACGACAACGTACAGTACATATGGTTGATGACGAAGATCTTTGCTACTTAAGCCCATTTTGCCAACAGAGACATGCCACCGGCACCCAAAAGAACCGCCATGTAAGACTTGATCTGGAGCTTGATGCTGCGTTGCAACTTTGGACCCATGAAGTCAGCAGAGAGAAGATCAACCAAAGCCATGTAGATGAGGAGCCCAGCTGAAGAAGCATTCAGCAGTCCTACTGTCACTAATGCACTTGGACTGTTTTCTATGTACATTTTTGAAATGGCCATTCCCAGTGCAATTCCAAATGGGGTTGTTGCTGAGAAGAAGAACACCATTATTGCCTTCTTACATACCTAATTATTTTTATTTTATTTTTATTTTGCAAAAGTCTGACATATTATGTCACCGAATTGTATAACTTTTTTGCATGATCGAATATGTGGACAATTATTGCCGAGTACACAACTACACTACGTATATATAGATTTATAATTCTTGTTGGTCAGTTAATTCACAAGTGATAATGTTAGATTATCAATTAATTGGCATATACTGATCTACATACATGTCAAAAGAAAATCACTCCTCTTAATCTCTTATAATTGTTTGACTTATTAGATCGCCCGGCTAATATATACAACTTACCATGGCAACAACGCGATAGCGTGACAGCTGTGGCTCGCTTCCTCCTTTGACTTGATGATCATGTGAATGAAAATGTCCATGTCCGCCACCCGCCACAGCCATCTCTTGATCTCCCTCAATGGCGGCAACACCAGTAGTATCGGGGTTAACTCCGGCTCTGGATCTCCTGCTGTATATGCTAGTAGCCATGGAGTCCACCATCATAGTCACAATAGCGGACAACATAGCAAAAAATCCAGTGAAAGGGAACTTGTGCCACGGCTTCTCATCCAAACAATTCCAGGACAACATGTCAAAAGAGTCTGGCAAAACGTGCATGAACCCCGTGCCAAGAATAATGCCACCGGCAAAGCACTTGACGACCACGAATATGTCTCGATCGGGATGCAAGGCAGGTATGGTGCGAGTGACGAGTGGCAAGGACACACCGATCATGCTGGTGACCAGGATTGAGGCAATGGCTATGATTTTGAGTGGCACTGCTCCTGCCTTGTCGTGGCAGGAGTTGGTAGTTTCAGACTCGCATTCATCACTCTCGGATTGCGAATGAGCTTGAGGAATGAGTGCGGAGACGAGGATTATGACGAAGATTGGGAGGAGTACTTTGGAAAGTGAAGTAGTAGTGGCCATATTTGACTACCGTGATCTCCCTCTTTGGTGATCACTGAAATGTTTGTGTTGGAATATATTGCTGGGATACGTTTTATGATTTCCTCGAGGTTCATTATATAGAGGATTGTGACTATGTTTTTGTGATGGTTCCAATGTGCCGTGGTGCATGCAGAGGGAATGAAAAAATGATTCTTAATTTTAAATTTTTAAGTGCCATATGTAGTGAAGATTAATTTATTTGGAAGAATCCATGTCCACCTATACTAGGGGATTAAGTTCACATTGGAAGATCATTATCCAATTCCAAATAAGACGCTTCTAGTAATGTTGAATCTTTGATTTTGGTGCAATTTTTTTTTTTTCGGTTGGTTATTCTTTTCGCTTGTTTGTTTAGAAGAAATTTTACTTTTTATGTCACGTAAAAAGTAAAAAAAAAATTTCGGTTGGTTATTCTTTATCCAATTCCAAAAAGAATCCTCTCCTTTTTGTTTTTCTTTCATCTTTCTTCTTTTTTTTTTTTTTTTTTTTTGACAAATAATCATATAGATTTCATTAATACGGTAAGGCCAGAATGACCATTACATATCCTTCCGCTACCATGTACAGATAGACAAGAAGCTGTGATGCAGTAGACACCACGGTGATACATAGGATAGGACCATTCATTCGAAATGTCATGCTCACTTATTCAAAGCGAGCCTATTAACTATGACATAGTACGCATAGTAATAGACAAGTTTAAATTAAAAAACTAACTAGAGGGTGGGTATAAAAACCCACCAGTCATTCCGGACCCAAAAGGGCCAGGCCCAGAATCAATGTGCCATGCTCCAGGCTGAACCATCTGCCCAAGGCGAAAAGCCCCACTAGACATTGTGGACCCCAACAAAAGTCCAAAACTGACTAGGGCACCCAACCCAGATGGAGGCCCAACAAGCTTAAGGCCCAAAAGTAGCTTCTCTGCTGGAGACCACCATGACGACAGCGCCGCCATCAACGTTGGCCGATCAGACCTCTTCCACAAGGAGAGAACTCTTGCCTTCGACGTCACCCAGATCCGGGTTCGAACTCGGGTCCGAAGACAATCCATTTGCACAGCTACCCAAAGTAATCTGGGCACCCAGAGCCCAATCGGGTTCAAGGTGCCACCGCCATGAATCACCGCCCCTATGTTCCACCATAGCCAGTAGTCTATACTCCCTGCAACAGGAAACAAGAACACGGTGAAGTCTGCACAACCCAGCACCGCCTCCATCAGCAGCCAAACCTGCACCGCCGCACTCCAAGTGGAATTCCAAATGAACCCAATCAAACCAGCACCGCCTCGCTCCACCGATGTCGTCGCCAGAAGACGACCCAGTCGCAGGTGGTCGCGGGTCTTCCTCTTCCGAACCCGTGGTCGAATCCCCCACTCCAGACGCGATCGATCTCGAGTATGATTCACAGTTGCAGGCTTAGCATCCTCGAACGTAGCAGGAAATCGGAGGCAGAGAACCCAAAAGATAGTCGTCAAGAGATCTCGACATTGAATTCTGGCGAAGCAGGCTCCGACCAGTGATGGCGTCGACGCTTCAAAGCATCCTTGAATACCCAAGCCAGGGCGGCTAGGGTTTACTGGCGGCAGAGCTCTCATATCTTCTTTTATAGAGACTAGCCTTATTGCTGAAGATGTACAGACTTATAAGATGATTAATTGTTAAACTACTAGCCTTATTGCTGAAGATGTACAGACTTATAAGATGATTAATTGTTAAACTTCCTTCTTTTTTCTTTATTTTCTCTCTTTAGTAAAATATTTTTCGTTTGACTTTTGTTGGATTCAAATTTGCTCACTTTTATTTTGTGGTGATATCACCATACTATTAAAACTTGTCACGTCATATAGAATTAATTGAATACTTAAATTATATTTTTTTAATAAAACATCATGATTAACTATAATTATATTTTATAACACATGACAGTTTTATATTGAGTCGTTGTATCACCACCAAAATATCGGTGGTGAGCAAATTTGAATCCGCTTTTGTCTTATGTTTTTCCCAAAAGGGGTTTCCCCCCTGCCTCCTTCTCGATCTCAAGTTAACTAATCAAAAATTGCATGCAGCGGGGCAAATAATATTTTGGTGGTGAGCAAATTTGAATCCGCTTTTGTCTTATGTTTTTCCCAAAAAGGGTTTCCCCCCTCCCTCCTTCTCGATCTCAAGTTAACTAATCAAAAATTGCATGCAGCGGGGCAAAGAACTTATTGCTACCGATATCAAAATATTCGAGTAGTAATAAAACCTATATTATGAGCCATTGAAGAATTGCAGTACCTCTACCGTACTTGCAATACCCATGCAATCATGTGACTGGGGTGTTTTGCAATTGTTAGTGATTTGATAAAATTGCAGGTCAACCAAATCCGTAGGAAAATTAAATGGTCATAATACTGTATAGTTGATATATTTAATCTTTCTTAACAACAAAGTGATGTATCTTTTTTTTTTTTGGCAGGAAAAGAGAGTTCATTGAAGAATTGCAGTACCTCTGCCTTACTTACCCATGCAATCATTCAAATGTGGTATTTTCAATTAATAGTGATTTGGTATTTTGGTAAATTTGCAGGTCAATAAAATCCATAGGAAAATTTAATGGTCATACTATATGGTTGATATATTTAATCTTTCCGTACAACAAAGAGATGTGTGTGTATATATATATTTTTTTATAGGAAAAGCGATTTCACTGAAGAATTGCAGATTTGCAGTACCTCTACCGTACTTGCAATACCCATGCAATCATTCAACTGGGGTGTTTTCAATATATTATTAGTGATTTGATAAATTTGCAGATCAATAAAATTCATAGGAAATTTTTTTTTTTTTTTTTTTGAGAAGTAGATAATTTCATTACTTATCTATGGCCAGAAGGCACGTACATTATATGTTGTCTTACACCAAGTAATACCTAGTTGGTCTAAGCTATTAAGCAAATAACAGGTAACCCCCATTGGGAACAACTGGAGCACAAAGAATTAACCTAGCCATAAGGAGACAATCCAACAACTATCTAAACCCTTTCTAGAGTAACCCTAATTGCCAAGGACCTCAATTGGTGTACAATCAGAGAAACTAAACTTAAATAGAAATAGACTGGAATCAAATGCTAGGTATTGAACACAGGAAGCTTAGAGCTTTCCTTTGCCCTTATTCTTAGGGCTAATCTCATGAGCAGCATCAACCGAAGGGTAAGTCAGACGCAAAGTCCCACTCATCTTCTTCTGTGGGCGAGGATGTTTGTTCTTGCTTCCTAGAGGTCGTCCAACCTTCTTCTTCAGAATTCCTTGTTCATACTCATTCACAGCTTCAATCAACCCTAGGGCATCTGCTTGTAGTATGGGTATCTTACCACCCAGGATTGTCTTAAGTTTCTTTGGGGAGGGAGTGCAACCTCCAGTCCTGTTTCTTTTCTTGTACACCTTAGGCTCCACTTGCGCAGCCTGAACAGGTGGGCTAGACTCGGAACTCCTAACCCTGAAGGCCGAACATCGGTCCCAATCTGCTCTGTCTGCTGTGCTCCTACAGGTTCATCAGTTTCCTCAGCAGCCATATCGGACACGGAACTCGTAGATGGAGCAACTTCTGATAATGATTTGTCTAGAGATATTCTCAGAGAATCTTAGGAGATATCCAATCAATGTACGATTATCTCTATGCTTGTAATCCTCTATATAAAGAGGCCTCTATTATCAATGAAAGCACGATTCAATTCTCTCCAAATTTAGTTTTTCTTAAACACGTTATCAGCACGAAGCCTTAACCCTGAAACAAATAGCCAAACCCTGATTCAAGAAGCTAAAATCCTTGAATCCGAATACAAAACCTTGAAGCCTTTTCTGCATCCACCTCACACCTTGAAGAACTCTATCCCAAGAGTCCAGAACCGGCAGCGCCACCCTAAGAACCGGCAGGAAAGACTACGAACCGACCACCATAAAAAGAAGAACATCCTCTGTCCGGTTCGAACCATTCCAGTCTACTTTTGACCATAATATTTCATCAAAGGCCGCATCTCTATCCTACAATCCGGGAACCGGAAAAATTATTCCCGGAACCGGCCTTGAAGTTCCCAAACCGGCCACCAGAATTACTGAATCAGTGAACCGTCGCCTTAATTCTCCTGCAGTCCCAGACAAGCCCAAAAAAAAAAAGAGAAGGAAGTGACGCAGCCCAGCCCAGAGAAGAAGGAAAGGGAGCTCGGCCCAGAAAGAAGATTGCTCGGCCCGCAGCCCGCTGAAGAAGAAAAAAAAAAGGGGGGGGGGACAGCAGCCTGGCCCACTGCCAGCCAGGTCCACTCCAGCGCCACCTCAGCTCAGCAGCAACGCCAACTTAGCCTGCCACATCAGCTACCGTCAGCACGCCACATCAACACCGGTGCCACGTCACCGCCGGTCACTGTTCCGGCCGCCTCCGAACACTTTTCCTGCGACTTTCCTGTCACTTTTCCGGCGACCTATTTCGATGTTTTTTTTTTTCTAAAAGTTCCCCTATTTTTTAGAGTTTTTACATTTAATTTCTCTTCTTTTTCGGGGACTTGCAACATCCCTTCTTCTACCCCCCCCCCTTTCTTCATCATAGGGGAGACCTAATTAAGCAGAACTGTGGGGGTTCGTGCTCACTCCAAGCTTGGAACTTGTAGAGATCTCCAAACTTAGAGTTTGTAGAGAATTTATGATCGATCACTTACGTCATTGTTTCGATCTAATCCAATACCTCTTGGAATTGAATTTCTTGGAAGTGATTACGCTCAGAAATTCCTAATTTCTTGGAAGCGATTACGCTCAGAAATTCATAATTTCTTGGGAGCTACTACGCTCAGAAATTTTATATGTTTTCGTGGTAGTCTTTTATGCTCCGAAACTAACCCTAAATTCTTGTTCTCTTTCAGGATGAGTAACCTGAACAAATTGGACTTTGGTCCATTGGGAATAATTGGCTCTGGATATCACAAGTGGGTTCGTGATATTGCCAACATCTCAAAGCCGATGGAATCCTGGATACGATTCTCGAGCCTAGCCAGGATGTGCTAACTGTTGAGCAAACTCAAGCTTTGGAAGCAAATTGAGCAGCCTTAGAGGTAAATAAGGCGAAAGCAATCATCCTATTGACTCGTCATATGGATGATTCACTCCAGTACGAGTGTATGGATGAAGAAGACCCCAAAAGGCTGTGGGTCTCACTCGAAAAAAGATTTGGCAACGTCCGTGACTCCCTGCTTCCTGACCTAGAAGTGAGATGGCATAGCCTCCGCTTCTGTGATTTCAAGTCAGTTCTTGACTACAACTCGGAAGCACTTCGCATTAAATCCTTAATGGAATTCTGTGGTAAAGAGATCACAAATGCGATGTTGATTGAGAAGACTCTCTCTACCTTCCCCGTCTTTGCATTGATGGTTGCTAAGAACTATTGAATCGATGTTACTGCAGGACGAATCACAAGGTTTCATGAGCTCATTGGAGCTATGAATGTCGCTGAAAAGCATGACAACATCCTTGTGAAGAACTATAATTCGAGATCCGTGGGAATATAGCATATTCCGGAATCCAATTATATTCGCGCCCCTAAGAGAAGGCGCCAAGAGCGAAACCCTAACCATAGGGATACTTCTGGACGTTATGCTCCATATAATCGCTCTACTTGGGAAGGTAACCGCCAAAATAGGCGAACACGGAACCGAAGAGGTCAACGTGGAAAGAGAGAGGGAGGCAACGCCTCTGGCCATGTTGGTGGCAACACCAACACTAAGAGTCATCTAAATGACGCTTTCAAAGCGCCTCAATCAACAGAGTCTGAGCAAAGAGATGTATGTTCTCGATGTGGAGTATCCAATCATTGGGCACACATTTGTAGAGCTCGTGAAGAAATTGTCACCGCCTACAAAGCATATTGTGAAGCAAGAGAAGCTCACTATGTGGAACAAGAAGATCATGAAGATGATCTAGAGTGAAGGGTTGAAGACTACAAATCTGGCTAGGATCAATAGATCGCCAATTCTGTTTAAGTCTTTATTTTTCCAAGAGATGTAATAGGCAATTGCCATATACTTTGTAGTAAATGTCAATGGTTTAGTCTTTCTTCAAAGTAGGCTCACCCAAAAGTAAGTGTGATGTCTAGGAAGGTTCTGAGATTAGTGGTACTTAAGCGAGCCTTGCTCCACCGACATCTCTTTACTCACCTGGTCACATTCATTTTGGAATTACCGAAAGAAGTTAGACGACTACCATTGTTTTGCATTAGCTAGCATTTTGGATTAGAATTTCTTTGGTCAAAGAGACAATGATGTTACTCCGTTGGCTTATGAATAAAATTTCGAGTTCTTTTCATTATGACTCCATTTTGATTCTGAGCATATGACTTTGTGACTACGATGGCTGGACCATCAGTATTACTTCAAGGACATGGAATAGCCCAAGTTCCCCTTGCCAAATGACACCTTGATTACTGTCACAGAAATTCTCTACGCTCCTAGGGCAAATCGCACCTATGCATAGCCAATGGATTCCATGCGAAAACGCATGTAGAGAACGGAAATGAGTTCCTTTGCAATACATCTAATGCTTGCAAACAAAAGCGCATCTTAGAGAAATTTATGTGTCTCTCTAGTGGACTCTATGTCACTATTCGAGCTATTAAATCCAATGAAGTTATGAGAGAATATCTCTTGGATTTAGACACATATTGGCTTTGTCACGACAAGATAGGTCATCCTGGTCATGATATGATGATCCGTCTACTAAAGACTTCACACGAACATCTATTTTCTCGAGCGAAACGAAGTATGAATCAAAAGTTGATTCTTGGACTAAGTGTGACCGCCGCCGCCGTCCACCACCAGCCTAGGGGTGGCATAGTCCCTATCCATGACACCATGGATGACGTCCATCATGGTGATGGCACCCCAGGTAATGCTGCAATCACCAACTTTGCTTCAAATAGCGTTTCTGACTCTCAGGCCCAACCAAAATTCTCATTGGTTGCTTCTAAAGCCTCTCACTCGTTTTACAAAGCCCGTTCCTTAGGGAAATTAGAACTGAGACCGTCCTACGCAAAGGATATGAAAATACTCATTCTGTTCTTACATAGAATCTATGAGGATTCTATGGACTGATTCAACCAACTTGCGGACGTTTAAATATCTCATGATGTTGGTTGACACGCAAACACGCTGGTCACGTGTTGTGCCATTGTCCACTTATAATGTTGCTTATGCTACACTCCTAGTACATATCATATGACAACGGGCTCACTTCCCGAATCATCATATTCAGTCAATTGGATTTGACTATGCTAGAAAGTTTACATCGAAGACTTTCGATGGTTATTGCAATGGAACTGATGTTGGACATCATATTCCCATGTACACACCCAAATGGTCTCGCGGAAACGACTACGATGGTAGTCCGGACATTGGTAATGCGCACCAATTTCTTTATATCCGCTTGGGGTGATGCAATATTGCATGCAGCTATGCTAATCTGTCTACGACCTACCGCCACTCAATCTACCTCTGCGTTACAGCTAGTGACTGGGTACAAGTATCATACTTATGCATATTTGAGTGTGCCATTTATGTGTCAATTGTGCCGCCACAGCGCTCTATGATGGGTCCTCACAGACGAATGGGCAACTACGTTGGATTTGAGACTCCAACAATCGTCCGCCACTTCATGCCCTTGCTAGGCGATCTCCTTACCGCTAGATTTGCGGATGTCATTTTGATGAGACAATCTTCCCGTCGTTAGGGGGAGATAAGAACATAGATGTTCAGCAGGAACGACAAGAATTGTCGTGATCTGTCAGGAATTGTCGTGGTCTGTCCCCACTATGTCTCATCTTGATCCCCATTAAAGTGACGAGATCACATAAATATGCTGCAAACATGCCTGCAAAGAAGGACGTCCCTACCAGAGGACGTAGCGCCACCCTACACGGAGATAGGCATGACGCCAACGCCAAAGAGAGTGGCACTCTTGCATTATAGGTCATGGCCCCAGCTAGGATGCATGGGAGGCCCGTGGGTTCGAATGATATTTTGGCACATTTCAATCATTTGATCATCAAGACTCCAAATCCGTCTGATGAGAATCTTCCGGGTTATGGTTATCGTTGGGGGACGCCTCAACGTCAGAACATATTCCTGTGAATATAGAGCTCTATGAAAATTACACTAGTGTACATGAGACGTGGGATAGAAACTCCATCATAATTGATGATGTAGTTGCGCATTTCGTTGTGCATGAGTTTGTTGAGTCGGATGATATCGAACCACGCTCCGTTGATGAATGAATGCTAACGTAGAGAGATTTAGCCTAAATGGAAAGATGCGATCCAGGTTAAGTTGAATTCTCTAACGAAGAGGAATGATTTTTGAGCCAGTGATGCCAACACCTCCTGACATAAAACCTATTGGCTAATAGGTCTTCGTTAGAAAGCGTGATGAGAAAAAGATATGGTAATCTTGCCTTATGGCGTCAGACTTCTCACAAAACGCCCTGGAATCGACTACGATGAGACATATTATCTCGTAATGGAAGTCACAGCACTCCACTACCCTGTCAGTTTGGTAGTTTCCAAATAATTGAACATGCAGCTTACAAATGTGGTCAACACGTATCTCAATGGGGATCTAGATACAGAATATACATGAAGGTTCATGGTGAACTTCATTTACCCAAGTCAAGTGGCTCTAGACCACGGAGTGCGTTTACAATAAGGTTGAAACGCTCACTAAGATGACTACTTGATTGGGAAGGGATATGCCCACGCGTTTCTATAACAAGTCTCAGATTCTATCGCGGTTCATGTTGGACATGATCTTCATTGGAAGCCCTTAAAGAGTTAAAGAAAACCGCTGAACACTTGAAATCCAAGTTTGAGATGAAGGATTTTGGGAGAACACAATTATGTCTCGGTTTGGAACTTGAGCATCGTGTTGATAGATGTTTAGGCATTTTGACAAGGTCAAGCCTTCAAGCACCCCCATGATCGTTCGTAGTCTTGATCCTGAAAATGACCCTCTTCGTCCGAAGGATGATGGCGAAGATGTGCTAGAAGCGGAAGTGCCCTACATAAGTACAATAGGCGCATTATTGTACTTAACTCAATGCACAAGACCGGACATCTCATTTGCAATGAACTTGTTAGCTAGATATAGCTCTGCGCCACCGTGACGCCATTGGATTGGTGTAAAAGATATCTTTTGATAATTGATATGTATATTAATATGGGCTTGTTCTATCCCTACAGAGAGATGATGGATTCAGACCCATCACACACCAGGAACGCCGCCAACTCTGGCCTGCGTCCACTATCCCCATCCCAAAACGACATGTATTTTGGAAGGTTTTGCTGATGTTGGGTACTTGGGTATCTTTCTGACCCACACAAAGGTCATTCCCAAACTGGTTAAGTGTTCACCATGGGTAAATACCGTGATATCTTGGAGGTCTACAGAAATAGACCCTAGTCACTATATCTTCGAACAATGCAGAGATTATTGCTCTTCACAAAGTGGTTCGTGAATATATATGCATTGGATCCATAATTACGCATGTTCGAAACAATTGTGGTTTGAAGTCTACCACAGATGAGCCTACGAGCATTTAAGATAATGCAGCTTGTTTTGAATAAAGAAGCAAAGGCTACATCAAAAGCGACAACACCAAGCATAATCAGCAACAACAGACTCTCCTCAAGATCAAAGTGAACTAGGTTAAATCTGAGGACAGTGTGACAGACTTGCTCTCTAAGTCATTGCCTAAATTCCACTTTCGAGAAACATGTTGGTAGCATCATTTGCGGAAGTTATCTGAACTCTCATGACCGTTGTCATCAGGGGGAGATGTCTACATGTATGGTCTCGAAACGTGAAGGGTGTGTTGTGCTCTTTTTCCTCTTCGACCGAGGTTATTTTTGTCCCACAGGGTTTTTGTTACTCAGTAAGGTTTTTATATGAGGCAACAAGAGAAGCACCACGTTTGGGCGACACAAGGGGGAGTGTTCAAGTAAATCCAGAATATGTGTTTGGCCCAAACTCAAGGTTACTTGCTCTAGTTGAAATATGGTTTATATTAGAGATATTCTTGGAGAATCTTAGAAGATATCCAATCAATGTACAATTATGTTTCCATGTACAACTCTATCTCTATACTTGTAATCCTCTATATAAAGAGGCCCGGCCCCATTATCAATGAAAGCACGATTCAATTCTCTCCAAATTCAGTTTTTCTTAAACACATATCGAATTTTTTGTATTACTTGAATATGTCACTTGCGTATAGATCTCAATTTTGTGTCTAGCCAGATCAATAAGGTGTGCATGCATCTCGCAAATCTATGGAATAAATGTTTTTAGGGAAAATTTTGCAAACAGTACACCAACTAAAGGCCACTAATAATTTTTATACATAAAGTTTCAAACCGAGCATTTTGGTACACGAAATCTGAAGACCTACCCACCATCTAGACACGACGTCAATGACGCCGTTAATTCTTGTGTCATTTTTCATTTGTCTGAGGGTAATTAAGTACTTTCATCAATTTTCTCTCTCTGACTCTCTTGACTGAGAGACCCTCTCTTGTTCCACAGACCCACTACTCTCTCCATCCATGGCCGCCGCGACCGGAAGCTTACCAAGTCGGAGATGAGCCGCCACCAGAAGGCCGGCTCCATACCTCTCCACCACCTCTAGAAGGCCCACGACTCTCAGTCTCTCTCAAACCCGAAAATTTCCAGAATGGAAAAGCCCCAAAATGAAGAACCTTAACCCCAAATCGAAGAATCCCAGAATTCCCGTCACCAAAATCTCCTTGTCGCTGGCTCCGCCCTCCTCCTCCTCCTTTGGTTCTCGTTTGCTTGATCTGAAATAGTTAGTGGCTCGTACTTTCCTCTCTCTCTCTCTCTCAGCTCAGGGTTTCTACCTCTCCTTTCTCTCTTAGAGCTTACAACATAGATTGAGGTCAACCTCTTAACAATGCCTTGTCATATGCATTTCACAATTTGTGTATTTATCAATGGGTTTTTGTCATTTTTATGGTTTTGTTATGCGGACAAATCGATAGGGATTATTGGGTTTGTTGTTATTGTTTGCCATTCTTCATGTTTTGGGTTTGCTGATGTGCTTCTCATTGTACTATCTTGTTCTTGGAAGAAAGGACATGAATGAATGCTTCAAGAACCAATCTTTCTTATTTTGGGATGAATATTTGAAGGGAAAGAAGAGCTCTGCTCCCACTTTACTGAAGTTGATTATTTTTTCTCCTTTGGTTTTATGTGAAAAAGGAAAACTTTGCAAAGTTGGTCTTGCTTCCTCTTCTGGTAATTCATGTTCTCGGCATCAATAATGGAGAATCCTGAAGATGTTTCAGAAATAGGTTTTTGATCAAAACGGGGTTTTTACTTTTGGGTTAGACCAACACATCAGAGATCTCAGACCTTATAGACGTTGGCTGGACATCAGTTTGGGTGCAAATCTGCACAGAGTGGGTTACTAATGCACTATTTGTTTGGTCCCTTGTAGCTCATTTACTTTCCCCAGACTGAGAGTTCTAGATTCCTCCTTCGCTTTGTTCCAGAAATCTCAGAACCTATTTTTACCTTTCCAGAGGAGAAGAGATAGATGGGTGCCTAGAGAGAGAGAGAGAGAGCCTGGGTGCCTAGAGTAATACCTTGAAGAGACCAAATTACCCCTCAAATTAGGGCAGGTGGCGCTGAAACTAACGGTGTCATTGACGTCGTGTCTAGATGGTGAGTAGGTCTTCAGATTTCGTGTACCAAAATGCTCGGTTTGAAACTTTATGTATAAAAATTATTAGTGGCCTTTAGTTTGTGTACTGTTTGCAAAATTTTCCCATGTTTTTAATCTGCTTGATCGTGTATACTTCTGTATTGCTAATTAAGCCTAAAGGTTCTGATATATCTAGGGTTTGTTCAGTGTTCTATGTATAAAGGATATATTTCTATATATCAAAGTACTAGGGCTTCTATATTATTACTATTGCTTTCGTTCTTTACTTCATTTTTTGGTCGAATAGGGCATTCGTTAGAACTTCATGAATGATGAATATAGTGCATGCAACTTTATCCAGGGTTTGTTTAACCAATGCTTCTTTCATGTAACTTTGTAATTATCATGTAACTTTCTAATTCTATAGAAGCTCTGCTATGAATTTTTAACTTTTAAGGGGAGAGAGAATGAATTAATTGCCTATATAGCTATCTAAGAAAAAAGAAGCTCAAGATCACTCAGAACAAAGACCATAAGGTTGTTAGAACTAGATGGAGAATCACACACACTCAATACTATGGAAGGGGAATTATTTTACTACAATGATTACATGCAATAATTAACATTTAGTACACTAATAATAATTCTAGACCCTATAACGTCCATAACCGACATTCAACTTATTGACTTATAACATTTTTTTTATTTTTTTTTATTTTTATTTTTTTTTACAAAATTTTATAAAGATGATCAAAGGATTTCACTCCTACCCCCATGGTGACTCGAACCCATGACTTCGTACATAGGTAGTGGGTGCTATAACATCTTATCATAAAAACTCACTACACTATGATTGACTCACTAACTTACATAATGAAAAGTTGAAAACACACATTATTTCATGCATTACACCCACTAACTCATGCATGTAACTAACACATTTAACCCTATAATTAAACACTAATTAACAATTAATTAAAGACATGTTTAATTTTCAACGTTCCACCTTAAACATGACTTTTTGGTTTTGGACCGACTCCAAGTGAAGCTCTCAATTTGTTAAATGTCTCTATCTTCAAAGGTTTTGTGAAGATATAGGCGATCTGGTCGGCTGAATTGACAAACTTGAGTTGAATCTCCTTCGTACTCACAAATTCTCTAATTTTCAGATACATTGTGTCAATGTGCTTGCTCTTTTCATAGAGCACTAGATTCTTGGTCAAAGCGTTTGTAGACTTGTTGTCCATGCAGACTTCTGTAGCTTCCTTTTGTGTCAAGTTATGCTCTTTCAATAAATGTCTTAGCCAAATAGCATGGTTTACACATGATGTTGCAGTAACATATTCCGCCTCACAAGGAGAAAGTGTCACAATGGGTTGCTTCTTTGAAGTCCATGTGAAAGCTGCATCTCTCATATAAAAAACAAATCCAGTGATACTCCTTCTATCATTAATATCTCCAGCTCAGTCACTATCATCAAGACCTCAAGTAAATAGTTAAAAGCCTCCACTTGAGTTGATATGAGGAATTGTGCCTATGTTTATTAATTATATATGTTGAGTCACAAATTACTTATGCAATTGTGCCCCATAACTATGAAAATTGATTTGTCTTCCATGCTATTTTATCCTTTTTAATCCATATTCTTTTATTTGTAGGAAACCATGCATTGAGAATAAAATGACCATTTGAGGCTTGAAATGCGGAGATTATTTGAAGCTAAGAGAAGAAGACACGGAGATTGGAAGAAAATTGCAAATCGACTTTTTTGGTGAACTTTTCCGGCGAGCTGCCACTCATGGAGGATCCTTTCTCCAGCAAAGGAGGACCATGGTTTTTAGAATCTCCCATCACTTGAAATTCAAACATCTCCCTACACCTTGTCCTTTGTCATCTTGCAAATTTGGGACCATTTAGGGGACAATGGTGTAAGAGCATCTCTTGCACATCTTGGAACCAAAGGGACATAGCTAATCAAATTAAAAGAGGCCAAAGACCTAATCTTCAAGATTCTTGACTCCATCATTCCATTAGCTTCATTCTAGCCAAGACCCATTTTCTCTCTAGAGAACACACCACTATTTCCACCACTAAAACCACCATTTCCACCACTTCTCAACACCACAACTCACCTTAGAGATTCTAAATTTCACCACCAATATCAAGAGCTTGGAGTAAGGAAAAGGAGGTGACTATCACCACATTATGCTCTTGGAGACCCACCTCCACCACCACTTCCGGCATCATCAATAGTCACCCTTTACTCTATAACTCTTTATGTATTTGATGTTTAATAGAATGTTGAAGCTTGTGTCTCTAGCTATGTGTGAGTAGTGAACTAGTTGGGGCTAGGGTTGAAAGCCCTAGCCAAACCTGTTTATATTGATGTTTTTGTTTATAAATTAATGCAAATTCATATTATCATTCTCACATGCTAATTCAATAGTTGAATGCATTACTTAGACCTAATCAATTTGAGTTATGTGTTTGCCATGACATGAAGTTTTGCTTAGAGATTGATTACCTTTAGGCAAAAGGGAGCATCAAAGCACACCATGTGTGCATGTGAGAGTGGTGAGCTAAAATCACCTAGAGATAGGATTAGTTTGCTTGCTTGATTACCTAAACTCTAAGCTTTATGCATTTAGGGGCAAAAGATTGAGACATATCCAGTAATTGAATTTGTCTCTAGGTAGTTATTACTCTCATCCATTTGATAACAACTTGTTAGCTTAGCTTAATTTACATTACTTGCTTTCATTGTTTCAATTTGAATTGAAACCATTCTCAAAATCAAAATCAAATCTCTACACACCATCTTGCACATACTCACCATGAACTTTGGTTCACTTGTGAGCTTTTGTTTGTGATTATATATTTGCATATTCTTTCTAGTTTTCCTCTAGGTATTTCCTAGCTAGAGTGGGATTTACCAATCTCTTGGATACGATATCATTTACTCTAAACCCTCACTACACTATAACTTAGCTCTTATACTTGAGGGTGGCTTCAATCATAACAAATTAGTAAATGGATTGATTTTAATTATTTAGGGGAATAAGGGATACTTGTAAGTGAACCGCTCTTTTTCCAATTAATTCTTCTTAATTTTTTATTTATTGATGGCAAAGATAAGCTTCACTGTTCGAGTTATGAGAAAATGGGTTCGGTTCGATCGATCAGTTGCCTTCCACTGTAACAAACAAAAAGATGAGCTTGACTACTATTTGATCCAACCCGGCCACTATGTATTTAAATCCATTTGAGCTAACATCGATATTGTGGAAACATAAGGATCATGAACTTCCGTAAGCTTGAGGAAACATGATCGATCTAGTTCATATGAAAACAGTACATATGGTCGATGATGATGATGATCTTAGCTACTTAAGCCCACTTTGCCAACAAAGACATGCAACCAGCACCCAAAAGAACCGCCATGTAAGACTTGATTTGGAACTTGATGCTGCGTAACAAATTTGGACCCATGAAGTCAGCAGAGAGAAGATCAACCAAAGCCATGTAGATGAGGAGCCCAGCTGAATTAATGCCCTTAAATGGGCATTCCCAGTGCTATTCCAAATGGGGTTGTTGCTGAGAAGAAGAACACCATTATTGCCACTGATGTCCTCATTGACCTTCCCAAGTTCCCTCCTTGAAGGCACCCGCCCTTCACATCTGCAACATTTGTTTCAAGCATTAATGCATTAGTCATGTGCATTATGAAAGCTCATGAAAATGAAATCTGCAAAACATGGGTTGTGGTTGTTACCTGGGCTGGAGTTGAAGTTCATGGAGTTTTGAGCAATGAACCTGCAGCTTGTATTGTTCAAGCTGCCCTTCTCATCGTCAATGTCACCACCACTAGTTTTGGCTGACTTGAGCCGTCTGAGAAATAATATGATGAGGGTTATAGCAAGAACGACCATGACAAAGACGATGGAAATGATGATAATGATAGCCAACTTGGAAGGAAAACTTCCATGGTGGTGGTGGCTAGAGGAATGTGAAAGGTGGTGTTTATGATCAGTATGGTTTTCCGCAACAGTAGTGTTAACTTCCATGAGCACAAAGAGCAATGCAAACTGGAAGAAAATGGCAGCGAGCGACACAGAAAGAAAGAGTTGTGTGTTGTATATGGTAACGGGGGGGTTGGGTTTCCCTTCTAGGTAGGATGGTCATATATCTTCACATGATTCCTCTTCTTCTTCTCTCTCCCCTCGTGAATACCAAGTGGTATTTCGCACTCCATTCGTCTCTTCTTTTGTACTTTCTATGGAATTGTCTCTGTCTTCCTATCAGAAAGTCTTGGAAGCTTTTGCACCACTTTCACTCATTCTCATCAGATAATTATTTGCCAATAATAAGCCAATCTCCAGCTTCTAGATATTTGTATTATCTATATCATTATGGGAATGCATAGACATTTGGACAACGATTTTTTCACCAATTGGGTATAAATTTATAATTGCCACCAACATATTAAACAAGCAAAATAGCAGCTTGAACCCAGAAAACAAGGAGAATATGAAGCAAGACAATACTGCACTACTGCACACCAGTAAAGTTCCACAGGTCTAATAATTTTGTTTGATTTTTCACTGTTTCATAGAGCTGGTGCAGTCGGTAAAACTCAAAAGTATACTGATCCTAAAACTACACAGATCTCACTTCCTTCCAGTCGCAAGTCCCAACATGATCCCCCATCAAACATCATACAAAGAGTTGATAACAGATAAAAATGCAATACCCTGTGATAGATATTCGTTTTGTTTGCCCTTAACAACTGAGAGACATTGAAATACGAACCGACCACTGCCCACGGTAATGACGGTAGATGCAGTACCGCATTACTGTCTCCATAGCTGGGAACTTGTCGCTTTATCTCGGCCGGTCTTTTGAATTCAAGTCTTTCCTGGGTGCGAAAGAGAGACATCAAGCAACTTTCCGTGACCGTGTATCATATGACTTTACTTTTGTTTCTAAACTTAGCTGTTGCGTAACCTGTAGTTGCAGTTTAAGTAGGGTCAAGTTCAAACTGATAACATGATGCATCAAAACTCATCGATGAATCTCTTCGAGTATGCAAATGAAATTGTTGAGAGCATAGCCAACACATTAATCTTCATTTGCTTCATCCATCTATGACTGATCCATCCATCTTATTCAGGAACACATCATGGTTACAAGCTTTCGAATCAACATACCACTAAACAGCCACTCATCTACGACTTTAAATTTCGGACTAGTATCCAGGTCTGCAGTTGCCATCTACAACTAGACCAAATGTTTGCATGAATAAAGCTCGGTTGAGAAACCTGCCAAAACTATAGATAGAGGATGATAAGTGCAAAACCTTGATGACCAATCTATAGTCCGTTAGACATTCATGCCCACAGAGAGAGAATTTTTATGCTTCACTAAAACATCCATCTTGATTATGCAAAATTAACATCTTATGGATATATTCAGTTCAAGTAACAAAATCATACACTTCTATCAATCCTCTGAAAAACCAAGAAACCTATTGATAAGCTTGGCAACTGGTGTGGCATCACCTGGATGGTATGGAATGAGGGACTCCACTTTCATATCTGCTATAATGTGTTGAAGTGTCTTTGGGCGAGCATAGTACAGATGCTTCCTGTCTGCTAGTTCTTCTGCCAACTCACTTTGATGGTTGTCCATCAAATCTTCATTAACTACAACAATTAAAGGCTTCCCAAGCCGCAATGTCTCAAATATGCTCCCTGACCCTGCACCACAGTAAAATTACATGCATAAAATATCAAGCATCAAAAGTGTAAAAAGGGCTCAGAATCAACTTAATTTCTCTTCCTATTATAGTTTTGAGTGATCTACAACGTGAAAGTAGTGAGCATATAAAAAGTGTCCTCATAAAAGCATTTATACATCATGTGACTTCAGATAAATGTCAATGTTAGACACATATCTGAAGTAGTGATTCTCCAATCTGAGGTTGTATGAGCCAATATTTTAACAGTCTAAATCCATGGTAGCAAGAGCCAGAGGAATAAAACACATTACTACAACTATACCTGCATGGCTAATGACAAGAGATGCTGCTCTCAGATAGTCTGCAATGCTTGATGAAAAAGTGAAGTAATCTACCGCAATGGAGTCATCACCTCCGTCAGACTGCATTAAAAAAAATTGTTCAGGGCGTTGATAAAGAAAATGAAAAGAAGCATAGATACATTTAAAATTATATTAATGGAAGATAATTCAGTGTGTTAAGATAAGAGAATACAAGTGATTATATGTAACTGTCTCAAGCAAATATCCTAATTTCAATCTAGTAGACAATGACGAGGTCTACAATCAATCAAAGATGAAGAATACAAACTCCCTATTCTTCGAGATCAATTTGTTTTCTTTGTGAAGAAATTTTAAATTCGTTACGCATAAAAAATATTTTATTTCTTGTCTAATCAATATTAGCTCCTCCCCGATGATATTACTTTAAAGTACATTTTGAGCAGCATACGTTAATCACATAATTCCTGCAAAAAAAAAAAAAAAACAGCTGGGACCGAAATTTCAAAAGTACCTTTGAGGGAATATAGGAGCCACGGCCCATTTGAATGAGAATCTCGGTGTACCCTCTTCTTGACAGCTCTTCTTTAACCTCTCGTGTGTCCACCGCTTTCACTAGAGCATCAAAACTAGTAGTTCCAACAGTTACAAAAACCGTCTTCTTAGACTTCATTGTAACCTCAGTATCTCCCATCTACAATACGTCTAGGTTTCACAAACTAATACTGCAGCAATCACAAGCAACAACAGACACTTTTAGAATAAACACACCAGCAAGTATAAGATAATAAAATGCGTTGGAAAACAAAGAATGAGCAAAATGTGAAAAAACTAGATCAAATGACATGGTTTGTTTATTTATTTGATGAAAGCTAGCTAGCTAGGTTCATTTACCCCTTTACCATGATCAAGGTACCTTTCTCAGCCTGCTCATAGAACTCTGTGTTCTCAATTGTAGGCTCCTCTACCTCTTGAGCAATATCATCTCCTAACAACCAATTCTGCATGCAGATTCCAACTTTAATAGGATTTATTTTTATTATCATTTTCTTAACTATTACAACTGTTTTAATAGGATTTATTTATCTTTGTTATCATTTTCTCAACTATTTTGCTCGATTGTCCAGAATAATGCTGAGCAGCTATGATGCTATAGGTTTCCTCTTCTTGACTATACTATAGCTTACCAAAGAATCATGCATAGCACTACTCAATAGGGAGCCACCAAATAGACCAATCACACCTACATCATAGCTGAGAGAATACGCAAATAGGAATAAGAAAGAGAGGAGAGAAGCTCAAGGACCGTGTACAAATTCGCCGCCTCAAGTCTAGTTGCGGTTCCACTTGGAGGGGAAACAAAACGATGGTTGAGGGGGGTCGGGGCTGAAGGTGAGCCAGCTGTCGTACGGCGAAGGCGAAGTCGAAGTCGCTGGACGTGAAGGAGGCGAAGTCGCTGCTCCAGTGCTGCCGCGACCACGGCGTCAACTTCTTCGACAACCGAGGAGATCATGGGCCAGGCCATACGCGATCAGAAGAGAAGAGAAGTGAATTGGGGATCAGACTTCGTTTAGCGGCTTAGGGACTTAGGTCGTTTAGGTCAAAAGGTTTTGATCAGGTGAGGTGTGGTCATTCCTTTGTGTTCCCACATTAAATTACCCAATCAAAACCAACCAAGTAATATAAAAAATTAAAGATTTAATTTAATTAATTCAAACGGGACGAGACCAATCGGTTTCTACTAGGCTAGTACCGGTACCGGGCCCGTTTCCACGGGACGGGCCCAAATAGTAAATTTCAGATTTTGGTCCCGACCCGTACCGATGAATTTCGGGACGGTACCGGGACTTCGGTTTTGGATGCCCAGCCCTAGGATATGTACCTGGAGAATGCAACCACCAAGGCCCATGCCTTCAAACATTTGATGGAAGCAAAAGGCAGCTTGAAGACCTTTAACGGTGCAAGTGTTGTTTGAAGCACCTGAAAGCCCTCTAACAACAGAGTGAATAATATTTCCCAGTTCTAATACCTGCCAACACAAGTTTTCAATTCATAAATATTATGCATATACCTAATTTTTTTTGTTTTTTTTTTTTTGGAAGAGATCTAACGTACTCTGTCACCGAGTTGTACGTAGAACTTATTTGCATAAATTAATATGCAACTCTTGCCAAATACACAACTAAACTACATATATATATAACTCTTGTTGGTTAGTTAATTTCACATGTTATATTGTTAGACTATTAATTAATTGACATATACTAAGCTAGATGCCTGTCAAAATAAAATCACTCTTATAATTGGCATGATATATCCTACGGCTAATATATTCAACTGGGTTGTCTTTAATTACAGAATATGATTGGTAGATTCAGATTAGTCTGACTTTTTGTTTCTAATTAGTTCTGAAGTCACTTTCAGTTAAATTTGCAGGTCAACGAAATTAACCAGAAAATGCTGTGTGTGTGTGTGTGTGTCTATTGTTAAAATTCATGGTGAATATAGAAAATCTGTAAAAATCTGAAGGAAATAAACTAAGAATAAAGCCTAAATTGAAGATGGAGAAGATGAAGAACAATGAGAGAGAACAGAGGAAACTGATAATGGTTTTTCTCTAAATAATTTTTACAAAGATGACTTACTACCTACAGTAAAGGATAGGATTCCTATTTCCTTTGACCATCTCTATTGATTTTGACATATACTCTTAACATATATAAATGCTGTGTGTGTAGTTGATATAATTTATGTGTGTAACATCAATAAGGCCTGCAGAATGCCATATTTGGGGAAAGGCATGCATTTTGTCATATCTGGGGACTGGGGAGAAATGTGTCATGCCCATGTATGCTTGTGTTTTGCTCAAGCATCGAATGCACGTACGTGACTCTTAAAGTCTTAAGGTATTCTGAAATTATTTCTGTTGGAAATTTGGTTGATGGATGCTATTTGAGTCACCATATTTTGATTCTCTTACAAAATCACACGAATACAATATATATTAATATTTAATAGGATTAAATATTTGTTACTCCTCAAACTTTTGCCTGAAAAACAGTTTAGTCCCTCGCCTTTCAAATTAAACTGGATAGTCCTTATTCTCTCTAATTCTCACACAACAGGTCCAAAACAGGTCTAAAATGAGTATTCTACCCCCAAGATCCTTTTTTTATTTTTTTCTCTCTATTTTTTTTTTCTGGCTGGTTCTCTCTCTCTCCCAGCTCTTATCCGACCTCGAGTTTATCCACTCGATCCACCGCACTCACTACCACTCTGCAGCTCTTGGTGGGCCCCCTCCACCCCTCATGGAAGCTCCACCGCCACAATTCCATCTCCACCTCCGTCGTCGTCCCCACTAAGCTCAGCCACCTCTCCTCCTCCTCATCCTCCACCACTCCCACCAATAAGCCACCTCACTATCATCATCCAACATATTACGAATGATCAGAAACACCCAGATCAGATCGAGCAATAACAACACACAACCCAGATCATAAACAACCAAAAACAACCCAGATCCTAAACACCCAGAAACACCCAAGTCGTTCACGTACTGATCAAGATCGAGAGGGAAGGAGAGGAGCGGGTCTCTGGGTTTGAGATTCGAATACGAAACGAATATGTTGAAGACCCGACTCGACCCGCCGAATTTGATCCAGCAATTCACGAGGTCCACCGCCACGAAGCTCAACCTGGAACTCGAACCCGGGTCCTCCACGCTCTGGAGCCCCAAGCACCCGCCGGCGTCTCCGACAACCTCATCGTCCGGCGAGATGATAAAAGCCAGCCCGCCGCCGATCGAGGAGGGATTCAAATTGCTGACGGAGAAATATGGGAAGGAGTATCCAACTAGAAAGGAGTACATGCAGAACCGCCGAGCACCAAGCTCTGGATCAGACAGTAGTCCACGGCTTCAAAGAGTTCTCGGATCTATCCGAGGAGGCATTCAGCCAGGTGAGGTGGTTTCAGACGGAGAGGTCCTGCGACGGGATCGTGACCGTCCATTTTGACGATCTCAGGCATGCAGAGAAGGCCTTGGCGGAGAAGAGGTGGCCAAGGTGTGCTACTGTGTTTGGGTATGGGGTTACTCTTGGATTTGGGAGTGTGAATTTGGAGAGGTGGAGGAATTTTGTGGGGAGGATTGGCTCTAGATTAAATTAAATTGGAATATGGAGTAGAGTAAGAAGGGGGAAAAAAAAGAGCAGAGAAGAACGAAGAAAGAAGGAGAAAAGAGGCGCTTGGTGGTAGAATAGTCTTGGAGAGAGAGAGAGAGAGAGAGAGAGAGAGAGAGAGAGAGAGAGAGAGAGAGAGAGAGAGAGAGAGAGAGAGAGAGAGAGAGAGAACCAGGAAAAAAAAAAAAAAAAATTAGAAAAAGAGAGAGAAAAAAATAAAAATAAAGATCTTGGGGGTAGAATAGTCATTTTAGATCTATTTTGGACCTATTGTGTGAGAAATAGAAAAAATAAGGACTATCCAGTTTAATTTGAAAGGCGAGGGACTAAACTGTTTTTCAGGCAAAAGTTTGAGGAGTAACAAGTATTTCATCCTTAATAATAAATAATTATAATAATTTTATGGACTAATTTCACTTTGCCTCCTCAAACTTTAGGTCGAAAATCATGTTAGTCCCTGATCTTTTTTTTTAATCAAGTGTACCCCTACACTTCCCAAATTCATCTTCCGTGTCCAATTCCCAGAGCTCCGTCTAAATGTGCAGTTAAATGGTGACGTGGCACTGACAACCTGATATTTTTTCGCGTCAAGGCCCACCTAAAAGGAAAAATTCCCAAAATAACCTTTGAGACGGAAAAAAAAAATTCACAATCTTCTTCTTCCTCTTCTACCAACAATTACAGACAATGATTCTCCAAAAAAAAAAAAAAACTATCACAGACAGTGGAATTGATTCATGAGTCCATCTCCCATCTTGAAAGAACTCCATGAGTTCTTCCCTAGCTGCCAGCAAACCAACTAAAACAACAGGTGACAACATCAGATCACCCAAACTCAGGTTCCAAGAACATGGATCTACGTACCACCGTGCCAAACTCCTCTGTCCCTACTGTCCTAGGCGCAAGGAACAACATCATAGGCGATGCACAACTTAGAATTTTGCGAATTGCCGCATTGAAACTTATTGTTTGTAAAAGTAAGAAGAGACCCTTTTTCCTTCTTTTTTTTTTTTTTTGCCTGTTAGCTATGAGAATAATCGACATCGTGGAAGTCACATGTTCAAATCTCACTGGCATCATAAAAGGGGTGGGTTGAGGTTTAAAAATTAAAAAAAAAAAAAAACTCTTTCTTTTTCTCCTTTTTATGTCTTTATTGGTAATTTGACATGAGTTGATAAAGCCAACTATAGCTTGAAAAAAAAAATCAAATATCAATATTAGAGGTATGAATAGAAGCTCCCTAACATATAAACTATTAGTTGTGAGCATTGCTACCAAATGTGACCATTTAGTTATTTAATCTAGAATAATAAAGAAGACCGAAAAACGAGAAGGTGCCACTACATTACCTTTGCTCGCTCATCAAATAATTGGATTAGATTGCTGAATTAAACTAAACGTATCTACACATACTTAATCAACAAGAGAAACCCTTAGCACAGAAGTTTTCTTAAGGGTCTTTCTATATGTACCCAGCAAATATCTAAATACACCCAGCACTTAAAATATTGTCCTGTACTTTCCAACTTTACCCTTGCTTTGATTTACAAACCCAACAACCAGATCCGAGAGACGTCGACAAGACTAGGAATTGATCTCCTGCAATTGGACCTCGACTCTATCCGTCTCCCTAGTATCAAAATTGTCTTAATATACTCTGGAAGCCATTGAAGCATTGAGCTGCAAAGAATCCGCAAACCAATTCAAAGTTGCTGAAGATGTGTAAGCTACCTCATATCTCAAACTATGCTCTGCAAATTTACTTGCTCTCGATATCATAAAGATCCGTCACACCAAATAAGAGCCATGAGCAAATGCTCCAACCACACAGCAGTAAACAAACGGTCCCGCAAAGGCACGATAAGACTTCAGCTTGTAGCTAAAGGATGGATAGGGGGTGACTATATAGACTGCTTAAGTTTTATTAACTGTAACAAATGGGTACACCAGCTACTGGAATCACTCGGTTTCTTTGATCTTTTATTGCTCCTCCTCTCCTCTCCTCTCCTCTCCTCTCTTGTTGTGACTATAGTTCTTTCAGATTAATTTCTATAATTGTATGCATGATCTGCAAAAAATTGAATGGTAAAAAAAAAAAAAAAAACTTCCAAAACGCAAGACAACAACCGGATTCTTTCGCAGTGTGAGCCGAATGAGGGGAAGAACAGGGGCGTAGATGAGAGGAATCAAGAACTTAATTTGATCATACTTGTTTCTCTTCCTTATTGCAACAGCCTCCTGATTAGAATGATTGGATGAGGAGGGCCAGGTGGCTATGGCAATTATGAAAGGCATGAGATCTGGACAGGGCTTGGGTTTGCAATGGGTTCTGTTCTTCGCTTCAAAACCAAAATCAGATCATCTATGGTCTCTCTTATGGGTTTGAATGGTGCCTGCAGCTTAGAAGTTTGCTGGGTTTTTTGCTGGGTGTATTTTACTTGAGGGTAAATTTGGAAAATTTAACATAATATTTTAGGGCTGGGTATGTTAAGATATTTGCTGGGTACATTTAGAAACACCCTTTCTTAATCCTCAAGTATAGGTGAACATGTATTCTAATCAAATTAATTAATTAAGCTTCACCATATATGGCACTTAAAATTAAGAATCATTTTTCATTCTCTCCGCATGCAACATGGCACATTGACACTATCACAAAATCTGAGCACATATAGTCAATCTTCTCTATATAATAATTTCTTCCGTACAGCACCCAATTTCTCCGTACACATTGACAGAACCCGACCCGGATACGAGCCTGCGGGACCCATTTTAAAGGAAATTCTGACGAAAAATCGGCAGAACCTCCCCTAAAATGAGCTACCCAAAAATTTGCAAAACCTGGACATGCTTAAAACTAAGCTCACACACGAAGATACATTCTAACATTTACATTCCAAGCGTATATATTACATTCCGGAAGTACGAATTCCACGTTAATCTCCATAAGATAACATATTCTCAAGCATTAACATTCTCCAAATTTGAAAGGGGTTATCAGAGCAATTCTACATAACTAAGCCGATATCATACAAGGTAGGTTAAGTAATAACCTACGAACAAAACGGAAGCGCTGATTTCCAAGCCTCTAGTTCCTGGACGCGATCTCGGCAAATCTGAAATCTGGGCATTTGAAACCGAAGGGCCCAGGGGAAAAACATTTAAAAACCGTTAGAGTGAGTGGACGAAACTAAAATAAACTATGAAACCAATGCTTGAATGCTTTCCCATTTTCTTGTTAACAAAATCCGGCATGCAGCGAGATTTACAAAACATTTCCAACTCATTCCTTTTTAAAATATCCCTTTCAAGAAAACTCGTTCGATAACTAGAGAGGACTGCTGTCTAGTCATCTCATGCCAACTGGAGGGGACTGCTGCCCAGATGACACATCGGAGGGGACTGCCGACCGGATTTAGGAGGCGGTGGTTAGAGGGGACTGCCGACTAACCACAGGTAGTTAGAGGGGACTGCCGACTAACTACCTCATCTAGAGGGGACTGCCGACCAGATGACTCACCGGAGGGGACTGCCGACCGGGATATAGTCTGGAGGGGACTGCCGACCAGACTATTACCTAGAGGGGACTGCCGACTAGGTAATGTACGCATGCGCCGAGAATAGCCTCCTTGCCAACTCCTTTCCTTAAATTCTTTTCTTTCCATGAAAACCACATTTACTCAAATAACAGTCCATTATAAACTGAATACCATGCTGCATGCATTATTTAAATAAAATAAAAGTCCACTCACAAGTGAGTCACGCATCTAATCTTGCTGCCTGCCCGTGTCCTCCTCGCTCGAGGGCTCAATACGTCCTGTAATAATTGGCAGGATATAATTAACCTCAATAAGAAAATAATCTAAGAATCAAAACTCATTCCCTCGAAAAGTAATGCTTGTTATTCACAAAATTTCCTCTAACAACCAATTCTTCAATTTAGTATTCAACACTCGAATTTCGGAATTCCTTACAAATTCAATTTCTTAACTAAAACTAACCACCAAATTATAAATAATTCTCTTTCCAAAATCTCCAAATTCTTTCTCCAATTTCTCCACCAACAATTAGCCAACAAGGTTACAACAACAAAACATTTTCTTCCAAAATTCCAATTTCTCTTTTGACATTCGAAACCCATTTTACTTCTCCAACCTCTCAACAATCTCAACTCATCACTAAAAATATGACAACAAGTTCTCAACCCAAGATTAAAATCTTAACACCCTTAGAACCACATCCAACATCAAAACTCCAAGGAAACTCACTATCCAAACAACCTTAAATCTAACACAAAATTCATAGATTAAATCTAACAGTTTCTATACCTGCAACAACCAAATTCAAGTAGAAATGTCCGGAAAAATTAAACAAGAACCCAAGAATTCGATAGTTACTGTTCACGGTACTGTTCACAGTCTCAAACACCTTCAAATCTTCCTCCACCGATCAAAACGAGCTGCAACAAGGTTAGGAACACGTTCAGCACCTCCCCAACAACCAAAACCCTCAAAGAATCCGGCCGGAAACCGAAGATCAAAGAAAAATCCGATTTTCCCATTTCTTGAAATCCCTCACCGATTTCTTCTCAAATCAAGGCTACCCAAGTCAGAAATCTTACCTTAGATGCAAGAGAAGGAAGAGAAGATCCTCTAATGGCCGGTAGTGCGGCCGGTGGCGGTGACTTCGCCGGAAATGGGTTCCGGTTTTGCAGAAAAGAGAAGAAAGAAAGAAGAGAAAAAGAAAGAAGGAAGAAGGAAAAAGGGGATTCGGCTTCTCTGCTAGAAAAGAAGTTGCTAAGATCTGCTTGGATATCATTGTGAGCTCGCCACGTCAGCCTAACTCGATCTAATGGCTATTAAATTGACACCAGAAAAAGCCATAAACCTCACAAACGTCGACGTAAGTACGTTAACGTCAACACTGAATCTCCAGATCTGGTTCGTCTCCTCGCATCTTCCTCTCTCTCTTTGCCCAATTTCCTCCTTCCCCTCACCATCTAGTCGTGAACTGAATCGAACAAGATCATGGTGGAAGTCGTCGGAGCTGAAGAAGCCGGTGTCATGGTCATGGTGAAAGTACTGCTCGACGGGAACCGGAACAGGAACGTAATCGTAGACTTGGGCGTGTATTTCAATTTAATTGATTTGGGTGTATTTCCATTTATTGGATTTGGGCGTGTTTTGTTGGGAGGTTGTAGGAATGAATTCTATATTGTTTTGTTGATGCAGTAGATCGAATTTCAAGATTTTATTCATGGAGCTGAGCTGATAGCTTCAAATGATACACTTCTGTTTGATAGAATGTCTGTGCAAAATCTTAATCTCAAATTCTGTCTTTTGTAGGGAGGAGGTTTTCCAAGTTGGTTGGAATCCGAAGAATGAGACTATCTTAGCTTCTTGTTGTCTTGGCAGGAGACTGATGGTGTGGGAGACTGTTAATTGATTTGGGTGTATTCCAATTTATTCCAAGCATTACTTAACTCTCAAGATTTTCCAGATGATGGGAAAGACTCATAGTGTGGTGATGAATGATTGGTCTTTGATGCTATTTGAACTTAAGAGTTTAGTTTCTTCTTCTTTTTGCCATCTGTGGTGAAGGATATCACAGAATCGTTGCTTTGTACAGCTTGGTGTCTTCTTCTACAGTTTGGGAGTTTCATATTATATAATAAGATGCTTGTTTGTGGAACTGTTCAATGCTCTGTGCTTTTGTAGTTTAAGCATTACCTATTTGATAATGAATGGACACTTTGAAGATTTACTTCTGGTGAAAGAGTTCCTTGACTTTGTGATGCTCAATCTGCATGATGGTCTGGGAATTTGTTCTGGGGCATTTGACATAATTGCTAATAATTTGAATGGGTACTGAAGATGTTGAAAAGATTATTATAGGCAATCACACACCTCAATTTGAATTATTCTCTCCTGTTTTCATCTTTCGAATACTTACAATTACAATCAATGTGAGTTTTTTTTTCTTGCTTGTCTACTTTACTTAAAGAAGCTTGAGAACTTTGAATAACATGGCTGGTCATTTGCCAAGTCAATATAAAAAATGAAATTCTCATTCATGTAAATAATACTCTGCAGAATTTCTTCATACATAGAAACTTTTCATATCAATTCACTCCAAATTGGAGTCCTGCACAATCTTTTCATACATAGAAACTTAACAATTCACTCCAAATTGACCCGTCATGGCCAAAAGTAAAAGTTTACACCTTCACCAAAAACCCAACAGCCTTCAACAATGAAAAAGAGACTATTTGTTAACATCATCAGCTCCACTTCCATATCTCAACCAACATGTTGTGCTCTAATTTTCATTCGTTCACGGGATCTTTCATTGTAGAGATCAAAGCGAGTCCTACAACAACATGCATGGCTTCTTGTACAAATTGTCACTGACAACATGAGCATGATAAACCTGATAAGGTGAAGATGAATAACATTAGCTTCATAGACTTCATGATTTTTAAATTCGATTGAATTTCATATACATGGATTTATATGAATTTGTCATCTACATGTGTACCAAGATTTTGAAAATACAAAATTGTGCATAATTTATCCTTACAATAATTTATCTACATGTGTAACAGTAATGATACTTTTCACTCTCTTGCTGGATGTATATGGATTTGTCATCTACATGTGCACCAAGATTTTGAAAATACAAAATTGTGCATAATTTATCCTTACAATAATGTCATATTTGCTCAATATCGAACTGTCAATGTTTCTTCAAAAGTTTAAGCCTTGATCATATACATTGCCTTTCAATACAAAGAGGATAATGCCTACTGTTTCGTCTGTTGTCTAAGGCCGCTACTTTTTCTTTTTTGTTCTGTTTTTTTTTTTTCCTTTTCTTTTCTGTTTCTTCCTGTCCCTTTTATCCTTTACTATCCATTTCATGTGCCTCGGTTTTTTTACAAGTGGTGCAGTATACCTACTGCCTTAGAGACCAAGATCAGCAACCTCTAATATTAGGAGCAAACTAGGACAGAAACAATAGGACAGGGGATAGAAAACAAGAATTAGAAGCTCTACGAGACTTCACATCAACAAATCCCATCTCAGGAAACTCTGATAATTTATTCATCAAACCATGACTTGACAAAAGGCACTTACACTCCCATTAACTATCAGTTACGACTCAATTAATGATGAGACTTAGACTTGTGAGGCTGAAGCATACAAGACTTAATAGAGGAAACTTTATGGCTCCAAGATCAATTAGATCCAGCCATATGGATAGAGATGAACTAGATGTTCTGTAACTAAAACTTAGTAATTAATTTGAATTCAATTAATCCAGCGAATTAGATGTTCTCCTTTTCCATTTCTTCCACTCATAAACCCAAAATGGTTTGACAATGATGTCCTCATCAATGAACCAGCATCCTAACCCCCAACTGGAACCAACAGTCTAGCTTTTTCTACTTATCAAAGTATTCTAACCACATTCATAATAAGACGCAACAATTTTTATTTTTCTTTTGTGAACATATCTCCCTCTTATAACACAGTTCACTTGATCTGGCTGTCCAGACCGATCATTGTTCTTACCATCTGGGCTACTAACCAAACCACTAAATGCTATAGATTCACAACCCTACATACATGCATGAAATCAGGAAATTGTTTTGTAAAAAAACAGGCACTTAAAATGTTTTGATATCTAGTATAACAGCAAATGATAACGTCAATATCTCCTCTTCCTATGTAATAAAATGAAATAGTGCAATTGGTTGGTTAAGGGATTACCTGCTAAGATCCCACACCATCAGTCTCCTGCCAAGACAACAAGAAGCTAAGATAGTCTCATTCTTCGGATTCCAACCAACTTGGAAAACCTCCTCCCTACAAAAGACAGAATTTGAGATTAAGATTTTGCACAGACATTCTATCAAACAGAAGTGTATCATTTGAAGCTATCAGCTCAGCTCCATGAATAAAATCTTGAAATTCGATCTACTGCATCAACAAAACAATATAGAATTCATTCCTACAACCTCCCAACAAAACACGCCCAAATCCAATAAATGGAAATACACCCAAATCAATTAAATTGAAATACACGCCCAAGTCTACGATTACGTTCCTGTTCCGGTTCCCGTCGAGCAGTACTTTCACCATGACCATGACATCGGCTTCTTCAGCTCCAACGACTTCCACCATGATCTTGTTCGATTCAGTTCACGACTAGATGGTGAGGGGAAGGAGGAAATTGGACGAAGAGAGAGAGGGAGATGCGAGGAGACGAACCAGATCTGGAGATTCAGTGTTGACGTTAACGTACTTACGTCGACGTTTGTGAGGTTTATGGCTTTTTCTGGTGTCAATTTAATAGCCATTAGATCGAGTGAGGCTGACGTGGCGAGCTCACAATGATATCCAAGCATATCTTAGCAATTTCTTTTCTAGCAGAGAAGCCGAATCCGGAAAAAGGGGGAGCTGGAATCGGGTTTCCCGATTTCTCTCTCTTCCTTTTCTGTTTTTAATCTTCTCCTTTCCACAAATAGAAACTCACCTTTTAAAAAAAAACCATGCTAGGAATAGTAACTTCCCCTTTTTACCACAACTTCCCCAAAACAACTCCGATTTAAACAAACTATGTGTCCCCGAACTCGATTTTTCGTATACTACGATATTCTCAAATAAATTTCCTAATTTACCGGACTAAAGAAAAAGTCACTCTTCGGTCAACCACGGTAAAATGTAACTAGTAAAAACTTTAAGGTACGGGGCATTACACACATTGTTTACGAGAGAGTTTCTCTCCCTCTAGCTTTTCTCTATATTTTATTTTTGTACTTTCAGTAGATCATAATTTTTTATTGGGCTAAATACTAGTTACTACCCTACGGTTTGGCTCTAAAATCAATTCAGTCCCTGAACTTCCAATTTCATCAAAAACACCCCTGGACTATCATTTCTCATCCAATAGGTCATTCCGTCATGTGTCCGTTAGATGGAGCCGTTAAATTGCTGATTGGCATGCCAACTCAGGTCAGATGGGGCCCACATGGAAGGTAAAATTCCAAAATTAACCCTGCTCTCTTCTAACCCAGATTACACCCGTAGTCCCTATTACGCGAGCTCTTCCCTAAACAAACACAGTCCCAAATCAAAACTCCAAACACATAAACTGTTAAGTGTGTATAACATATGAAGAACGATGAGAACAATTGCATAAACCAATCACCAAGAGAGAGAGAGAGAGAGAGATGAGTGGTTCCTCATCATCCTCATCGTTCTCATGGTGGCAGTAACAATAGTAGCAGTAACAGCGAAGATAGGGCACGATTCTTCGACCCAAAAGCAAAGAGAAAGTGCTGGGCAAACTCTGAAATAGTGCCAAGCCGACACCTTGAGCGGCGCAAATACGCTGCCTGCAAACATTGTCTGTAAGCGTTTCTGCAATTGCCAGCGGTGCCTCTGCTTCAAGTACGATCATAGTCCCCTTCTTCAAAAGACCCAACTTTTCCCTTTTATCCAATAAATTGCTTCAGTTCCTTTCTGGTTTGTTTCTCTTTGGGATTTACATACATTCATGATTTTGATCTGGGTATTTGGAATTTGTCAATTTTAATGAATATACTAGTTGCTTGAGCTCAGTATTGAAATGGGCCTTTGTTAATCAGTTTGTGTGAGTTCGTTGAGATTTAAGATTGTGATGTAGGTGGTGAATTTGTAGCAAAAAACTGTCAGATTCTTCAAACAAGAGTGAAAAGATTCAAATCAAACAAGGAGCAGGTCAACGAGAATCAATTGAAATGCTCCTCTTGTGATGTCAAATTTGGTAGTGCGCAGCTTTCTTAGGTTGAATATTCTGGTCTATTTAGTTTATAACTTCCTAGAATTCATTCACCCAAATCAGCCTTCTGGGTTTTTTGGGTGTCGCACAAATTCAAACGAAAAGAGTTTGGTTTCTGGAGTTTGCAAAGATTTTTTTTGATCTGTTTGTTTAGGGAGAGGTCGTGTAATAGGGATTGTGGGTGTAATCTCGGTTAGAAAATAGCAGGGTTAATTTTGGAATTTTGCCTTCCATGTGGGCCCCACTTGAACTGAGTTGGCATGCCACGTCAGCCATTTAACGGCTTCATCTCACGGACACATGACAGAATGACCTATTGGATGAGAAATGATAGTCCAGGGGTGTTTTTGATGAAATTGGAAGTCCAGGGACTGAATTGATTTTGAACCTAAACTACAAGGTAGTAACTAGTATTTAGCCCTTTTTTATTCGTAACTCTGATTTTGAATCCGCGAAAAGCTACGGATTCTTCTTGATACCCTATTACCATTTTTTGAGGTTTGAGTAAGATTGGATAGTTAATTCTAGAAGACTCATTTTAGGAGGCTCGGTTTTTTATTGGTATTTTGGGAGGCGATTCGTATTGTTGAGGTGAATGGGTTATGTAATGTATTACAAATCTCACATTTATTTCTAACATTCTTCTCTCTTTTTAAAGTGAACCATGTTTATTGTTGAGATGAGATTTATTGTATTTTTTTTTTTTTTAGTTGTTGAAATTACCCATGAACTTCTTGAATGGTTATGCCAACTTAAGGATGTATCACACGAAGGCCGGTATATTATAAATCTCACATTCATTTCTAACCTTCTTCTCTCTTTTTGAAGTGAAGCATGTTTGTTCTTGAGATGGGATTTATTTTATATATATTAAACTAATTTTGGTGGTTGAGATTATTCATGGAGTATGTGAACTTCTTGATTGGTTATGCCGACATGAGAATGTATCACACGGAGGTATATTGCGAAAATTGCCAATATAGGTGCCTGTGGGGATCACAAAATTGCAGAATAACCAATAAGAATGGATGATGAGATATAATGCTATTTGTGATATTATATATTATTTTTATGGTACGCATAAAACTGCATGGCTTCACAGCCTTCACTAGCATATTACATATTTTACTTACTAAGCGCGTGGTTTTGCTCACCCACTCATTTTTAATATCTTTTGCAGAGAAGTATTAAAAGTTTGTCGAGCCATAAAGGGATTTGACGAGCCTAAAAGAAAGAGCTCATTTACATTCTACTTTGTCACACTCACATCCACCTCAAATTCGGGGTTAGATGCTTAAAATCTACTAACACCTAATCCGGGACGTGACAACTATTTTCAAATTCTGACTCTGTTTCTAGTTCTGGTAAGTTAATTACTAGACTCCGTTGTTAACTATTGATTGAGTTGCGGTCAATTATTAAGTCTTCAATCGAGATTAGCTCAAGTAGTGTAATCTAGGCATTCATTTTTATTCAGGAATACCACATACAATATTGTTTAAAAGTAGAAAAGAAGACTACTGATGATATATAAGGATATATAGCTGATGCTAAATAAGACATATCAACTACAACGAGTATATAAAAAGATGAAATGTTCAGGTCGCATTCAAGTTATTGGGATTAAATATAGATATCATCAAAAATGAATGTAATTAAATATTCCATAGTAAACTAATTAGTAATATGATTAAAATTTTTTTTTTTTTGAAATGAAAAAAAGCTGTAATATGATTTAAATTTAAAATAAAGCAATTCCCATTAACTGCTGCATCGAAAAATTTGAGTGCAACGGCAATTTTGATGAGAAGTAATGGCCTACAGGCAAGACGAATTGGCTTTTGCCTTTGGTTCATTAGAGCAAGTGCACCGGTGCTCTTTTGCCCGGGCACCACCTCAGCAATCCTTGATTTTGACTGGGCAAGCTCCTTTTTTCCCCTCCACCGGGCCTGTTTTGCCTGGGCAGCATTTGGCTTTGTTTGACCAAGGGCAAGAAAAATTCCAAGCCCATGGCTTTTGTCTTGCCCAAGCTTGGCCTGCTACCACCTCGGCCCACAGTCGATCGTGGCTGACGTCACATGGGCCAGCGCAGAGAGAGACGCGCCAGAGAGAGGCCGTGAAGAGCACGGAGCAATCACAGCAGGAGGATCAGTTTTTTGTCGCGTAGCGACAATTAATGGCAGTGCATGGCACGTGGCAAGTAGCCGTTGGCTGCTTTGGGAATTTAACCCAACGGTCAAGAAATCTGGGCCGACCAAATCAACAGCAAAAATGGATCTGACGGCTAGGAATTAATATGAATCTAATATAGGTAACGGTAAGAAAACGGGCAAAAAAAAATATGTAAAAAATTCTAAAAATCATACCAAAAATTTCTCTATAAATACCTACAATTTTTTCTAACATCTCACACCCAAAATACTAGAGTTCATAGTTACACCTTCCTCCTCTTCATATAGCTCTCATCATCCATATTTTTCATTATCCACTATGGTCGAACAAAGGGGAAACACACGTCCAGTGGCCGGACAAGAGGGAGATCAAAGTGAAGATACCCAAGATAAAAGGAGATGGACGGATGAGGAAGATGTTCAATTGTGCAAGTCTTGGAAAGTTGTAAGCCAATGTCCGGCTGTGGGCACAAATCAGAAAAAAAATGAATTATGGTTGCGCGTGAAGCGCCACTTTGACGCAAATTGGCCCAAGAGCCGATCAGCCCAATCTTTGCAGGGAAGGTGGAAAGTACACAAGATTGAACTCTTTGAGTGGCATTGTGCATTAAGGCAAGCAAAAAATTGGTACAAGAGCGGTTCGAATGCGGTTGATGAGGTATGTATTTGTTGATAAATCATTTAATTTGTTGATACATTATAGTAAAATATTACATGATAAATAATGTAGTAATTATAATATCGTTTTAATTGTAATAATTATTTTTCGTTATAATTAAATTAATTAGTTGATAAATAATGATGTAATTACCACGATATTTATATTTGTACTTATTGAGTTTTATTGTAAAACGGTGGGATACTTTCTTATTAAAATTATGAACTTTATATTTTTTTGATAAATCATTTAATTTGTTGATACATTATAGTAAAATATTACATGATAAATAATGTAGTAATTATAATATCGTTTTAATTGTAATAATTATTTTTCGTTATAATTAAATTAATTAGTTGATAAATAATGATGTAATTACCACGATATTTATATTTGTACTTATTGAGTTTTATTGTAAAACGGTGGGATACTTTCTTATTAAAATTATGAACTTTATATTTTTTGATAAATCATTTAATTTTTTTTTTTTTTTTTTTTTAAAAAAAACCCCACCCCATTCCCACCCTTGATGGGGCTCGAACTCCTGACCTCTTATATATGAGACCAAAGCCTTACCACCCCACCAAACACACACACCCAAATCATTTAATTTGTTGATACATTATAGTAAAATATGTCTTTATAAATAATGTAGTAATTATATTATCGTTTTAATTGTAATAATTGTTTTTCGTTATAATTAAATTAATTAGTTGATAAATAATGATGTAATTACAACGATATTTATATTTGTACTTATTGATTTTTATTGTAAAATGGTGAGATACTTTCTTATTAAAATTATGACCTTTATATTTGTACTTACTGATTTTTAACGCAAAACGGTGAGATAATTAAATCATTTAAAATTATGACCTTTATAATAGATGACCCTTCATAATAGCCTTTATATTTGTACTAATTGCATTTTTTTTTTTCCGGTTTTTTTTTTATTACATAGCAAGATGAAGCACAAAAATTGTGGCATGTCGGGATGAAGAGAAAAACTGGGAAGGCCAAAAGACACAATTTTCAGAGCTTTAATAGTTACGCTGCTGTGGAGGGCTTTGCACAATTTAAAGACATCCCTAACCATACATCCGGAGGAACATCAAATGTAGGAAGTCAACATACGCACACACAACCAATTGCTGCAAATTCCCCCATCAACTTGGACATGGATGTAGATGAGGTAATTGCAGGTGAAACTGCAGATCCTAATGTGAGGCCTCAAGGAAGGAAGGCTGCGAAAGAAGCAATCCGGAAAGCCAAGAAGGCAGCGAAAGATCAAAGTCCTTACTCAAGCAGTCTCGAGAGTATAGCGAACAACCAAATAGAGGCAACCAAGGACAAGAAAAAACTCGATGACGCATTCGCTCGAAGTCTCCAAGAGGAAGAGAAAAGAGCTAGCATGTATCCTCTTGCAAATCGAAATGCGAAAAGAGCAACTCCTATTTCAAGAAAGGCAAGATCGAATTAAAGAGAGGGAAGAGCGAAATAAAGAGAGGGAATAGCGTATTATGGAGATTGATACAAGTAAAATGACGCCAAATAAAAAGCGTTATTGGTCAAGAAAACAAAAGAAGATAGCGGAGAAAGAAGATCTTGACGAGCAGCCACCACCTTCTATGGGTGGATACTATCCGCAACCCAATTTTTGTGGTGCATTCCCACAACCAAATGTTGGTGGTGCATACCCACAACCTCCTTACCCCGGTGCATACCCACAACCACCTTACCCTGATGCATTCCCACAACCTCCCTTAACCGGTGGATTCCCACCACCTCCCTTCACCGGTGGATTCACACAACCCCCTTACCCCGAGGGATACTATCCGCAACCACCTTACCCCGGGGGATATCCTACACAACCACAATTTTCACCTTTCTCTACGGGTGAGTCCACCAACCCTAACCCTAATGATGAGCCTTCAAACACAAATTGGATTTCTAGAGAGGATGAGGATTATGATTTGAATAATTAGGTTATTATGCATGTTTTTAATTGTATTGTACTTTTTCCTAGTTTTTCATTTATGTAAGTGACAATTTAATGAAATAAAAGTTGTATTTGGAAATTCCACGTATTAAAGCACACACCTTATATTCAAAATCATAGCACATAATAAACATAATACAAGCTAAATTCAAAGCACACAATTATCCATTATTATCATTAAATATATTTTATTTTAAAAAAAAAATGTTTAAAATTCTGATGAACAGTGAATTTAAAGCAGTAAAATGAACAGTAAAGAAATAGTGAACAGTAGATGTAAACAGTGTTGACTGCAAGAAAAAAAAAACGGGTGCAGACCTATGTCCAGTGGTAGTGAATAGTAATTTGACTGGTCGAATTCTTGACTTCTCGACTTTGCCTTTTCTTGACTACGGGTGCACTTGCTCTTAGTACATTAAGATATAGAAGGGGGGGCTTAAATTTCCATTCTATAGCCTATAACCCACCATAATGTTGCATCCATATATTGATTTTTAATCAAACCGACATGAGAAAGGTGGATTCAAATTCAAGACCTAAAGTAAATAGTAAAAAGCCTCCACTTGAGTTGATCTAATTGTGCCTCTGTTTAATTAGGGGAGAATTTTTCGAACAGTACATGAACTAAAGGTCACTGTGAATTAAGGTTCCTAACTTTACACTAATTACATTTTGGTACCTGGACTATAAATCCCGACTACATTTAAATACACGTCATTAATAACACCGTTAGTTGGCATGCCACCTAGCATATTTTCAAGGGTAAACTTGTCTCTTGACTATCCACCTTTAGAAAGTCAATTTTTTTTTTAATAAAAAGAAAAAGAAAATTGGTGGTGCGATCTTGACCGTAGATCTACCCTTAGAAAGTCTTTTTTTTTTTCTTTTAAATAAACAGGAGAAGAAAATTTCTTGGAGTTGGTTTTCTGGATCGGGAAACCATGGATAGAAGATCTTTGGGAACTGCGGCCTCCGCCTTTTGGAGGAGATCGATGAGTGACTTGGCGGCGCTGCGAGGGTCAGCAGCATAGAAGCTGAGCCTCGGCTTGGTCTGAAGGAAGAGCTCGAGATCTTTGCCGGTGGGGAGTAAATTGAGGTCGCGATCAAAGGAGAAGACATGGACAGAGACGAGGAGGAGGCTCCAGTACTTGTAAAGCTTGTCAGAGAGGGAGTCGATGCTCCATCTGGCTGGACGTTTGAGCATTTGAGTGAGATCGGAGGGCGGAGAATTGGTCTGAGACTCGAGGAGTTCGACCGATGAAGGGGATTTGTAACGGATCTGCTTCCCCTCAGGATCCAGATTTGGGTCTGAAACGAGGGCTAAGATTGTTTAATCCCAATCCAATCATACCTTGTTGTTGCAATTTTGTGTGTTTAAGAAAATGTGCAGAAGAAGAAGAAGAAGAAGAAGAAGAAGGTCTATGGAATTTGGAATTTGGATTTTTGCTGTGAATTTGCTTGATCAAGAGTTTCATGGAAGGAGGATGAGCACAAGTATTTCTGCTTGGATTGGAGCTTAGATTAAGAGAGACCGTGTTTTGGGTTCTCCATTTCTCTCTTTCATTCTTAATTCTCATTTGATCTTTGGTTTGTTGATTGCAATATCTTTTTCAATCTGAATTCATGAAATATGTGATTTTGCATCTAAATCTTGTTTGCCGAATTCATGAAATATATATGGCTTAATATGTAGTTCTGTTTTGCATTTAATTCTTCATTTGAATTCCTGTTTTGTTTTCTGGGTTGCTGGTATGGCGTGGATGGGGTGTGTGTGTGTGTGTGTGTGTGTGTGAGAGAGAGAGAGAGAGAGAGAGAGAGAGAGAGAGAGAGAGAGAGAGAGAGAGAGAGAGAGAGAGAGAGAGAATACCAAACTACCCTTTAAAAATTAAATAATGACATAATGTTAACGGTGTTATTAACGTCGTGTATTTAAATGTAGTCGGGATTTATAGTCCAGGTACCAAAATGTAATTAGTGTAAAGTTAGGAACCTTAATTCACAGTGACCTTTAGTTCATGTACTGTTCGAAAAATTCTCCCTATAATTAGTAAAGGGATTGATTCTTAATTAGTTACTGGAATCCGAGAATACTTGAAAGTGAACCACTCTTTCCAATTAATTCTTCTTAAGTTTTTATTTATTAATAATATGTGTTTGACTGTTGGAGCTATGAGAAAACGGGTTAAGATATATAGATGGGTTCGGTTAGATCAGTTGCCTTCTAGTGTAACAAAGAAAAAGATGAGCTTGACTATTTATTCCAACACACTATATATTTATTTAAACCGACTTGAGCTAACCAAAGATTTTGTGAAAACATAAGGTTCATGATTTTAACATTCGAAAAAAGGATCATGAACTTCCATAAGCTTGAGGAGACATCATGATCTATTCATACCAAACATATTATATATATAATTGTTGATCACATATGATCTTAATTAAGCCCACTTTGCCAACAGAGACATGCCACCAGCACCCAAAAGAACCGCCATGTAAGACTTGATCTGGAGCTTGATGCTGCGTTGCAACTTTGGACCCATGAAGTCAGCAGAGAGAAGATCAACCAAAGCCATGTAGATGAGGAGCCCAGCTGAAGAAGCATTCAGCAGTCCTACTGTCACTAATGCACTTGGACTGTTTTCTTTGTACATTTTTGACAGGGCCATTCCCAGTGCAATTCCAGATGGGGTTGTTGCTGAGAAGAAGAACACCAGTACTACCTTCTTCATGAACTTGAACTCAGCCTGAAACATTAACCAGAAATGATGCTATGAGTAACTGGAGGTGAACGAAAATTAATTTGTTAATTAGGAACTAAAAGGCTGGTATGTACCTGGAGAATGCAACCACCAAGGCCCATGCCTTCAAACATTTGATGGAAGCAAAGGGCAGCTACAAGACCTTTAATGGTGCAAGTATTGTTTGAAGCTCCAAGAGAAAGCCCTATAACAATTGAGTGAACAATAATTCCCAGTTCCAATACCTGCCAACACAAGTTTTCAATTCATAAATATGCATACCTAATTTTTTATTTTTTATTTTTTTTTATTTTGTAGATATCTGATATATCATGTCACCGAACTGTAGAACTTCTTTGCATGAATATGTGGACAATTCTTGCCAAGTACACAACTACACTGCATATAAGTATATATATAATTCTTATTAGTTAATTAATTTCACATGTTATATTATTTGACTATCAAGTAATTAACATATACTAAGCGAGATACCTGTGAAAAGAAAATCACTCATATAATTGTTTGACTTATTATATCGTCTGGCTGATGTATACAACTTACCATGGCAACAACGCGATAGCGTGACAACTGTGACTCGCTTCCTCCTTTGACTTGATGATTGTGTGAATGAAAATGTCCATGGCCACCACCCGCCACAGCCATCTCTTGATCTCCCTCAATGGCTGCAGCAACACCATCAGAATTGGGGTTAACTCCGGCTTTTGATCTCCTGCTGTAGATGCTAGTAGCCATGGAGTCCACCATCATAGTCACAATAGCAGACAACATAGCAACAAACCCAGTGAAAGGGAACTTGTGCCACGGCTTCTCATCCAAACAATTCGAGGACAACATGTCAAAAGAGTCTGGCAAAACATGCATGAACCCCGTGGCAAGAATAATGCCACCGGCAAAGCACTTGACGACCACGAATATGTCTCGATCGGGGTGCAATGCGGGTATGGTGCGAGTGACGAGTGGCAAGGACACACCGATCATGCTGGTGACCAGGATTGAAGTAATGGCTATGATTTTGAGGGGCACAGCTCCTGCCTTGTCGTGGCAGGAGTTGGTAGTTTCAGACTGGCATTCATCACTCTCGGATATCGAATGAGCTTGAGGAATTATTGCGGAGACGAGGATTATGAAGAAGATTGGGAGGAGCACTTTGAAAAGTGAAGTAGTAGGGGCCATAAGTGATCACTGAATGGTTCTTATGTTGGAATGTTGAGTTTTGCATTTCCTGTATGTTCTTTATATAGAGGGAAGGCTTGTGACTATATGTACGCTCAAATTATTTGGTGATAGTACTATTAGTGCCATGGTCCATGCGAATAGAATGAAAATATGAGTTAATTTATTTTAAGTGTAGTTTATTAATAGAATACAGGGTTCACCCTACAGATGAGGATTATGATATATATAAGTTCGTATGCTTCAGCGGTTGATATATTTCGTCCAAATATTGATGTACGTACTTCTACCGTCAAGTAAAGATAAAATATATTGGTGAATTGTCGTACATTCGTACCACTTCCTTAATTACACTACATATTTTTGTAAAAATAAATTGGGTTTTTTTAATTACAGATTATGATCAGTGATTCAGATTAGCCTAACTTTTTGTTTATTAGTTATAAAGTCACTTTCAGTTTAATTTACAGGTCAATGAAATTTATAGGAAAATGCAATATATAATTGTTATAACTTATTACCCTACCAAAATAATAATAATAATAATCTATCTGAACATGTCATATACTCATATCCACTTTTAAATTTCAAAGATTCCATATCGAATTTTTTTTTTATTCATGAAGCATGTGATATACTTATATTCTTCCCGTAGTTTTAACAATTTGAATGCTTTTTATGATTTTCTGACCATTGTGATTGATGGCCTTGGGGATACTTGTGGTTTGCAAATTAGACTTTTTATTATCCATCCCACCTAATCTATTATTGCAAGTGAGTGAATGGCCAGAGGATAGTCGCATGCCTATTATTGATAGATGCATCTTCTAAATTTGATCCTTTTGGTAGCAGTCGTTGAGAGTACATAACTAAGGAATCTTTTTCTCAGTCATATATGACTTCCAATCTTGCTGTGAACATACTTTTTTATGCGTAGCTGCAGCTAATGTTTATAGATGCATCTTCTGATTTTGATCCTTTTAAGGTAGCAGTCATTGAGAAACAGTATTTAACCTTCTTTTTCGTTTTTGGTCAAACAAAACAGTGCAATTGTATGACTTGCATAGCTTGCGTTAACATTGACACTTTGGGGTGGATTGCCTTAGCTAAATTTTGAGCATAATCACTGCAGCCTTGTTGATTTGGAGTATAAATTTGTGGTAGTCCTGAGAGTTTGTGCGCAGGAAACTTGGAGGTCAGCTGATGTTTTTCCAAGTAGACTTGCTCTGCTCTTGGCTGCAGAGAATTGTCCCTTATCTTTTCTCTATTCCATTCATGTCTGCATTTTAGTCCCGAATCAAAACTTTGGTCCAGTCATACCTCTTGAGACTTACCGGAATCCCAAGAAGAGCGACAACGACGAGGTCGAGATCAAGATCGGCACGGCGCCGTTTTGGCATAGGTTCCTCTTTATTTTCTCCAAGAAAGACAATTTTATAGATGGAACTTGTTTCATATAATTGGAGTAAATTCATCAATATATGGTTGAGATTTTTTATTTCCGGTATTAATTTCTTATGGAAAGGAGATTATTTAGTTAGTTCTGGGTACAATATTGATTGGGTTGTGAATTCATTGTATGTTACTGTTTGGATTCTGATTAGAGGAATGCTAGCAACATTCCCCATCTACCTTCTCTTTCAACCTTCCCCACTTGTTATCTGCCAAGTGTCTTCTAACTTCACTCAATCCTATAAATTAATTGTTGTGAAAATCAATTTTTGTTTCTTCCAAATTTGCCCATAATTAATGCAATAACTTACTTTTCCTTTTTTTTTTTCTCTCTATCTCTGTTCCACACCTCCACTTCTTTGTCTCTTTCTATTATTTTTTTCATTTTATTTTTTTCCCACTCCTTTTTGTTCAATACAAAGTTACAAACCTAGAAAGAGTTGATGAATAATATTTCAAAACTTGATAACTATCTATGTTGATAGAAACCCAAAATCTAATTCTCTCTCTCTCTTTTTCTATATATATATATATATATATATATACAGATCTTATCCAGAGCGGAGCTCTGCTTTGAAAATTAATGTGTGAAGTTCGAGTTTTTGGTCACTTTTCGGTCGCACATCCACATCTCGACCGTTCAGTTTTTAGGTACTACTGTATAGATCATCTCTGCAAATTTTCAGCCAAATTGATGATCGTTAAGGCATTGTTAACTGCTTTAAAGCTAGTACGGTTCAGGTTGACAGATTCAGTCCGTCAATTGGTTTAAGAGAGTTAGATACCTTAACGATCATCAATTTGGCTGAAAATTTGCAGAGATGATCTATACAATAGTACCTAAAAACTGAACGGTCGAGATGTGGATATGCGACATAAAAGTGACCAAAAACTCGAACTTCACACGTTAATTTCAAAGCGGTGCTCCGCTCTGGATATGATCTGTATATATATATATATATATATATATATATATATTCAATTTTGGTTTATGGGTTTTGGAATCTATGAAGGCAGACCAGCAATCACTTCAATTGAGATGCATAGGAGGACAGGAATTGGGTTTGGCTAATAATTTTAATTTATATATAGCAATGATTTGATCCATAAGATTTCTTAAAAATTTGGGTTTCAACAAATAAAGAGTATTAGAAGAGGAACCTAGAGACCTTTTTCCATTCCAGAAAAACAATGTGAAGAAATTTTAGGAGAGATAATACCTATGCTTCGTTATTTAAAGGTTAGAGCCAGAAAAAAATGATAAGAGGGAGAGAATGAGCACAAACGTTCAGAGAGGTATCAAAGAAAAAAAAACGTTCAGAGAGAGGGAGAGAAGAAGAGAAATGAATGGAAAAGAATAATGTAAAGTTTAAGATCTTTTCATTAATTATAAAAGAAATATTGCATTAATTATGGGCAAATTTGGAAGAAATAAAAATTGATTTTCACAGCATTTTATTTATAGGATTGAGTGAAATTAGAAGACACTTGGCAGATAACAAGTGGGGAAGGTTGAAAGGGAAGGTAGATGAGGGAAGGTTGCTAGCATTCCTCTTCTGATTAATGGAATTGTATATTAAAAAAAAAAAATTAGCACCAATATTTTTTTTTGGAATATCATCACTCCTACACACTGAAATCTGTGTGAGTTAGGAAGATATTTCACACTAATTGGGATATCAAAATATCGTTTACAATGTTGGAAGACAAGTGGGACCCACAAAAAATTTCACACGGACTCTCAAAACCGTGTGAGTTGAGCATTAGCGCCCCCTCCGAAAGCAACCGAAAAACATATCCGTGTGAAATATCATTATTTCACACAGATTTAAATCTGTGTGAGATGTCTATTTTGCTAGTAGTGATGCTGGTGACCAGGATTGAAGTAATGGCTATGATTTTGAGGGGCACAGCTCCTGCCTTGTCGTGGCAGGAGTTGGTACTTGGTAGTTTCAGACCGGCATTCATCACTCTCGGATATCGAATGAGCTTGAGAATTACTGCGGAGACGAGGATTATGAAGAAGATTGGGAGGAGCACTTTGAAAAGTGAAGTAGTAGGGGCCATATTTGACTACTCGATCTCTCTCTTTAGTGATCACTGAATGGTTCTTATGTTGGAATGTTGAGTTTTGCATTTCCTTTATGTTCTTTATATAGAGGGAAGGCTTGTGACTATATGTACGCTCAAATTATTTGGTGATAGTATTAGTGCCATGGTGCATGCGAATAGAATGAAAATATGATTTAATTTATTTTAAGTGTAGTTTATTAATAGAATACAGGGTTCACCCTACAGATGAGGATTATGATATATATAAGTTCGTATGCTTCAGCGGTTGATATATTTCGTCCAAATACTGTATTTTTTTTTTTTTTTTGAAAAAGAAGTTGATATCATTAGATCAACAGCCAATAGGCTAGAGTCTACCATAACTTACAAAGCGAAACTCGGCAAGAAAATCCGAACTAAACTATCTAAGCTAGAGCAGATCATTAAAATCTCTGGGACGCTCGCAGTTAAGCAAGCCTATCTAAGAATGCATAAACCTCGCCCTCTACGGAAAGGAAATCATTCAACTAGCCCTTCCTTGCCAATCACGCAATTGTGGTACAAGCAAGAAACTAGAAACGTCATAGAAGACTCATAGAGGTCCATTCACTCTCACATAAGCTTAACCCCAAGTAAACAGAATTTAAAAAAGAGCCAACTCCTTCCCTGTTGGGTTGGAGTGTTTCCCCACAACTTGCTTCTTCTTTGGAGACTTGTCCTGGGCCTTGCCTTCAGCATGTTTTGAGGTATGCTTCTTAGCACCAGATGATGGCTTATTCCTACTTCCAAAAGGTCGACCGCGTTTCCGCTTCATACTCCCAGCGTGATCCTCCTCCTGTATAGGGTCCAAACCAAGATTCTCCGAGTCAAGAATGAGATTTCTTTTCCCCACCGCCAAACTCAGCTTTAGTTTCTTAGGGGAGATAGTCATGCTGTCTTCACGTCCCCGACGTTTGCCAGTTATGCGTTCCGGAGACTCTGCTGTCTCCTGAAGGTCACGGACTAGCACTTGTCGTTTCTGCTTCATAGCTGGAACAGTCAGACCTGGCTCCCCACTCGGACTGGGATCAGGAGTCCGGAACACCAACGGAGGACATGGGTTAGAAACCCTAACTCGCACACCAGTAGCAGTGCCTGATGTGGATCCCGCCCAGGCTCCTTGCCCTGATGAACCCCCACTATGCATCTCTGGCATCACTGTCTGAGACCCCAGAACAGTGCGCTCTGCTTCATCATCGTCTTCATCCAGCGCCGGCCCTGAGCAAGGCAACCCCACGTGCGTGACTAGCCCACACACTGAACACCGCCCAAAGAGTTTATCATATCAGAATTGACAGCAAAACTCGACCTCATCCTCCACCAAGTACCATCGCTTGAAGGGCAATGGTTTATTCAGCGGTATCTCAACCCTAATCCGGAGTTTCCCCGTCTTCTTGGCATTCTTATCAATTTCCTGGAAGTCCCCCAACGTATAACCGATCATGGTCATGACGCGCTCCGACCTGAACGCCGGTGGTATCTTCTGAAGAGTGATCCAATATGATGACCTAGTTAAAGGCACCTTCTCCACCGGCATGACACCATCATACCAAGCCAAAGCCACCGGAGCGTGATTATATCCCCATGGAGCACCACGCTAGATTCGAACCCGATCAGCCGGATTCGACAACGTGAAGAGCACCCTCTGCTCTTCTGCCTCCTCCACCTGCAACGACCCATTAATCCTCCAGGCGTTGCGGAACATCCCCAAGAAGGATTTGACCTTGAAATCACGAGCGGTGAGAAGCTTACCCACCAAGAAAACGTTTGCCTGTCGCAAACCTTTGCCCTGCGTTGGTCGCAGATCAATCTGCCTCTTGCCTTCAGCGATAGCAAGAGAGGAGGCTAGTCTAGCAGCCATTGCATCAACAGAAGACATCCTGTTGACAAGAAAAAACACAGAACCGAAACCCTAACCCTAAGTATTTTGAGAGAGAGAGTTGACGGCTCAACTAGTCTTACGTACACCAAATACTTACTTCTGAACTAATTAGGGATTACATTATTTCTAATTACCAATGGAATGAAAATAAGCTAAAGCAACATTTGCTTGTTCAAATTGCTTAAAGAATTATGACTCTTCCTTTACCTTTCTTTGATTACCATGATGAATTTGTCAGTTCGTCCAAATACTGTATGTACGTACTTCTACCGTCAAGTAAAGATAAAATATATTGGTGAATTGTCGTACATTCGTACCACTTCCTTAATTACACTACATATTTTTGTAAAAATAAACTGGGTTTATTTAATTACAGATTATGATCAGTGATTCAGATTAGCCTAACTTTTTGTTTCTTAGTTATAAAGTCACTTTCAGTTTAATTTACAGGTCAACGAAATTTATAGGAAAATGCAATATATAATTGTTATAACTTATTACCCTAACAAAATAATAATAATAATAATAATATATCTGAACATGTCATATACACATATCCACTTTTAAATTTCAAAGATTCCATATCGATTTTTTTTTTCTTATTCATGAAGCATGTCACTTGCGTGTGTGTGTGTCTAACACTCTTAGGGGGGTGTATTCATTTAAGAGTCTACAAGATTTTTTTGTATTTTGAAAGTCTATGGGTATTCAATTGAGATTTTAAACAATCCTTTAAAATCTTGATGTATTCAATTAAGATTTAAAATTATCCATTCAAATCTGCAGATATTCAAAAGTATACGGATTTTTAAGGATTTCATTAAATGCTGGATTTTGGAGGATTTTATAGTGCTTTTTATACATATCAAAACTCAAAAACAATCCAACCACTTTCCAAGAGATTTTGATGGATTCTTTCTCACTCAAAAAATGAAGAAGCTCTTCACCAAAAAAAGAAAGAAAAAAAGAAGAAGCAGCTCTCAATAGGTGACACTCATCCATTTTGTTTTAGACCTATCTTCCCGCTATCCTCCTCTACCTCTACCTCTGCTCTCATCTAATAATTTTTTTTATATTTTTTTTTATCACTATAGCTCTGGAAGCCTTAATCATTCTAGCTAATTAAGCTCACTTTCAATGGTATTGTTAAGATGATACATACACACATGTTTCTTTTTTTTTGAATCAAACCCGAAGCCGGGTGCCGATATATATACATATATTCATCTAAAGCCAGAATAGACTCTACATACACACATGTTTCTTTTGCAAATTAGATATGAAATAAATTATATCATTAGTTTACTACTTTATTTTTTGTGTAACATTTTGGCCGATTAGTTTTCACTTATTATTCATATATCATTATACACAACATAAAGAATGGTAGATTGCCATATATATATATATATATATATGTGTGTGTGTGTGTGTGTGTGTGCGTATACTTTTTTGTCATTGATATAGCATTATAGTTGGATCCATACATCAATTGCTTTTAAAGAAGAAAAAAAAAATTAACCTACAAAAAACATGATAAGGACTTGTAAAATCTAAACAAATACTACTAAATCAATCTATTAGAATCAATCAGAGTCGATATAGAATTTAAACAATCTGTGGATTAAGTAAATCCATGGATTATAAAAACTCAAACAAAATCTTTTAAAATCTGAATTGAATACACCCCCCTTAACTTCAGTACGGCATGCATTTGCATTGTTGTCATATCTGGGGAAAGGCATGCATTTTGCCATATCTGGGTAGAAATGTGTCATGCCCGTTTATGCTTGTGTTTTGCTCAAGCATCGAATGAACGTGCGTGATTACTAGGGTTCTGAATTTTCTAAGGTTTCCTTGTATAAATCACCTGTATACCTATTGCATGGGTTACAATTAATCACACGAAAACCCATGCATTGACACTTCATGAAGATTCATATTGAAGCTTTAGTGAAGTTTGGGAAGAAACTAACTGCCTGTACCTAATTAAGAACAAATTAAGAACTACTCAACCCTAAACCGTAAAATGCTCTCCAGGCGTTTTTGAAGAATTGCTGATCTGAATTATACAAAATTAGTTTCTTTCTTTTTTTTTGATAATCTGATATGTCATTCTTCACTAAACCAAGTTCAAGTGCACGCTTCTCCAAATAGACTGGCAGTGTGCCTAGCTGATGCCGGCCTTCATATAAACGATAACTATGTATTTTCTCAAGTAAATTGGATTATATAAATGCTATGTTATGCTAGTTAACTAGTGTTGACTTCGAGTATAAGATCGAGAATATTGTTTAATGAATGTACTTCATCGTGTTCTTGGATCAATATAGGATTGTTTAATGAATTTTGATTAGATGCATTAATAATCCCTAGAGATTTTGTAAACTTTCATTCGTCGCTATCCTTATCTTCATCAAATATGTTGACATTGTATTTTTGAAGAGAAAGTCTTGCGTACGTGGTGCGGCTGTCGTATGTAAGAATTTTTCATTTTTGAAATATACAACTATAGAAGAAAGAATATGCTTTGCTAGCTAGCACTGTTATGTAAGTTAATTAATTACTTTTGTAACAAGGAACGCTCCAAATTTTCGTTTAACTCTTCTCATCCCCTAGTATAATATATATTAATGATTGGAACGGTTCAAAAAATTTAGATTGTACGGATAAAGCTCAATTAAATTAGAAATTATTTAGTCATATGTATCAGGAATAAACGATTAGTTATGAGCACCGCTATCAAATGTGACCATTTAATTAAAACGATTATTTAATTAGAGATAAGTAGAATAGAATAACAAAGAAGACGGAAAAATGAGAAGGTTGCCGCTGATACCTTACCTTGCTCACTCATCAAATAATTGGATTAAAATGCTGAACTAAACTAAACGCATCTAATACATACTTCATGAACAAAAGAAACCCTTAGCTTAGAAATTTTCTTATCCCAAAACTAATTAAACGCACCACTAATAGAAACAAGAAATGGTAAAACTGCTTCCTAAGCTTATATCTGAAGTTGTAATCAGGGGTTCACATTCAAAATCAATTGGCAATGGATTGAGTGGCCCAAACCCTTATAAACTCATAGGCAAGGTCCCATTTTTCCCATGTGGGATGTATATATTTTCAACACGCCCCCGCACGTGTGGCGAATTTTCAAGTCATACACGTGGACAACTTGGGTGGCGTGGAGCCCATGTGGCCGCAAGACATACACACGTGGGTAACCCGCTCTGATTCCATGATAAAGTAGTCTGGGGTTCACATCCAAAACCAATTGGCTGCTATGGTTGCTTTTGATGATAATTCCAGAGGTACTTTCTCTTCTCATTAATTCTTTGAATAATAGTTGTTTACCTAATTCCGGAATGGTTAGCTCATCTACTACACATGCTGCTATCATTTCAAACACTAATGCATGCTCTTGCAAGCAATTCTTCAAAACTTGTTACTCAAATTGGTTGTGTGCCTCAACCGACTGTTATATCTACCACACCTGGGTATGTTTCTTGATTACACGCATTTCAATACATGTAATTGTATCTAAAACACTAGAAATAAGCTAATCCTTGAGCCAATTATAATGTAATTAATCCAATTTTACTTATTGTGTAGGAAATAAGCGGAGTTGTGGAGTTCGGAAGAAGTTGTGTGAAAATGGAGCTAATTGGAGTTATCGACAAAAAGACGAAAAATCAACAATGGTCAATCGATCAATGCAAGCAAATATGTGACAATCATTGGTTTGAGCTCGAGAAAAGGAAAAAGAAAAAGAGGAGAAAAGAAAGAAATAGAAGAAAAGAAAGAATTAATTAAATGAAATGGCAGATAATCAATTAATTAGCCAATTAACTCATCGGTTAATTAGCCAATTAACTCATCGGTTAATTAGCCAATTAACTAATTGGTTAATTAACCAATTAATTGGTTAATCATGCCTACCAAAGCCACCAGCACCCCACGTGCTGCTTTTTCTTTCTTTCTCATTTGCTGATGTCATTAGCACATGACCTTATCTTCCTCTCTCTTGCAAAACGACCAGCCACACATTCAATTAAGACCATCTCCAATGGAGAGGTCAAATCCACGTGGCGTGCCCAACGGTAATAATTGATTGATGAAACACTCCTCCAACCCATATGTCATACACACGAGTATTTGACATAGAGCCCTCCACTGTTAAATTTGACAGACGCAGCTCCCTTTGTCTTTTATTTTTTTATTATTTCGTTCTTCTCGCCTCACTCTCTTCCCTGCGTTATCCTCTCTCTCTCTCTCTCTCTATTTACCCAACTATGCATGAAACCAGAGATCAAATCTTATTTCCTTTCCAGTTCTGATATTATTTCCTTTCTATAATTTTGGGCTTCTAAGCCTGTGCCTTGTTTCTAATGAAAGAAGATGGAAACAAAATGATGAGAAGATAGATGTTTGTTTTTGATAATGGGATTTGGGTTTCTGAAAAGTGCAGCGAATCCGGAAATCACTGGGTAGAAAAATGGTCTCTAAAAAGAGAACTAGGTGGATCAAGAACTAGGTGGCTAGGTCGCTAGGATGATTGATTAGTAATTGAAAAAAGAAGAAGTGAAGAAAATGGAGAGAAACAGTCCAAAGAGAAAAAATTGATTTTCAAAGAGAACTACATAACGTCCACCGTCTTTGATCTACCTTATCCCAAGTTTACCTGATTTTCAAGTCCTTGATCTGCCTTATCCCAAGCTCTGATTTTCAGAAAGAACAGAGGAAATAGAGAAAGAAAAGGAAGAACAGTAAAGAGAGAAACAGACGAGGAAGAGAGAGAGAGTAAGTAATAAAGTAATAATATTTATTTGACCTATGGGTTGGTGTAGAATTTCAGTAAATGTCAAATTTCCATGTCATCCTTCAAATTTGAATTGGGCACAAGAAATTTAACCTATCCTCTGGAGATGCTCTAAGGAGACCACATAATACTTCTCCCATCAAACCGGATTCTCTCACATCAACCCCTACAGAAGCTACAACGCCGCACCACCCTCCATCCTCTTTTCTCTCTAACACCGAAACCACCCACCCCATATCTCATCTTTTCCTCCTTCTCACCAATTTCTTCCTCTCACTAAGATTCACACCTCCTCATCAAGATTCACTTCACCTCACTAAGATTCCATCTTCTCATCAATTCCACAAATTTCAAAGGGGAAGCTCAAGCATCAAGAACTTCATCACCATTAAATTTGGGTAAAAGTAGGGAGCCATAAATCAAGGCTAGCCATAATTGCTTTATAGCAATTTGTGGCTTGTTCTTGTTACTCCTACTTCTCTTCACTTTGTTCCTCTTTAAATTATGTATATTGATGTTTGTTTAATGATGGGTAGTGAGTAGCTTTGTTGTTGGGGGCTAGGGTTGTGTGCCCTAGTCCAAATCGATCTTGTGTAAAAGATGCTTATTTTAATGTAATGATGCAATTTTCATATGATGGATACTTATATCTATTTTTGTTGGGTTAAAATGTATATCTAGGAGCCTAGTCAACTCTAGGGTATGTATTTTGAGCATGTCTAGGACGGAGTTAGAGGCTTGACCCCCATTCCTAAGCTAGAAACCTTCAATTTCGTATTCGAGGGGTTATAAGCATGGTGATTTACACCCGTTGCGTGAATGCGCGGGCGGATCGCTTAGTAGTCTAATTCCTCAATCTTTAGGCCTCTTGATGTGAATTAGAGACCCTTGAACCGGCTCTAATTCATGTCAAGTGAGTTCCTATGACCCTTGAACCGGAGTAGGAATACTATGAAAGGGAATTTCGGTCCTTGAGCCTTGAACCGCCTTGGATACGACTACCGCCAAAGTAGGAAATTTGCATCTACATTAGATTAGCTTTCGACACATGAGATTTGGGTGAAAGAACCTCCCTAGCACCCGACATTCTCATTATATTGTTCACACTTTTCTAGTTTAATTTCCTTGCATTTTTATTAATCGCTTTGCATTTTATTACTTTTTGTTAAGTTCAAATCAACTCTCAAATATTAAATCCATCGACTCATTTGTGTATATCCATCTTGAGGCTACAAGTTAGTGGCTTTGAATAGGCTTAGTGTGAGCTAAGTCGAGCATTGTCAAGGCTTGGTGCCTTGATTGTTTATAGTTTTTATTTTACTTTTTATTTTTCTTGTGTGCTTTTAGTATCCTACCGCCAATTATCTTGGTTAGGTCCAACACCTAATCCCCGAGGTACGATAAACTAAGGTCCAAATACTTCCCTTACTTGACATGATTCGTACGCTTGCGAGAGTATATGCATCAAGTCATTTCTGCATCAACTCATGCGACTAGTGCTGCTCCTGCTGCATTAAATGGCTACATCATTAATCCTTCTCCTTCACCATACATGTTCAATGTTCAACCTCAAAATGTTGGTTATTCTCCTTATAATAATGGTTTGGTTCAGTCACAAGTCAACATAGGACTCATTCAACCTAATGATAGTATTCAATACGATGAAGGACTTATTGAATCACATGGTACTTTTTCGCATCAAAATCATTATGGTCAAGAGGCTGCTATGATTGCTTTTGATGATAATTCTAGAGGTACTTTCTCTTCTCATTCTTTGAATAATAGTTGTTTACCTAATTCCAGAATAATTAGCTCATCTACTACACCTGCTGCTATCATTTCAAATACTAATGCTCTTGCAAGTAATTCTTCAAAACCTGTTACTCAAATTGGTTGTGTGCCTCAACCGACTGTTATATCTACCACACCTGGGTATGTTTCTGCATCAACTCATGCGACTAGTGCTGCTCCTGCTGCATTAAATGGCTGCATCATTAATCCTTCTCCTTCACCATACATGTTCAATGTTCAACCTCAAAATGTTGGTTATTCTCCTTATAATAATGGTTTGGTTCAGTCACAAGTCAACATAGGATTCATTCAACCTAATGATAGTATTCAATACAATGAAGGACTTATTGAATCACATGGTACTTTTTCGCATCAAAATCATTGTGGTCTCTTCTTAAGTCGACACCAAATTTCTTTAGATGGCTTCACTAGATAAAGTGGCAGTGATAAGAATCATCAATGCTTTATCATTCTTTTCCCATTCTTGAAACTCCCTTGTAACTCCAGCATCTGCACTACCATCAGTCACCAAAAATTGAGGCACACAAGAATATGACCCATCAATGTATCCCTCTAAACCAAGGCTTTTGAGCATATTGTGCATTTGAAATGACCATGTAAGGTAATTGCTATTATCCAACTTCACGGGTAGTAAGTTGTAAATGCTTGAAAGCAAATAGATGAGTGGCTGGTTGTTGTTGTTCATGACTACTAGGTAACAAAATACCAATGCTTCTACTTCAAGTGATTAGCACACAATCAATAAGAGGTAGCAAACTTCATCCTTCATCAACCATCAACCACACAAGAAGAGATTTCCCATTATTATTTTCACTGAAAAAAACAATTGATCCAGACAAACCCCAAATGCCACCAATGGTCTTCAATTATCTTATCAAATCAAATAGGGCTTCAAATTATGCAGAACAAAAAAAAATACTTCAAATCATCAGAGTAGCCAAAGCCATAATTCATGTGAAGTTTGGAAAAATTTGAGGGTGAGATATGGTGTCCATTCTAGATCAGCCGCTATGCAACTCCAAACAAACCTGTACACAATTCAGAAAGGTAATGACACTATAGACAAGTATTTTCAGCGTATCAAGGACATTACTGATCAATTAGCTTCTGTTGGCATTCATATTCCTGATGAAGAGATTATTATCATTGTTGTTAATGGCCTTCCCTCCAAGTACATGACTATCAAAATCGTGATCAAAGCTCAGATCACAACTATGTCAATGAACAAACTGCGTTCTCTTTTACTTGATGAGGAGTCTACTATGGATCAATCTACAAAGTCTATGCAGGTTCCTGATACAGTTGCAATGGTTCCTATAACTCCATACTTGGCTTCTGGTATAACACAGCAACATGGTGGTCTTCTGTCGCAAGTCAATACTGGACTTGTCAACTCTAATGATGAAGTGCAGTACAGTAAGTGGTTCTCTCAACCCAACAATGGCTTTCATTCTGACCTTACTAATGGTTTACCTCAGAGGGGTGGACAGAGAGATAATTAAGTTCAATTTAGGTGATCGCAGGTACTATCGTAGAAATTCTCCAGGTTTTGGTACCTATGGTAACTTTGGCATTTTTGCTCCATATCAGTATTATCATAACTATGCATATAGGAATTCAAATACTGGTTTTGTGAAATCTAGAGGTTTTAGTAATCGGCGTGGAAACTCACACAATTTTGTCATTGATGGTGGATTTCAACGCAACAACAATACTCATGACAATTCTAGAAATGGTGGAAGTGGTCAATTAGGACAAACTGATGAATTTTGTGACTTCAATAACAGATTCACTCAAAGTGTTTCCTCTTCATGTGAAGTTTGCCAAATATGCTCACAACTTGGACATCTCGCTAAAAGTTGTCCCCGAAGGTTTGCTCCTAGGCAAGTTGTTGCAATTGGCTTTGCTTTACAATGTCAGATTTGCTCTAAGAGGGGTCGTAGTGCAGCATAATGTTTCCATAGGCATCATTATGTTTTTCAACCTCAAGTTTATGCAATACATCAATTTATGGCTACTTCTTTCTCCTCTCAACCCAAGTCAGTATCCATTGCTGCTCAACCAAGTCCTTGTACTTCCATGCCACTCATTCCTCCTGGTTGAGGCATCTGGTATGAAATCCTCACCAAAGGTTTGTGTTCTTCGCATCATACTTGCTCTTTTCAGCAGCTTGATGCTCCAAATCTCCCATCAAGCTGTGGTGGGGTGTTAACAGATAGTAATAAAAAGTTACAGCTTTTTACCAAATATACAGCTATTGTACACGTGTCCAAAACTATATAAGTCTGCTGTTGTAACTTTTCATTAAATTCAATCAATACAGTAGCATAGCCTCTCTATTTCCTCTGCATTTCTCTTCTTCTTAAAGCTTTTCTTCTTCAAGCTTTCACCACACTGCCTTGCAACTCAGGCCGCAAAGAAATCAGATGCTAGAAGATCTACCACTTGGCCGTATAATTGAGTTGCCCAGCAGATCAGCCCTAAAGCTCATCCAGTGAAATTCTATGTTATGTTAGTTAAATAGTGTTGACTTGAGTATAAGATCGACGATTATTGTTTAATGAATCTACTTGATCGTGTTCTTGGATCAATATAATATTGCTTAATGATCGAATTTTGATTAGATGCATTAATAATCTCTAGATATTTAGTAAACTTTCATCCGTTGCTATCCTTATCTTCATCAAGTATGTTGACATTGTATTTATAAAATATACAACTATAGAAGAAAGAATATGCTTTGCTAGCTAGCACTGTTATTTAAGTTAATTAAATTACTTTTGTAACAAGGAACATCTATTTTTCGTTTAATCTCTTCTCATCCCGTAGTGTAATATGTATTTTGAAACGGTTCAAAATTTAGATTGTACAGATAAAGCTCAATTAAATCAGAAATTATTTAGTCATTTGTATCAAACAAATAAACGATTAGTTATGAGCACTGCTACCAAATGTGACCATTTAGTTAAAACGATTATTTAATCAGAGATAAGTAGAATAGAATAACAAAGAAGACGGAAAAATGAGAAGGTTGCCGCTGATACCTTGCCTTGCTCGCTCATCAAATAATTGGATTAAACTGCTGAACTAAACTAAACGTATCTACACATACTTCATGAACAAAAGAAACCCTTAGCTTAGAAATTTTCTTATCCCAAACTAATTAAACGCACCACTAATAGAAACAAGAAATGGTAAAACTGCTTCCTGAGCTTATATCTGAAGTTCCACACTGCCTTGCAACTTAGGCCACAAAGAAATCAAATGCTAGAAGATCTACCACTTAGCCGTATAATTTAGCCCAGCAGATCAGCCCTAAAGCTCATCCAGTGAAACAGCTTGAGCTAGGCGTGGGTTATGTTGGGCATGAATTTCTTGGGACTCAGCCCAAGATGGTCCAAAAGCATTGCGGGCTTTGGTGCAAATACTGAAGCTAAAGTAGTACAAGTTTCAACTTTAGTACATCTAATATTAACAAGTTTTGTATGAATGCATGGAAGACAACCTTTGGGGTTTTTATCTTTCTTTTCCTTTTGATGAGACTTTTCTGTCACTCCCTTAGATCTTTCAGTTTTTAAGTATCTATTTCGGCTCTGAATGGCGTCAAAGCAAAGCGCCATGCCACATGATCATCACGAGCTCCCCGGCCAAGCCCTAAAATTGCCTTCCAATAGCAACATAAGATTACTGCACCGTTGTTCTTACAATTAAGCTACAGAGAGTACAAATACAAAAGTTATAACCCTAGCAACTACGTACGTGGCCGAATTTGTTAATTTATCTCGAATTACCTTTGAACTGGTCATATACTAATTGGGCTTGTCTCTGTGACTCTGTCCAATGTAAAAGGTAGGAAAAAATCATCTTCATAATCAAATTACAGTTCATCTTGATCTGTGTTATTGTCTTGATACATATATTAAATATCTCAATTTCACATATATATAGACTAGTTTCATATAATGATAGACTAGTTTGGTATGATCTTTAGTCAATATACGATGAAATAAAACTTTAAATTGTTGTAGAAAACTCTATTATTACAGTGAACTTTCTGTCGAATTATGTTCTTGGACATGTACAACAAATTAAAAGTAAAGAATATTCCCAAGAGACATGATTCAAGTTAATTTGGGAGTTTGGTATCTGCACTGACTATTAGCATATGGGAACTATTCCACGTATACTGTATACATTAGTGGATAGTGAGTACCCAATTACCCATATGTCCAATACCCTAGAAAGAGTTAATTGGAAAAAGAATATTATATACCCATTATAAAACCTGTATACACTACTCTGAATTTCTTCCTCGTTTTTTTAGTTTTTACTTTCCAACAGCTCTCTTCCTCATTGGGTTTTGAATCTGATAATAATCATAATACATAAAGCGTGTGGTACTCGATGATCACTAGCATATTACATTGCTTTTGCTCCACAGTTTACTCCACTATATAATGCTCCCAAAGCCATAGATATATTTCAACAGTTGTAAGCGCCACAGACTTGAAAGTTGTCATATATAATTGCATGTTGGCCCATTTCATAAAGTTTCGAAAATGTGCTGGAGAAGAAGGGAAGCATCGACTGAATCTGAACATGATGGGAGAAGGACCACAGTTTTTTAACACAATCGAGGACAGAGGAGTCTAGAGTTCACATCTTGGGGCCATTTGACGGACAATGTTGCTGGGCAACCCCATTTATAAAGGATGCATGCATATCATACATAAAAGAAAATAATAGGGTTCGTTGCGTCTTTATCGATCGGGCTCAAACCCATAACCAGTCGATCTCTTTGTGATTATTGCTGCGAAAGAGTCTTGAATCACAAGGACACATAAGTTGGTCTGCTGCACTGTGTCAGATACAGAGCGAGAGTTGGCAATGTCTATCTACGGCCATGTGCCCTAGAATAATGAGCATATAATTATCAAATATCGTGATATTGATGATAAAGATGGTTGATTCTCGCAGTACCCACGACCTGTCTGTTCCAAAGTTAACAAACGACACCATAATTATGTGTCATCAACATTTCCATTCAATGATTTGATCCTTAACATCTAAATAATTCAAGAGTTTATACATGGATACCCTTCAATAACATTAGAAAAATATAAGCAAATTGTAGCTATAATAGTATTTAGGTGACCTGCATTTTAATAGTACGTACTCAATTCAGCTTATCTCTTGCAATTCAAGTTATGTTATCGTGTTTCTACAATGGATCTAAAAGAAAAAAGATGGAGACTTCCTATGCAAGCTGAATGACTCAAACTTAATTAGACAAAAGATGAGTTATCATAATCATGAGGGCCGGCTACCAGTGAAGGCGTTCCCTCTCCTTTAAATCAATCTTTCAAAACCACTACAGTATTCAACTACTTCACTAGTTTTATAGGCGTGTTTTACGGTTGTGAGACTTGTGCAGTTGTGCATCATGAGCGAGAGATATAGATGAGCAAGTGAGAGATGCAATCACACATGAAACTAAAACAATGTGTTCAATAAAATGTTAAAAAAAAAAAAAAAACGAGTGATAACCGATATAGAAACTCGGAAGTGAAATTTCCGGGTCTATCTTATTCTTGGAATATACTTTACCATTCATCCCGATTGACATTTGGACTTGTAATCTTGTATCTTCTTCTTTTTTCCCATAGTGCTACATTTGCAAGTGGGGTTTCGATAATATGTTGACTATTGAGAATCCATGTAGGTCGTGGGACTGAGTGTGAAATGACCTACATGCGTGGAAAAGCAGAGACATTAAGTTTGACGTCCCCACAAAAATATGCAAAACCTCTTAGCTATAACGTGCGGATCGAGCTTCACAGAATCACAGGACAATCCTTTTATGAAGTATAGACACCCCAAAAACCAAAAAACCAACCCCACACTCCCAATCTTCATATATAGCTCACCACTTTACTTCTCTGCATCACACTGCAAAGGGGTCTTAGTTTCTCAGATTATAGTTGTTGGAGTCTTCTGGGAAAGTAAAGTCGGTGGCATACCATACGGTAAATATATATATTCACTACTACTGTATTAGGGTTTATCACTACGACCAGAACACAGTGGTTCTGCGCTGCAACTCTCACGAAATTGTCGGCATTGTACCCACCATCTTTGCAGTAACCTCTGTCTTCTTCTAAACCCTAGCTAGTTACCCTATTTAGCAGATCGTAGCAGTAGTCGGGTTACTTGTTTAATTACCTATAATATGTTAAAAACGAGTATTATTAAATAATGTAAAAAGATACTTGGACTGAATCAATGACACACAGCCATTGACGTACGTTTTCTTCTGATAAAGGCTTTTGCGTATTTTTAGGGTTCTCGATCTGGGTTCTTTTTTAGGGGAGTGAATAAGTTATTCACAGAACCCCATGATGATGATGACCCAAGACATTGATGAGAGTAAAAGCTTGGTGGGGCGCAGAGGCAAAATCTGATCACATGTTGTTTGCAACATCAAGATCAAGAGTAGTACAACTCTTTCTCAAGTCTCTAGTGTCGACCTTTATTTTTTGTACCTAACATCATCGTCACCACCATCATCGTTCTTTGTTTTCTTGTTTATTTTCTGATCGATCTTTGTAATGGAAATGTCATCATTATAGTCAGCACAAGTGGAGTGCTTGCAGATCTGAGATCCCTGATTTATCAGTAAAAGAAAAAAGCCGATTTTCGAATATTAATCATGAAAAATATTCAAATGTAAATTGTCATGCCCTACAAAAATTTTTAAAAAATTCCCATTAATTGCGAGACCTGTTACTACTAACGGATTTTCAACTCGGTGATGATATAAGTGATAGATTGACTTTTCTGTTGGTAAAAATCTCACTAATTATTGAGAATTTGTAGTGATAAACTACGAGCAACATTCGATTTTGAAAGTGAATTGAGTTAGAAATTAGAGTTAGAATATATTCAATGCATATAGATAGTGGGTAAGCTTAGATCCGAACACTATGTTAAAAGTTTGAGTATCCCACCAAAGGTTAATTGCAAATAGGATCGAGAGGCTAGGGTCGTAGATTAAAAATTGTAGGGAATGCAAACAATTGTATATCCCTTAAGTTCAACTATCGCATTAGGTTGAATAATTAAAGCTTGAATCGCAAGATGGAAGAAATTAGGTTTGCATATGGATTGGTGGTCAAATGTAAGGAAATAAATGTGTACGTCAATTTCGTGCATGGTGCATGCATTATTGTTTCGTACTAACTCCTTTAAGTTGGTAAAAAGTAAAAGAAGACAGAAAAAATAAGATAATCATACACAATAACAGAGAATAACTCACTTATTGCCATAGGTAAAAGAGGACTCTGATGCAATCTGAAAATAAGGAAGGGACAGTAATAATATAACTGAAATGCATGTACTGGCCCAAAAATTAAGGATCTTAAGAAATTAACCTAAAACCATGCATTTTAAATGTTCATAAGTCCAAATACATTTTCGGATTTTCCTATTCTAATGTATACTCCTCATGTCAAATTCATTTTATAGGCCGCTTTGAAAATTTTCAGCTTTTGACAGAAGATTTTTCGATTTAGACTTCAGCACATTTAAGGTCTCTAAATGCAGTCATATTCAATTGCTAATGTCCGACATATGCTCGGCAGGCGACCGGCAAAGGTGGCTCATCTTTAGTCGACTGAGTCCTCTGCACATCGTGATATTTCTCCTTTCACCATCCTAAAAGCAAATCATAATCCACAAATCAGGGACCCCAAATTTGACTAAGCTAACGAGATTTTGTGGACTGCAATCATGTATTAATTAGTAGGTACTTGGTGATAGTTGAGGAGTCTTGAAGAAATTCCATTAAAACTATGAGTCCGAAATATCACCAGCTAATCACCTTAATAAAAATAAAAAAAACCCAAATTTTTTTTTACGTACATTAACTTCACCCTAATTCAGCATTGGAGAAAGCTCTATTTCTCGTACTGATGGTGATGCATGCTGATGCCGTGATGGGTTGGCGTGCAGGTTCCACATTGGGCTATGCTGATAATAGAGCTACCAGACAGAAGAAATTTATTTTCTCTATTTCTCTCTTATAATTGTCTTGTTGTTACTGCAACACGTACACACAGCGTGGGAATCGGTTTTTCCCTTCCTTCAATTAAATATATATGCACAGTCGTCGACTCGACCCTCTCGATCTTCTGTAGTCAAAAATATTGTTTAGGTATCAATCTCTGCACTATTCTGCAGCATTGTCTCAACTATCAACTCCTCCTGCTCATAATGATGATGAAGAAGATGATGCTCAGTGATCACTGAAACCCAGCAAGCAATAACTTAACAATAAGCCAATGGCCATATGCGGTTTGGGTCCAGTCAAGGTCCCCAGTATTATATTATCAGTACTGACGTGTCAGTTCAGCAATTGCACTTTCGTACGTCACTGCACCGGAAACAAATCTCTCCCACCCACCTCTGCTTTGGAACTTTGTGAAAACAGCAAACCCTAATAATATACATGTTCATCGATATCTTTAATATTAATACTGGTTTTCACTGCACGGAATGATGGTAGGGTAAAAACGGTAAAAACAAAACCACGGCAACATATTAATTCAAAGAGGGATAGGAGATCGATCCAGTTGGACAGAGGAACAGGTTGGTGAAGTTAGCTAGGGTTCATATTTCAAGTAAATGTGCTTTTAGATTTGCTTTGCAGGAAATGAGAGACATTGAAGGAAAGAGATCACATGAAAAGAATCGAAAGCTAACATGGAAAAGGTTCAAAAGGAAAGGGAGATCGAGGAGTCTTGAAGATTATCATTATCGTTTTGTTTTGTTTCGTTTCGATTAAGAAGTACAACAAGATCACGCTTTTTCATCTTTTATTTGGAATGATAGTCTAATAACTTTATTTTTTTACCTAAAAGAAAAGAAAAGCAGACCTTAATGTGTTTGGCGTGTTCGCATTACAGTAACTACAATAAGTGAGTGAGGTCTGGATCTTGTCATACACTAGTTGGAAGGATCACTATAAGCCATTATGGATAAATAAAGTCTGTGAAAGCTAAAGTTTTCGTGGATTGAATGATTGGATAGACTAAACTTCAAACTGGACATGGACCGATGATGGACATATATAGTCCTAGACGGAGTATATTAGTCGCAGATAAGTCTTATTAGATTACGATTCCATAAAAATTGAAATAAGGGAATTGGGGTCGCACTCGTTTTGGGTTAATGGCCCGACCAGGCTTATATTAAGCAATCAAGGTTGATTTGAATTAGAACTTGATAAAAATACATGATTGAGTTCAACTCGATTTGGTTGTTCTCACATGCTCGAGAAGATGTAGTCTTAAGTTTTGAGTTAACTTAATTTAAACCACTATTTAATATAGAAAATAGGGGAGTCGAATTCAACACCTAACGTAATCTTTGTTGTTCATCTAATAGTGAGTTTGTGAGACAACGTCTTTGAAGCTTCATGCAACCAAAGTAACTTAAAAGTGTAAATATGTCTGCTGAAAAGGGAAATAAAGAAAATGAAGTTGATGACTAGAGGTCCCAAGAAAAGAATGAAATACTCTCATAAAGCATTCAATTCAATTCATCCATCAAGAAAAGAATTGAACGGTGAAGATGGGAAAAGATGAAAAAGAGCCAATGAATCCAGGTCCCCCCACTTTGTGGTAGATGAACCATCATGATTGTTTGCTAAAATTTGACATTTCATGATTTTCACACTATTTTTACCTTTGCCTTTATCAAATTTTTAGCTCTTTCTCAACTTTAGGCACTGTTGTCTATGCATGAACCTAAAGATAGAGATTGCCCCATAAATAATGCATCCTGTCCTTCATATTCAAACCACACCGCCTAAGAAAAAGTTTCAAAAGCTGTGGATTCTTTACCATACCAAATAGGAAAAGTTGAATTCGATTAAAGAAAAAGGATGGCCAAAGTTACAAATTGGGTTGTGCCTTGTTTGACAATATTAAGATACTAATTCATTCAATTGAGACTCCGTGTGATTCAGATGGCAATATATATCTGAAGAATAAAAAATTTGATGATATAATAAAACTCCGATTCATTTCTACCGTCAAATCCGATTGATAAAATAAAACTAAAGATGCAAAAATCTAAACTAATCATCAAGCAAATATGTACACCAAGGTAAAAGAGAAAAATAATAAACAAATTGTTACACTATTCTTTCTTCTTCTTCTTCTTCTTCTTTTTTTTTTTTTTTTCCAAAATGTATTTGACAATATTCTGTCTATTTGTTCAAACTAAAATTAAATTCTAAGAGAAATTAACATGCACGCTGGCATTCATGACAGAATCACATACTGGACAATTCTGAAGGGTGGACCCACACATTGTACAGAGGCAAAGATGCCTGCATGGCAACAATAACACCTTTGACTCTCTCACGCCACACCTCTTGCACATCCTATCGCCACCGCCAACCACCGTGTCGGTGCAACCAACTAACCCCCCATCAGCTTCGGTTTCATGTCCGCAATCGTTGCTACCGCAACATGACTCCGCATCATCTTCGGGCGCAGCTGCAGTAGCAAAATTTCCCATCTGGTGGCCTTCTTCGCTGACGTGCGCTAGGACTTGCTCTAAATTGGAGCGCAGAGAATTGGCCGCGGCTTCGTTTGATTGAGCCAAGTCTCTCCATATCTGATTTTCAACGAATAGGCTTTTCACCCTTTCCTGAAGAACCCAATTAAGCTTGCTCATCCTCTGTATCTCGTCGTCTTTTTCTTGTAATTTCTTCACGATTCTCTCTTGAATTGCCGAGACTAACAATCGTGATTCTTGCCTTCTTTGTTCTTCAAGTTCTAGTCTCACTTTTTCCGTCTGTCAAATAACACATTAAATCGAAATCAGTAAAAGAATAATATAAGAATTTATTCAAACTGAAAGATTACGGGTAATAATTAGATTAGTAAATTTGTCAAACATTTTGTTTCGCAACCAAAACGAAAACAAAACAGTGAATTTTTCAATACCAGCACGCCTAAAACAGAGGAATAACATATTAGAAATGGCAGGGACTTAAAACTTACATGTTGGGCAATGAATCGATCAATCTCCGACTGCTGCTGTTGGATCTGAAAGGCAATGTCTTGGTCGAGAAACGATGATGAAAGACCGGACGAGAGTTTCTTCTGCTGAGGAACCGTAAAATTGTTAAACTCATTCATTAACGAGTCTCTCGACCGCTTTCTCGGAGCAGATATGATGTTGTTGTACGTGAGACCGCTTTCCGCTTGGTTCATCGATGTCTTAGCTTGATCACAGATAGCCGACTGATACAACGGCATATGATTATTTTCCGGCATTGTTGCTGCCGCCAAAAGCATACCGGAATCCATCTGGCTATTGTACATATTGCCGTTTGCTTGATTAGCCTTAATGAAATCTCTGCAATAAAAAAAACCAAACCCATGTAAGAAATACGAAGCAGAACCAAAACCCATCATACAGAACATGATTTTCAGGCTTTAGGTATGTAAGTACCTATTCGCCATCAAGTGAGATGGAACAAAAACAGAGTGGTGGTGATGCTGAGCTTCAACCGCCATGAATGAGTTTGGTATTGCTGTGCTTTTGCTGTGAGTTGTGGAGTGAAATAGTATGATATGAGATGAGATGAGAGAGCTAAGGAAGATGGGATGAGGCAGAGAGGTTTGAAGAGAGAGCACGAAATAGAGGTGGCGACCAGAGAGACTGAATGAATTTATGCAGAGCCTTTTCCTGCTTTTTATGTGTGGGAAAAGTGGAAGGTCTTCCAAATCCATTTATTAATACTTTCTTTTTATAAAATAAAATAAAATAAAACAGAAAAAAAAAAAAAAAAAAGTTAATAATGAAAACATGGGTGGTGACCAGATTTTGTCAGATTTGGTGTTATTTAAAATCCTGGTGCTGGGTTTGATATTTTTCCCAAATCCAGAGAATAACCTCGCATTTGCTCTTGGATTTGGTCTGGGATTTACTTTACCGTAATAAGACCAATCTCCCAGGGACAGGAAAGGAAATGTCCAGAAAGTGACAGCAAAGATTTTGAACGAAGAATTTCTTCGAGGGGCTCTGATTCCCTGAAGTAAATGACTTTTTCCCCAACATATCCGCCACGTACCCAACCCCCTTCAGCCGGTGCCACGTCAGCACCGGAGACTTACCAAAACCATCGCTCCCCTGTTCAACGTGACCTCTAATTATGGAGGGTCGGTGGGGCCCAGAGCCACTGTCGCACGTGCGAGGTGCGTGTGTGTGGGGGGGGGGGGGGAGTTCCGGGCAGTAAAAGCATTTGGACCCCACTATCCCCAAACGTCTCCGTGGGGACCACTCTGTCTCTTTTGGCTGTGGTTCCCGCTGGGTGCTCTCTCCCTCGTTTTGCTACCTTTGTCTCCTTTCTAACTGGTGGTTCTCCGTGTACGGACAGATGATGAGGAGGGGGGGGTGAGGGATTCGGTGCGGCGCGGGTAGGGAGGTTCCGGTGCAGTGACGGAGTTAGCAGTAGGTTTTGCGGTCAAACTAATTATGATGGCTTTCAAAGGTTTTTGTTAAGCGTGGGATTAAAATGTGGTGCAATATAAATCTATAATTGGCGCTTGAATAAAAAAATAAATAAAATTTATTTCTTTATCAAGCATTTGGTTATATTTTTTTTCTTTTAATTATTGGTTACAATGTGGTTAATTGAACCACTTCATTAGGGTTTACTAGACCAAAAAAAGGAACCACTTAATTAGGAAGAACAGCTATGCATGATTAAGTGCATGCCAAATTCCGCAATTAATTATTTGCTTAAGCCTTAAGGACCATGTGGATTTCTTTTGGGTTAAGGGCTAATAACCTTTTCCCCTTTGTAATGGATTGCCCAACTCATTTACTATTTAAGAATATCAAGCCAATTAATTAGCTCGTTAATTATTTCAAAATTGGAAAACTAAAAATGCATCATAATTATTAGGGTGTATAATTTGGGGGTTAAGGTTCATGAATCGTGGAGGGTGAGTTTTAATGTTTCCTTTTTTAAATCAAATTCCATACCATTTAAATTACATTTATTTTTAACTGAAAAGGAGAGAACAAATTGGACTTGTCATAAAAAGATTCCCATAAAAAATATCACAAGGTGATGCTCATCTCTTTTGTTGTAAAACACAACTTGTCCCATGTGTGGAGTACTTTCCATTTTTTTCCATTCTTATCTTTAGTAAGTCTAACAAGTACTTAGGAGATAATTAACCTACCTAAAATGGTCTCAAAAGTCAAAAGTCAGGATTGTTGTTTCCTACTAAACAAATTTGCTTACCGGATTAGTACAATTTTCTTATAAGAGTAATTTATCATATTTCAAAGTATCATGTGTGTTAGATTTTTTAGTTATGAGATTTTCTTTTTTAACTCGAATCAACAATGGTAATGCCAGAGTATTGTTTACTTTGGCCGACCAATATGATGAAGTTTTAAATTGATCGGAAAATCCGAATCAAATTGAAATTCTATAAAATTCTGGGAGTTTGTGCATGAGACCGTTTAGGTTTTCTGAATTTCAAGTTTCACTAATCTTTTTGCTTTTCTTTGTATTTGGAGCAAGTCTCTTCAATGCTGGTTATTATTTGTACGAGGTGATTAGGGTTTGTGTCATTTCCTTGACTATGTACTTGAAATAAATTTTTCTCATGCTATTGAGGTTCGCCAACGGAAAAAAAATATGACGAGTTTTGAACTGTTGACTTTCCTTAATATTGTTCGAGAATGTGGTGAACGCTTTTGTCAAAAACGGCATTGTCTTATCATTTTACAGTCCCACAAAGACGGATCACTGTCGTAATGTCTTCTTTATGTTTGACATTCTTCATCTACTAAAAAATAATTATATGTATATAATAAGGTCACAATTATTGACTTGAGTTTTATTAGTTAGAATTTATGTTAGAAAATCTAATGTGATAGTACACTATATTATAGGAAAAACCAAACTTAGTAATTTTATTGTATCTTCACATAGTCGAGTTGTTGAATTTAGAATTATGAATAGATTTACGAGAATTACATTTTTCTTTGTTTAATAAGATATATGCTTTACATTTCCCGTTAGTTCTCTTACCTCACGAGTACTGGAAATATTCATTGCATTTTGTTCTTAATGTCCGACCAATTTGTGGAGAAATGATTAACTTAGGGTCAAAGTCAATAGGTTAATCAGCCATGGTGGAATTCATTATTAGCTTCTAAAATTCTTCAAGACTCCAAAATTGAATTATTGGACCATAACCATATTATGGGGGTATTGACCAAGTTGAAAAAAATTATCCCCACCTTGTCTGAAACTATCTAACATATTCTTCAATTCCCTCACAAACACGCACAATTGAGAAGGAAGAACATAAACATAAAGAAAGAGAAAGAAAAAAAATAAAATAAAAGGAGTTGTCACCAAAGTGACCAAACACATATATAGCAAATATTAATGTCGACAGATCGATATTTCGATCGATCATGGATTCCCATATCCACTATCTCTCGATAGCTAGATCAGCTTTCTCTGTTAAATTTTCTTTCTTTTTCTTTGCATCTATTATTGCTTTGCTTCCATCATTTCCAACTGGGCTACCAATCTAGCTCACCCTTCAATTCAAACGTGTGCTTCACTTTAACCCCCTCAAAAGAAATTAGGGTTAAAGAGAGTGATATATAACAACCCAAATCAAGCATTGTATTTAAGTTCCTAGAAACCTAAACGTAAGGACATCGATTATGAAAAGTATAATAAAGTTAGTAATATGTAAAAATATGGGATGGGAATATGTGAACGAGGGCATAAAACTAAATATAAAGATATTGACTATCTAGCTCATAGACGTGTCTTTGATTTTTCTAGACAGGAACATAATAACAAACCCTACCTTCTTGCACATGAAAGAAAAGGCTAAGCTAGCTCTGGATACTCTGATACAATAATTATCTTTTCTTTTTTAAAACTTAATCAATACATTTTGCTTGCTATAGATAGGGAACATGCATAGTCACATTGTCCATGCAACTTTGTGTTTTTTTCTTTGCATTATGATTTCTACTAAACGTGGACGCTGTGGTGGTTTAAGATCACTGTTTAACTCCCATAATTAAATTAGCATTCTACAGGGAACTTGCACAAGAGCTTCCAAGGAACTTCGTAGATGTTGATATCGATCACTCATTTTAGACAGAGATGACTAGAGGAGTAGTGTTGCAACTTGCAAGCATCAATGGCCACTACGGGCCAGGCATGCCGACCCTTTTGCTTTTTTATAAATCTGTGGAGGTTGGTTTTATTATGCCAAAAACCACTTGGGAAGATCCCATGACGATTCTAAAAAGTAAACAAAAGTATCATGCGTGATGTGAGATCGAGAGCATCTCTCTCTCAGTTCAATATATCTACAGAAGTGGTACTGATAACCAAGAGCATATCGATCTCCTTTTTCTAATCTTAGAAGCACTATCATTACTTTATTTAGCTCCTTCAAAAAAGGTTCCATATGATATAATTATGAAGAACAATGAACTCACGTCTTCTTTGGGCTTTATTGGCCCCTTAATTACGTGTGTATGTGTGAGTATATATAAGCAAATATTTTTTTGGCAAGTATATACGAAAATAATTGAACATAGAGTCACATACATTTTAGACTGTTTTTAGATAAGATTAAGCTAATTAACAATTTAATTATTTGAATAGCACTTTTACAATGACAGTTAAACTACTTCAAACGTGTTAAGTGTCATTCTAAACATAAAACGTTAATCTTGTGTCTAAATTATTAATTTTATTTTTAACGTCTTACTCCAACTGCATGCATTGTATGTGTACTACTAGCTTTTGTTCTTTTTTCTTTTGGACAATGTGAATGATAAGAGACCTTATACTTTGTTTCTTAATGATTAATAATTTATATTGGTAATGTGATCTTCTTCGAACAAGATGAGACCAGAGTGCTTTGTCTGAAGTGGATGGCTAGCTGAATGATCATAGTTAGTGAAATATTAGTCAAAAAAAAAAGTAGTCGTCCTTTTTATAGTAAAGTAAACAAAAGGAGCACTTTGATCCTACTCCGAAAGTCCAAAAAATCCGTAATTGGAGGTCAGCATAGTAATTGTGAGTAACAACCTAATTGAAAAAGAAACAAACCCAAGTAGTGAAGAATTAGGTCGCACATTGAGATCAAGTGATTCGACAGCACCCCGTCTTGTTCGATCATGAATGCCGCCGCCTAGATTCTTAATCAATGAATTAATGTGAAGCTTTTCCTTAATTAGCTCAAATTTTAATACTGCTCATGCATGCACTTGTTTCACGTTATATTAAGTATACAATTATGCATGGCCAACGCAACACGCAACTTATGAAGAGGTCATTTTATGTTGCCAAAAAAAAAAAAGGTGAAGACCATTACATCTTATTATATAGATAATTAATTTTATAACTTTTTGAAGAAATGATTCTTCGATAATTTACCGTTTTAGTGACAGTGAGCATGCAATCACAATAGTTTCTACGCAAAGTTATACACATTCATCTCATCTCTCGTAGGATACTATATATGATATTAATTGTTCAAATATTGTATGGGCAAAAAACAAAGATATTTGAATTTGATTATGTTTTAGTTTTGAAGAAACTATGTAAACATGAAAATTAGTTTCGAAGGATAAAGTTCCTCAAACACTAGCGGCTTTAGTAAATAAGGGTGTTAACTGACAAAAATCAATACAAAAAAATTCTTGGAGAGTTTTCCTCTCAACGTAGTCTTCAACGACGCCCTAGCCTCCTTCTCTAGTTTCCTGCTATCGCTCTCTTCTCAACTTCTCTCCATCCAATGGCTTCCATTGATGCTGTCACAGCAAGTTTCACTGCTTCCCTTGCCCTCGCTGAAGGAGGCAGTGCTCCTGACCTAGGAAAGATTGGTGGTGGCCTCATTCGCAGGTCCTCCCAACCTTTTCTAATTAGAAAACCTCTGACCCGCAAGCCGGTTGATCCAAAGGCAGAATTTAGGGTTCAGGAACGGGTTGGAGATTTATTCTTGTTCTCCTTTGAATCAGTGTGTGAAACCAACTGTTAATGCTCAAAGTCTGGCGGTAGCCAAACCTTCGTTTAACGCGGGTCCGGTGGGCGGACCGCTACTCTGTATACTTGATGATCCTTGCTGGCTGCCAAATGAAAGACAGGGCGTCAGAGGGAGACCGCGTTGGGCGGTCTTCACTTCTCCGATGCCTAAGTCAGTTGATACACATAGGCAGCATAATAATAAATGAGTAGTTAATGCGTTATAATGAAAAGAGAAGAGAGGACCTTTTATAGGTGAGGAGAGGTCTGATCTTCTCTTTGTTTTCGATGTGGGACTGATGTGCTTCAGTTCCCAGTTTCAGTAGCTTCTGATGCCGTCTTGGCAGAGTGCGTGGCGGCGCGTCAGCGGTGATCCCGGGGAACTCTTGTGCTCAGGCCGTGGCCCGCCTGGCTGCTTATCCGTGGGTCACTCCTTTGACAGTAGTTGGTACCTCTGGCGGTACGATGAACGTGGCTGATTATAGCTAATTATGCTTTGCAAACGTACATGTAGGTACACCAACAAGGTACTCTGAGGTGGGGGTTGGTGTTTTGATCGAGCCCTGGTTTGCTTTGAAGAGTATGAAGGCGTCAAACCTCTTCATGAAGATCTTGCAGCTATTGGTACTGTTTCTAGCCCTAGAGACAAGGGCAAAGAAAAGTTTAAAACTTTCCTGGTCAAGAAAAGTTTAAAATTTTCCTGGTCAAGAAAAGTTTAAAACTTTCCTGGTCTTCTTGCCTAACACTAGAAGTATGGTGTTCTGCTACTTTCATCTTAGTTTCTCTAGTTGTAAACCAATTGAGGTCTCTAGGCGACTAGGTTACTGTTCAAAGGGAGGTCAGTAGTAAGGATTTTGTTTCTTTATTGTTAGGCTCAATAAGTGAGCGTATATGTTAACAGTGAGGGTCACCTGTCTTTTGCTTGGCAGCTTGTGCCATTTATGATTTTGATATGAGACAACATCTGATGTACATGTCTTATGGCCATAGATAAGTAATGAAATTATCTATTCTTAAAAAAAAAAAGTAAATAAGGGTGTTAATTACTATTGTGCTAATAAACGAAAGGGGAGTAATTCTTAGATGATTCATCACTTTCAAAGGCTAGATTGATTATGGTCCTTGAGACTAATTGTCAATTTAAAATTGTTAGATTAGATCCAATGGCTCAATCATTTTGAATGTTTAATCGACACTCAAATATTGTAGTTTAGGTGAATCGTTCTCAATGATCATTACATTCTTTTCTTTCTTAAGTTTATTGCGTTATTGGTGAAGAATTTTTTATAAATCATTATATCCAACGAATTTGCTTCCCAACTTTAGACGCACCTTAAAATGTTTGTCAAAAAAATAGTTGAAATATTCCACTCATCCTTCTCCCCTTAAAAATATGAAAGCATAAAGATAAAGACATTGACAATCCATTTTTCAATCGTTTCATGTTATCAATCAACTAATTATTTAGCTGAATAGGTTATCCATGTTATTCTTGGCCGCAACTTTGTGGCATTGCAGGCTTCCACTCAATTCTATTCTTAATTGGATTTGTGAAATTGACAAGTTAATTGATTAACAATTGCATCAAAGTAAAAAAGAAAAAGACGAAATCTCTTTGACAACACAAACAAACACACCAAATGGGAACCAAAAACCAAACTGATTGAGACATGGCATATGTCACTTTCTTTGGAATTTCTCTATTGGAGGCTGCTGGACAAACATGGATTGATAGTGAAAATTTGTGCATATTATAGAGAGCCCTCTACTGTGGTCACTATTAGTCACGTACACTCTTTATCGAAAAAATGATGTCTACCCCTCAAATCGTGGGCCCAATCCTTTGCTTTCAACCTTTCAATTATATGATTCTATAATAAGGTGATTCCCCATCTTTGAGTCTAGTCAAATTTAAATTGATGTAGCTTTCTGTCTTTTCGAAATGAAACCCTAAGCCTAAGGAAAAGAGAAATTTCCTAACCATTTGTTTGTAATTTTTTCAGCTATATTCTTTTCAAAGCATAAACCTAGCTCAATCTAATGTCTCTTTCTTTGACTAGGAAAGGCTTAACTTGTAATCACAAACCAGCTTTTGTTTGTTTAATTGAGTGTGCCTAATTTTGTCATTATGTGTCCCCATCTTTACCACTTATTAAGTTATTATATATAACTCAACTTTCAACTACATTCTGCAAACTCATCGAAATAAGCCTCACAAAATACGCGAATTTGTTGTTTTATATATCTCTCTCTCTCTCTCGCCTGCACCCCATTATGGCAAATGTGTCATTGTTAATCAATTTTGTTTTCAGAAATCGGGACCCTTTATTTAGAAGATATCTTATACAATTTGGACATGAATTAACTAATATAGATGCGTACGGATATTAGTATAGATTACACTAAGTAATACTTTGGAATAAAAGGTAACGCACATACCCACTTTGGATTTAATCGCTTTAGGTGCGAGACACGTCAAGAAAAGATGCATTGCATATATATGACATAGTGTGCTCGAGAAAGAGACCAAAGGTTAACCTATCTTTGTTTTTGTGATGACACCTTGATGGGTTGGGTCTACCTATCCATGCTTCTTGTGTCACCTTGTGTTTAAAGAAGCCAACGGTAACATTAAGAATTGCACAAACTTGATGTAACAACAGGATAAAAACTAAAGAACCTGGAAATCTACTTTTGGACCAGAAGACATTAATAAAGAACAGGTAAATTAAGCTAACATTCACATGGGGAATATTATACTGTTTACTTTTCCATCCTTTTAGTAGTCATTGAGACTAAATTAAGCTTGGTGATGGGCTTGGCAATGTGGATTCAAACGACACATACGTTAAGAAACATTTTTGTGCCACTTATTTATTTTCTTCTCTTTCCATTGAAAATATATTGAATTACTATAAATCCATACATTTTCTCCTTGGGTAGGTTCAAAACATTAAAAACAGAAAAATCCTAGTCCATAGTACGCGTCTGCGCCTCTATTTCTTGACTCAATGGCGATATGTCCTTTTGGCCATGGATAAAGTAGTCTGAGGTTCACATTCAAAACCAATTGGCAATGGATGGAGTGGCCAAAACCCTTATAAACTCATAGGTAAGGTCCCATTTTTCCCATGTGGGATGTATATATTCTCAACACGCCCCCGCACGTGTGGCGAATTTTCAAGCCATACACGTGGACAACTTTGGGTGACGTGAAGCCCGTGTGGCCTTTAGACATGCACACGTGGGTAACCCGCTCTGATACCATGATAAAGTAATCTGGGGTTCACATCCAAAACCAATTGGCAATGGATGGAGTGGCTCAAACCCTTATAAACCCATAGGCAAAATCTCATTTTTCCTTTGTGGGATGTATATATTCTCAACAGGTGATGCGGCTTGCTTGATGGGATGATAATAGGTGCGCTGGTGGGGTAGCTTCCAGTTGATGGTGGCAGTGGCTTCGAGGCTTGTTAATGGCGATGACGGCGAAGTAGGCGTCATGCTGCTTTGGTGTTGCGTCAGCGGTGTTTCTGGTCTTGTCGTTGTTGTTGGGTTTGGTGATTGAGTTGTATCCTCTAGGCCAGGTCTTTAGGCCTTGTGGTTGGGTCTTTAATTTTCAAGTTTTATTTTCTCTTTTAGTTTTTGTTTTAGCCCTATTTTCTGGTGGTTCTAGTGGGTTTTGTCCTATTCTAGTTTTTTCGCCTGCAAATGGACTTCGGTCTTTGTCGGTTTAATTCTTAGTTTCTTTAGTTTTACACCATTAAGATCTTTAGGCGACTAGATTTACTATTAAGGAGAGTTAGGTTGTGAGGATTTGGGTCCTTTTGTTTTTAGGCCCGAATAAGTGAGCTCATTTTGTTTGTAATAAGGGTTACTGGTTAATTTTCTTGGTGGCTTGTGCCAACAATGACTTTGATGTATGTGACTTTTGACCATGGATAAGTAATGAAATTATCTATTCTCTGAAAAAAAAAAAATACATTTTCTCTTTCGAGGACATTGTCTCAAAATTGAAGATGATAAATACAAAATTTTAGTCTCTTGGTTTATTATTGATCAGTAAATGATAACATTGCCTAGCTAGCTTTATTATTATTATTATTAATTTTTTTTTGAAAGGTTGGGGGTGTCAATCTATTAAGAGTAAACGTAGTAACTAGTAACAACCAAAAAACCGAAAAAAAATAAATAAATAAAAGACCAGGACCCTCCATATGCAGGCCAACGTTAATGTTGAGTCATGTTAGGCTATCATAAAGCAACCCCTAAATGCAATTGCCCTAGCGTGAATCACAAGTAACTGAAGATAATGTTAGGGTTTAGGATCGAAGTCCGCCCCAACTTATTCATAAAACTTTGGACCGCCTCACACAGAGGGGGCTTCCCCAAGGTTATTGCTAGCTGAAATCCAAAACTTGATTGCACTAGGGCTATCAATGGGTTGTGTCGGATCGAATTTGTATCGAGTCCAGGTATTTTCTTGTCACAAGAGACAAATCCAAACCCAACTCATTTAATCATCATGTTAAAATTTAAACCCAAACCCAATCTATTTATTAAACAGGTTACCCGTTTTCAACCCGCTTAACCCACTTGATAAATAGGCTGTGTCATGTTGGACAAAATGACTCATTTAAGGGTTAACATTGAGACACATTTAACTAAAAAAATGTATAAACTGATTAAATTCACTAGAGAATTTATAGTGTTAACAATGAAATGGTAACCCTAGTTTAAATTGAGAAAAAGATTTATTCGACCCTTATAGATATATACTATTATTTTTTTTAAATGGGTCGTCTACACGGGTTATATATAATATATAACCCGGCTCGTTTAATAAACGAGTTATATGGGTTCACTTCGTGCTGCCCCGTTGACCCGCGGCCAAATCATTTATTAAATGGGTCATGGCAGGTTGACCCACGACCGACCTGACTCGCTTTTTAATCGTGTGGCTTCGTGCAAATTTCGAGTCTTGTATTGCACCACCTAAAGTACTTGGGCCTACTTGTAGAGGCAAACCCAAACCTATGTGCAAAGGAAGCAAGCCCAACCACGACACCCCTAGTGCTCCCTACACCTTCCACCAGCTACCACCGTCGTCACCAAAAACAGCCATAAGACAATCCGCGACAACGACCGCCTGTACCATTACTAGCAAGACCATAACCTTGCACTCCACCACTAACGTTGCCTTTCATTTACCACCAGCCCTAGACCACCAGCCTGCAAAGGCAAAAACATCATCTATATGAGCCGTAAGGCTGCCTTTACCACTGTAATGACCAGGAGCCAAAACCTCAGGAGGAAAACTTAGTACCGCGTGAACGCCATGTTGAGTCACAAATTACTTATGCAATTGTGCCCCATAGTTATGAAAATTGATTTGTCTTCCATGCTATTTTACCATTTTTAATCCATTTCCTTTTTTTTGTAGGAAACCTTGCATTGAGAATAAAATGACTATTTGAGGCTTGAAATGCGGAGATTTGAAACTAGGGGAAGAAGACACTGAGATTGGAAGAAAATTGCATATCGACTTTTCCGGCGATTTTTCCTGCAAACTTTTCCGGTGAACTTTTCCGGCGAGCCGCCACTCATGGAGGGTCATTTCTCCATCAAAGGAGGACCATAGTTGTGAGAATATCCCATCACTTGAAATTCAAATATCTCCCTACACTTTGTCCTTTTGTCACCTTGCCAATTTTGGGACCATTTAGGGGACAATGGTGTAAGAGTATCTCTTGCACACCTTGGGACCAAAGAGGACATACATAGCTGATCAAAGAGAGGCCAAAGACTTATTCTTCAGCATTCTTCATTTGATTCAATCATCTTCATCCTATCCAAGATCCATTTTTTCTCTAGAGAAGACACCACCATTTCCACCACTAAAACCACCATCTCCACCACTAATACCATCATTTCCACCACTACAACCTCCATTTCCTCCACCACTCAACACCACAACTCACCTTAGAGATTCCAAATTTCACTATTCTTACCAATATCAAGAGCTTGGAGCAAGGAGAAGGAGGTGACTACCACCACATCATGTTCTTGGAAACCCATCTCCACCACCTCTTCCAGCATCATCAATAGTCACCCTTTACTCCCTATCTCTTTATGTATTTGATGTTTAATGGAATGTTGAAGCTTGTGTATCTAGCTATGTGTGAGTAGTGAACTAGTTGGGGCTAGGCTTGAAAGCCCTAGCCAAACTTACTTGTATTGATGCTTTTGTTTATAAATTGATGCAAATTCATGTTGTCATTCTCACATGCTAAGTCAATAGTTGAATGCATTACTTAGACCTAATCAATTTGAGTTATGTGTTTTCCATGACATGAAGTTTTTCCTAGAGATTGATTACCTTTAGGCAAAAAGGGAGCATGAAAGCACACCATGTGTGCATGTGAGGGTAGTGAGCTAAAATCACCTAGAGATAGGATTGGTTTGCTTGCTTGGTTACCTAAACTCTAAGCTTTATGCATTTAGGGGCAAAGGATTGAGACCTATCGGATAATTGAATTTGTCTCTAGGTAGTTAGCTCTAGACTTATCCGGTTAGAGTTAATAAAATGAAAGGGGTTTAAGCCTTAGTAGTCCTATCCGGATGCTAAGAGGGTAGTTGGACAATTATATTTACATCATTCATATTCGATTGCTTTAATGCTTGCAAGGGAGGCAAAATGTGAAACCCGATGTTCTAACTCCCATATATTTGATAACAACTTGTTTAGTATTTAGCTTAGTTTATATTACTTGCTTTCATTGTTTCAATTTGAATAGAAACCAATCTCAAAATCAAAATCAAATCTCTACGCACCATCTTGCACATACTCACCATGAACTTTGGTTCACTTGTAAGCCTTTGTTTGTGATTCTACATTTGCATATTCTTCTAGTTTTTCCTTAGGTTTTCCCTAGCTAGGAAAGGATTTACCAATCTTCGTGGCTTCGACATCCTTACTTAATCCCCTATTCTATAACTTGTACCTCTTGCACTTGAGGGTGGCTTCAATGCTAACACGCCACCATCCTAGGTCATCGAAGAGAACCTCGGAACCCAGGCCACCCTATCGAAAGTTCTAGCCTGAGTCACCCGGAACATGAAAAGCAGGAGCTCCATGAAGAACACCGCAAACAAGAAGGAGAAAGCCAAGGTCTTTAATTCCAAGGATAGCCAAGTGCATCCGTTCCCACCACCCTCATTAAAGCCCAAAGAAGAAGTCAAGATTGCATCCCGGAGCACCGATGTCAAGCCGCCAACGAGAAAACCTAGAGGAGAGCTTCGAGAGAAAGCATTTTTCTTTTTGATTTGTTAGTATTAATTCTCATATAGTTGTGTGGCTAGCTAATTCAATAAGAATTCACATTTTATTAAGAGTGCATTTGGATGAGAAAATTATGAAATCCGTAAGAAGTTATAAATGATGGAATCCTTAACTCTATCAATCAAAAATTCCATTAATTGTAATTTCTACTGTTTGGTTGTATCTATTTAGAATTTAGAATGTGTAATAAATAGAGAAAGTTTATAACAAATATTTTAGAAATGAAAGTTGATCTGGGACTCAAATTAATATCTTAATGCAAGTGGTTTCTACAATCTTCTTCTCTCTCTCTTTTTTTTTGGTTGTCTTTCCATAAATTGAAAGAGGTCAGTGAAGTTTGTTAATTTTTTCATATATAGGAAACAAAAGAAAGTTGTATGAGAAAAAAACACTTTTATTTTTCTTCTTTTAATACAACGTGCTTTCTACATTAGCTATGGATGCAACGTCATTTATCTATTCTTGAGATATTGGTCAACAAAATTATCACTTAGTACTGAAATATATCATTTACTTCTTAAAAAAAAAATATATATATATATATATATATATATATATATATATATATATCATTTAGACATGGCACTGTTGAACTTTAGGGTATTGGATAAGACGTGCTTGCTATAAATATTTGATAATAAAATGAGACAAATGTGTATGTGTGAACGAATTAATATATAGTCATCTAAAATTATTTCAACTATAGGAGTTGATATGTCTAATTCAAAGACTTAAAATGGGATCAGCCGAAGATTAACTAAGAAGACAAAGTTGTCGGCCCAATTATTTGGATAAATATCTGAAATGTCAAGTCAAATTGGTCATGCCCTTTTTTAATTAACGAATTGATAATACATGCACTTCATGCAATAAAAGTATTATTCACGGTTGAAACAGAAGACGTACGCTATTGTTAATTGTAGGTACAATGATTTGATATTGAATTGTACATTATATATGAATGGATTATACATATATGACAGAGCCACATTTCTTTTTATAAATTAAAGATATCTGAAATTTGACTCTTCTCCAAAATCATTATCTAATATTCAGAAAGTACAAAACTTCTACGTAGTTTATTGTCACTGAATCAGCTTCTAACATCACATGTGTGTTAACTGTGAATATGGGTTGAAAAAAAAAACTGAAAATACTACATACTCCATAATTTAAAAAATTCTAAAATATGCTTAGAGGATGAATGTGAAGTGAATACTTAACGTCTTAACTTTTTAGTTGGAAGCAATCACTATAAATTAATACAGCACAATCCACATTAAATTTGATGTGCGAGTGAAAATGCATATATTTAAGTAAATAGCGAATCTTAATTGCTATTATCGGCCATTTATATATTAATGGAAAGAGTTGTGTCTTGAGCGCTAATGAAAATTCGTGGATACCATACTCTTCATGATTTGGAATGAATTAGGGCAAAAACTTATTTCATATATTTAATGCATGCATCTACATTCCATTGGTATGATTATAGAAAGACATAATTTGCACGACATAACTAATCGAATACAATGGCTTTTGTCGGCTGCATGATTCGTATATAATGGAAAGTTAATTAGTCATGAGCCCTTATAGTTTAGAGAAAGATATGTCATTATGCCTCATCAATAGCTAGCTGTCAGTTCGAGGCTATATAATAATCAGATCGGTCAGTAATCAAGGGATAGCCTAATTCAGATCACCGTCAGCTACTTGGCCCTAATCAGATCTCTAATTATTTATTACCATACCTAAACCTTCGTACATTGCACATGGCTTTGTTTGATTAACAGCGAACCGGTTGTTTATTTTTTTCATGTGTTTTTTATTTTTTTTTATTTTGAGGAACAATCATAGGTCGTATTAAATTTAGTTTCTATAGAATGTGGAAGTTCATGTCCCTCTTTCATGATCTAATGGTGTATCTGAGCAGATGATTATTAAAATACTGTGATGGATATGCCAGGACTCTTATGTTTTATTTTTAGGGTTTAGGGTAAGTGAATAAAATAGCTCGCTGGAGATGACTGGATCGGAATCTTTTGGTTCCATTTGATGACCAAATTTCATGAATTAGTGATTTTTTTTTTTTTAAGGGAAAGACGACAAACTATATTAATTGAAACTGAGGAGTACATGGAGCGATGCAAACGCATCGAAAGAAAAATAATAAAACATAACAAGATACACAATCGCATCTATAATGAAGAAAAAAACAATAAAACATAGCAAGATGCACAAACGCATCTAGAGTAAAGGGTAACCAGGACGTGACTTGATACCAAAGAATTTGGTATCGCTGCACTGCATATGTCACAAGAGCAGTGTAAATGTAGTAGTAACCATAGCCGTAACCGTAACCGATGAGAGAATCACCTAGGAGAGGTGATTCGATCACCAAGAGTTCGAAAGTGACCGAGGGTGTCAAAAACTCGAATGTCAGCAGATGAACTCCCAAGAACCAGAACCAATACCAACACAACAGGAGCATCTGTCTCGGATCTACAATCCGAATTTGGGTGCGACCTGGGTCCCAAATTCGGACCCAAATCCTTCCCGAATCCAGAGACAATCCCGCCAGCCCAAATAAGGCAAGAGTCCAGGCCCAAGTGCGAAGGTCAAGCTGTCCAGAAACGCTAAGGACACCCAATTTGCTGGGCACCCTAGCGCCGACCATCTCTGCGCTGAAATACCTTGCTGCCCATCTGATATGACGCGTCGGCGATGAAGTTTGAAGAGGAGCAGACTGGAAGAAGGTGCCCAACGATGGAGAGCATTGTGACTCTTTGAAAAGGACTCCTCCCCATCGAAGAAGACCCGATCTCCAAGCCGCTAGAAGGGACTGCGCCTCCGTCCAACGTAGGAACAAAATGGCGCTGGTCCTACAGCACCCAGATCCGTACTGATTTAGATTGATCCAACCGTTGAGTCGCGCACGCCTTGGCCTTGACGTCCCTCCATCGTGAGCCACCAAGCGAAAACGCCGATCTGCTTCACGGTTTGCTTCGCCGCAAACTTCCGATCGATATGCCAAAGCATTCCAGGTGCCACAACCAGCGGGTTGAACAGAGGCAAGCCACGATCTCAGAGAGATCGACCAACAGGGACCGTGAGGAGGGGAGACCTCAACCGGAGTTAAATTTTTTGACGATCGAAGCCCTAGGGTTAGGGTTCGCCGCCATAGAGGGAAAAGAGAGAGAGCAGTCGCTCTCATCTTTTTTTTTAAAGACTATATTGTATGGGCGAGGACCGAGTGAATTAGTGATTTATTAGTACAAGGTAATGAAAATAATGCATGAGATCATCATTATTTTGTCAATGAATGCAATGGATTAGCATAATATAAAGTTAACCCTAAACAATGGGCTAATTGTTGGATGAGAGCTGGTAAACCACAAATCACATTGCGAATGCACAAAACAATCTATATTTCTTATTTTTGATACAATCGTAAATCATATGATATTAATAAAGATCTGGAATTTCTAATGAATTATATATTTATTTTGATTGTACTCGGTCGTGTAGAGTACTCTTCAATCTTTTGTCTAGGGTTTGTTAATCCCACATGGTTTAACTAAGGAGCTATTTAACGAGATCACTCTCTGTACACCCATTATTGTTATTCCTCTATGCTTGAAGTTTAATGATATCCGTTTTGTGATTAAAAAAAGGTTAGTGCCGTGTGATGCAATCATGCAACAAGCACTTAGAGATGATAACCTTCAAAATAAACAAAATTAGTGGCATTAATTAATTATGAGAAAGCATTTGAAAACTGAGGTTATTAATTAATGATTACTTTTCTTCGATAATAAAATAAAATCACTATTCTATTTACATCTGAATTCTATAATTAAATAAATTACAATAGTCGAGAGTATTTCCGTTCCATAATTAATTAGGTTTATTTTAGCAGTGGCACTTGGCATGCACTTGCTCCAAATTGGTTAATTAGGATTGACAGTGTAAAAGAATAAAATTCCCAGAAAAAAAAAAAAAAAAAAACACAAATTTCATTGATTAATTTATTTAATTGATGGTGTACTTGAAAGCAACAATTCATGACGCAGATTCATTGTGGGAATTTGCCAAATTTGGGTTTTTGGACCCATTTATTTGGGATCTTTTGTCCCTCTGTGACCAGCATGAGACATTCAAAACCAAAATGCGAGTTTGATTCTGTACTATTTCATTATAGTAACCTGCTCTGCATGCATGAAGGCATGAAGCCATATAAATATAATCAAAATCACCAATCTTTGTCTAAATTAATCAATAAGCATGCTTTCGTTTTCTAATTATATTTTGTTATATTTTATATTCCTCAACTGGATGGTGACTGTTACCATATATTCCTTTTTAATTTTCTGGGAATATGTATGGTTCTTTCTTTGACTTTATCCATTATTTAAAAAACATGTTTATATTTATATATATAAAGAAACTCCTAGGAATCATATCGATCCAAATTAGATTTTTATTGTTTAAATTCTTTGATATCGTGGACGGTCTTCTCACGCCATTGGAGCACACATGTTGCTCCTACATTAATAATGAAGCATGATAGATGAAGCTGTATATACCTAAGATCGACGACTATCAATGGCAGCAAGCATGCATTCACAAGATATGTATGAAAATTTGAAAACGAAGTTCCTAGATTAAGTTACTTTTCTCGTTTCTGCTAACAATGAAAGCGAAAGTTGACCTGATTAGTAAGACCAACCCTAACAGGTCAATCTGCTTTAATCTTTTCTTAGTCATCCCCGGCCCGAGCGCCTTTGTTTCCAGTCCAAATATTTTTCTTGCAGTGTGGAATAGTTTCAGCCGAAATTGTTGTGAATAATAATAGAAGAGAAAACTCGGTCATAATCGATGATTCTGCCGGAACATATAAAATACTGCACTTTTATTAAAAAAAATAAAAATACTGCACTTAGTTATAGAATTTCACAACCAGAAATTCTGCCATACGTGTATTGTATGGTAGAAGATGGCTTATAGAAGAAACAAAAACTGAATGAATAAGTCAGAATCTGTAGAAGGCAACACCAAGAAGCAAACGAACTACTCAACGTGGATCCCATATATGATGTTGTTATCACTTACTGAAATGATTAATTGAAATATATATATATATATATATATATATATATATATATATATATATATATATATATATTGCACTGAGATTATATATATCAGAAACTAGGTTTACCCAGAAAAGGAAAATATTTCTCAACACTTTGATTAACGTAATGGATGGCAATTAATTATGTTGCTTTCAGATTATGAACTTGAATAAACAGCCTAGAAAAACACTATTGAATGATCTAGCACACATTAACAACCACCAGTCTTCATGTATAGGTGTTCTAGGCATTAAGGCATACAAGTAGCCCCAAGAAATCGACGTGTGAAAGGGGATTTTGCGAAAAAAATTAATGGGATTTGGACCTTTAGCTAGATCTTCACTAGCTTCATGCCAAATTAACCTTTATTAAATCCTCAAAATTAACTAATACTTTTCCTTTGGGGGAGGCATGACTCACTTTCTGTTGGTCCATTCTACATGATCATTCAAGCCCTTCGTGGCGGACCACTGAACATCAAAATGCAATGAATCTTTGGCCTTCATTCTTGCGTGGGGGTTTTTTGGCTATGACATTGTTTTTATGTACAAGATGACATTAACAAATTAGTGGCATCAACCCATCACCCCCATCCCGTTGTTGTCATCACAGAGATATGAACATGTATATTTATGCGTTGTTAAATGTCGACACGCATCAAAGATAAGCAGTAGCTATTATGCGGTGCACCATTTTTGCCTTATATATGTCTAATATCTGGCATATTGTGTTATAAATTCATTTATTACTGATCTAGCATTCCAAACTAAACAAGTTATACGTCAGATTTCCTCTTATTGTTAGTTAGATGAAGATTATTATATATAGGAGGAGTTCTTAACTATTTTTAGTTTATTATTCTTAGGGTTTGCTTTCCTTGGTGTGATGTAGTAGCGATTAAGAGAAGCTAACCGCCCTATTCGTCACCTTTGACAGCTAAACTAACAGAGGAGATGTAGTGCGAATAAATCAAGTACTAAACTGAACTAACCAAACCGAACTCTGTTGCTTCTCATACCATTCTTGACCAAAGAATATGTATCCAATCAAAAATTTGTTTTTATGTCACAGAATTCAGAATCACATCTTTATCACACTGTCATACACATGGCTCTCTAAAACTGAGTTCTACTAACTCCAGAAAAAAACATATCGATCAGTTGGAGTAACGTGCAACCCGGCACCAACTAGTACGTATGCTATAGGTAAACTGAAATTAGTTTTAATTAAAAGCAAACAAATATAAAGCTCATTTTCTTTAGTTTTCTGGCCTGGTCAAAGAGAATCCTAACATATATTACTGCATAACCTACTCCTAATTAGATCAAGTTTTCGGCTGTGATTGCTGTACCTTCTGAGGCACTGCATAAGTTGAAGAATAAACCCAGAATAAGCTAGCATTGTTCATATATATATATATATATATACGAAAATGTTTTGAAGAGGACGTCCGCAACCCAGAAAAAGTGCGGACATCCCTTCTTTCTCCGCGATCAAGCTCCGACGGCGGCGCGCCTCTTGCCGGACGGAGGCTACATGCATCCCATACCAGTTTGCAGTGAAGACGAAGGCCAAAGAGATCGAGGTCGGAGGTCTGGGCAGCGTGGTCGACTGCAAAGTGGTAGTCCGATCAAGGTCGACTGGAAAGTGATTACTGGCGAGTCCACCCGACTGGAAAGTGGTCCGGGATGTTCAGAGGGTTCGTCCGGCAACCGCAGCGCAGCCATCGCCGCCTTCTCGATGCCGGAGGAGGGACGTCCGCACTTTTTCTGGATTGCGAACGTCCTCTTCAGAACGGTCCTCTATATATATATATATACAGATCCTATCCAGAGCGGAGCTCCGCTTTGAAAATTAACGTGTGAAGTTCGAGTTTTTGGTCACTTTTCTGTCGCATATCCACATCTCGACCGTTCAGTTTTTAGGTACTAGTGTATAGATCGTCTCTGCAAATTTTCAGCCAAAATGATGATCGCTAAAGCATTGATAATTGCCTTAAAGCTAGTACGGTTCAGGTTGATAGATTCAGTCCGTCCATTGGTTTAAGCGAGTTAGATATCTTAACGATCATCAATTTGGCTGAAAATTTGCAGAGACGATCTATACACTAGTACCTAAAAACTGAACGGTCGAGATGTGGATATGCGACCGAAAAGTGACCCAAAACTCGAACTTCACACGTTAATTTTCAAAGCGGAGCTCTGCTCTGGATAGAGTCTGTATATATATATACATACACACACATATTATTGTTGTTCTCAAGGAAAATGAATATAGTGATTGATGTTGAGTCACATTCAAAGAAAATGGTGGATACGTGCAGAAGTACTTTAATTTTCACAGACCCACAAACAACAAGAAGATCATCATGTTCTTGATGACACCAGAATTCTGAAGAAAAAAGAAAATAAACAGCTATGTGAATTTAACAACAATAATATCATCATGCTGTTTACAATGTGGACAATAACACAACATGGCTATCAGGACAATCGATTAGTTCAACCCACATGGTCTGCTCACTCGACCCTACTGATCTTTCTGTATTGTCAAACAAGCAATGAAAATGACCCAAAAATTAAAACGCTAGCTATCCCCACTCATTTACTTTCATAGTTTTCTGAGTCTATCTGTCTATCTATCTAGACCCCATCTTATTATAGTGCTTGATGCTTGATGCTTGATGAGGCAATTGGCCCCAGTTTTGAAAGATGTTGAGAAATGGAAAGGTGTGTCATAAAGAAGTAGTAGGACTAGTAGGACTCTCCCAACTTTTGCAGATATAATCTATCCAAATATTCATTATTCCATCATGCACATTGACAAAGGTGATGGTAGTGGTGGTGGGATTTTGATGGTGATGGAGTGGACAAAGCCTGGCATAAAAGAAATATGGATCTTGCAGCATATATGTAAAAAGATGTGGGTTCCATTGGCATGATGTGTCTATAAAATGTGGGTTGGGAGGCACAATCCAGCTATCTGTCAATTAACTAGTCTATCACCTTAAAATTTGATGTTGCCTCGCTCTCCTTTATAAAAACAACATTGTCTTTGTCCCCACTCATATGACAACAAACCCTAGAGAGATGAAGAGAGGGTCTTCGAATGATGGCCTTCCAAATAGCATATATCCTTTATGTGGGAATTTTGAGGACTGTCATTGGTTTACTTTAGGAAAATGGATTTGGTAAAGATAAGAGAGGAGAGGGATGGAATGGTGGAGTAGAAGTAAAGGTAAAGGGCATAATATCCTAAGGGGATTTTAATCCATGTTTGAATCAAAATCCAATAAAGCTGAAGTTTCTGAAAGTAAAACTATTTACTATATATGCATAGAAGCGGAACCTTTACTGTCCATTCTTTTTCATTCATTTGGAAAGATGCCTTGTATATATACACACACATGATCTATTCCACCGACAAGAAATCCCATTTTGCTAAACCCTACAGAACATTTTCTTTCATCTCCATAAGTTGATTTGGAAATTACAAATAATTAACATCCATCACCTTCATTTCTCCCAAATTACTAGCTTAAACCTAGAAGTCATAGGGAAAGAAGAAACTTAGAAGTCTTACTGGCTCCCAAAATATCCTAATTATGGGCATATGACTAAAGTGGCATTACTTGAGTTGGAGAAAAGGGAAAGAGACCGATTCTTCAAAGCATGGCTCAAGTAAAGGTATAGAGAAGTGTGTTGTTCTTTTTTCTTTAGGGAAATGATGGTAATGCATAACTTTTAAATTAGGGTTCAAACACCGACTTCATTTTTAAAGTTGAGTATAAGAATATCTTCTTAAATTGGGGACAACGGCTATAACATATGTGAAAATGCATAAAGTTGTCCACTTGCAATCTTCCCATTCAAATGCAAAAGAGAATAAATGAGAAAAGAAAAAAATTCTTTACACTCGATGGAGAATATGATATTTGGGTTGCTTATGTTAATGGTTATTATGTGATAATAAAATAATCAAAGGCATAATAATAACGATATAATTCATATTTTAATTAGGTATAACAATATACAGTTAAGATAATGTTTTCAATATAGAATAATAGACAACTTTAAGCATTGTTTGCAATAATGTTGTGTGTTTCTAAGAGTTACTTCAAAGTCGTGATCAACAAAGGTAAGAGGTTACAAACAAATAGGGAAACAAATATACTCTTTGCATTCTGAATTAACTTCCAACTTTTCTTCCCTTTGAAAGAAGCAAGTTTAGGGTTGAAGATAAAGAGTGATGGCATGGAAAGTGACATAAACCTAGACTATATATTAGGATTACCACCAATATCTAACACCAATGAATATGAATAAATCTTTAAGAGCAAGAAAAATGTGAGTGATACTTTTAGGCACAACCACCATGAACACCAAAATAGGTTTTGAAAGAGTAATGTCACCCATGCCATCACACTTTAATTATGGACCATCCCAAGTTCCCAACATTGCATGTCGTAGCTCCAAAGGCATCAGAATTCTGTTACACTAGAAGAACATGGTCTACAATATGATTAATTTCTATGCAAAGACTTTACCTCTTATTTATTTTTCTTGGGATGCATGTGACTAAATTTATAGGCAGATGTGGTGCAAGTTTTAAATGGGATCCTATTATTCAATTTGCTAAGGCAGGTAGACTATGCCATCACTATAATAAAGTTGGTCTAACCATATTTGTTCCATAAATTCAATTATCAAAGCACCATGTCAAAGATGGTGAGGTTGTCCTATAGGAGATATCAATTGCTCTAATCGGAAAGGATGTGCACCAACTATTGTAAAAGCCACATATATAGAAGAGCTCACAAAAGCCAAAATGGAACCATAAGAGGAAAATGAAAGCTAAAAGACATGTGAAATTGTATGAGACTATGAGTCTATGAGTCACTAGTAAGATCATAGAAGGGTTGGAAACAAAACTAGCCCAAAGGATATGGTCTCAAAGTAATTATCCTTTGCACATTTCATTCTTCTCAGCAGCCCAAACCCCAAAGAAGATGGGCTCAAACTATTATCTTTGCAAGTTTTCTTCTTCTTAGTAGGGCAAGCCCAGCCAATCACTAGACAAAGTTGGGCCTTTCAAGTCTGGATAACCCAACACCTTCAACTTCTGATTGTACATCCCAGGTCACTTGTGTAGTTTCATTGAGGCCCATTCTGCTTCCATGCTAGTCTTCGGCCTGTTGAGGGTAGTATAGTTCATTGTAGGAAATATATTGTTTTCCTAAGACTCATATATCCTAAACCCTTAACCCCAAGCTCATATCATATAGATAGGCCAATCATCTACTTTTCCACAACTAAAACAAACTACAAGACTCTTGTAAATTTAATCTGCACATTTAGGTGAAGAAGTTATTTCTAGTTTGGTCCGATGAATCATCTTTCCCACGACCATTCCGTAGATGAATATGGTTACGATCATTGAAATAGAATACATAATGATTTTTTTTTTTTTTAAATTTTAATTTCAGGCTTGTTTTTGCATACTCTAAATCCGTCAACAAAATCTTATAATAAGAACACAATACCCTTCCAAGTTTACGGTTTGATGAGTTCACCTTCATATTCACCCCATCCTCTAAATTATCTTGCATATTAGTCCAATGCAACCAGAATTACCAATTTTCCACCCACAAATATCAGAAGGGTACAAAAAAATTATAACATTAGTTTAACAATGTGAAATATCGTTCAGTAGCTACCTTTTCTCTCTCTCGCTAGGGTTTCTACGGGAAAAGGTTTGTTCTCCGTCCGACGGCGTGTTGTCGTCGGATGGGCTTTTTTGGTAGTTGACTGTTGTTGATGGAAAGTGGTAGGGGAGTTTGGGGGCGCTGGGGGTTGGGCTTCGGTTCTTTCAGGTCGGGGTGGCAGATCGGATGAGCAACCGAGAATTCTTTGGTCGCTGGTCTGAGGTTGGTGGCTGTTGAGGTAGGCTATGTGGCGGCGGCTTCGAGGAGGGACTTAGACAGCAAGGGTTTTCCAGCGTTTGGTTTTGAATGGTGGAGTTGGTGGAGCTCCCCCATATCCGATTTGGATGGGGTGAACTGTTGGTTTGGTGGGGTTTGGCCTGTAGAGCGCCGGCGGTGGACGGTTCGGGTTGGGGGTGAGCCGGTGGTGGAGCATCTGTCTTGGAGCAACCGTCACATGTGGTGGTGCGATAGGGATGAGGGGATGCAGGTGTAGGCTGTGCAGGAATTGGGCCCGACCCTGTTTGGTGGCTTTGATCCCCTACTACTTGGGCTGGTGGCTAGGTTTGGGACTTTGGGCTCTTGTCTTTGGCCCTGACCTGATTGTTTTGTTCTCTAGTGTTGTTTTTTATTTATGTTATTTAGTTTGTTTGCTGCTGTTTGCGAGCAATAAGTCCCTACAGTAGATGTGTAGGGCTAGTCAGGCTTCGTGCTTGTGTGTGCACTCTAAGGCTATGTTTGTTAGGCAGGATTGGATGGGACTGGACGAGCTTATCTATTATAACAGGAGTTATCCCATGTTTGGCAACAACAGGGATTCGATTAAATGAGATTATGCAGTCCGCAAGACACTCCCAACACCTTCTTACACAGCGACCTCAAAATTCACCGGACTGTGGAAGCAAGTCTTCTACAGCGCTGAAATCTCATTCTTAGTCGCTCTTGACTTGAGCCTCATCGTTCTCACTCACTTGCTTCTTTCGTCTCAGTCTCATTCGACTGCTCTTTTTCAGGTTTAATTTCTCATGCTCTATCTCTTGTGTTGATTATTGTTCACTCTCCCCTTCCAACGCTCTCTACCTTCTTCTTTCTCTGTCAACTGTAATTTGTTTTATAAAAGACTATGCAGTGATTACCTATTGTAATTTGTTTATGGGTTGTGATATTTTACGGATTGATTAAGAATTTGGTGTCTGGGTAGTTTGATCTGCTAAGAAGTATGATCAATTTCATGACTGGGTTTATTGATTTTGATGTTGGAATTGCTATACGTTGTTGAGTTAGAATTGCTATACATTTTCAATTCCTTAGTCCTTACAAATTGGGACAGTTCAATCTTCTCATAGGCAGTTTGTCTTCTTTACGTTTCACATTGTATTGGGTAATTTTGTTGGTACAGGAATCCGCCATAGAACAAATTGCCTTGTTCTGCTGAAAGTAAAGTTCCTCCACTTAGAAGCAGGACTTTCTGGAAGGCTTGGCTAACAAAAACAAATGAGATTACCACTTGTGTTCTGTCAATTTTAGTTTACTGGCTTGTTTATTTTGTTGTGTTTGTCAAATGTAGTCTAACATTCACTACACATCTATTCTAAATTCAACTGAAAATCCTTAATTTTCTTTTAAATATATTGAGAATAATTCAACATGATATTTTAAATATATGTGTGAAGGTACTCAGATATGCCTGGTTTATGAACAAAGGAGCGAGTTGAAGCATAGGAAATTTGAAACCCATTGCTGATGCTTTTTTCCTATCAGATTTGGCATGCAGGAAGAGTTTCAAAGAAAGAAGAAAGAGTCTCAAAGAGTGGTAATACACCTTTATGAATTCTCTTCCATCATAAAAAGACCTGTAACCATAATTGAAAAGTTAGACCATAGAAGCATCAGGAATTAGATGTAAACTTGTTAATACAACGTGAGGCACTTGACTATCTGTAGAGTGAAATATACAGAGCAAGTGCATGTAGAGTGAAATATGCATCATAAGATGTAAACCGTTCTGTATGATGGTATTGCTGTTCAATATGAAATAAAGATTATGTGAGGCGCTTGACTATCTGTTTCTTGTAATTGAGGATCCATTTTTTTTTTTTGGAGTCCTCTAACTGGTTGTTTATGTAATTGACTCTCCAAGCACATAGACCTTGCTTGTTTATTGTTTGTCTATGCTGTTCTTGCTTTGTCTCTCAAGTTGGTTTCTTTTCCATAATAAAATGGGTCTTTACAAGATAATATTCTCAGACCACGACAAGCTGCTTCCCTGCATTGCTCTTTCAGGCAGTTCTCTGCCTTTTGGGTTGTTATAGCCAACGAAGCTGTAAAAGTAGATAGCATAAAGTTTTGGAAGGAATTTGGACCTCCTTTGTTCAACGAGTATGTATTAGCTGATTTGTCTGGTTGATGAATAAGGGTGGCTATCTACTTTGCAGAGGCCATTTTGACCCTTTAGGATGCCTTGTATGTCCACAGTTTATTAATGAACTTATTTCCTATTGATAAGAGAAAAAAAATGGTGCAAAACTACATTAGAAATATTATCTTTTATTAATAGATAACTTTTTGCTCAAAAAAAAAATATTGTGGTATCCAAAATTAATTTAGTCCAATATGCCATCAAACATGGGATATCACTATTGTGATTATTCTGCTCTTTAGTCCTACACTTACCAAACATGGGTCAGGTATTAGTATAACATAAGCCAGGCTAGTGGAGTCCTGGATTGTTATAGAAATTAAGGTGGGGGATAATAGTCCTGTGAAACAAACATAGCCTAAGTGCCTTATTTGCTCTAGGTAGGCGGTGAGTTTCTTGTTTCGGCAAATGGTCGCTACCGCCTAGTGGCAGGGTGAGATTAAGTATTGTTGGATTTATTCTCTGACGGCAACATATATAGTAGGAAAATTGTTTTTATGGTAATTATATTATGTTGTAATTATGTTACATATTGAGTTATCTTTCCGTTATGTCAAAATAAATGAAGTAGTCAGTAGAACATTTTTTGCTAGTTGGTGCTTGTTAGAATACATGTTTTCTTTAGAGATTTCTGATATTATTTCTAGAAATACTCAAAGTGCTTTTTATAATCAGGGGTTTAGCCGTTTAGACTCAATGTCCCCCCCTCCTCTTGTATCCGACAGTTTCATTAATCAAGGCTTGAAAGAAGCGCACTAGCCCTTTATTCAAAAAAATCGGAAGGGTAAAAGATCCGATGTAAATAAATAACTTTTGTAAGTGATTATACTCGGTAATGCAGTTAATCCAACGGGCCATGGGTAAACTGTCTAAGTTTAGCACGTCCAAGTTTCGAAGCCCCTCCACATTTTATTAACCCAATAACAAAACCCCAACCTCTCTTCCCACTCGCTTCATCACAAGAACCCTACACCAAAACCTCAACCATCTTCTCCAAACCCTCTCTTCCACCACCACCACCACCACCACCATGCCCCAAAAATCAAAACCCAAAAAGCGCAAAACCCCAAAACCAGTAATCATTCCCACGCCGGAAAACCCAACCCCGTCGGAGTTCTCCACCGCCATAGCCAGAACCGGCGTCGCCCAGATCTGCCACTCGATCGGCTTCAAGGTCACGCAGCTCTCCGCCCTCGAAACCTTAACCCACGTCGCGATCAACTACCTCGCGGCCATAGCCAAGTCCTCGGCCTCATACGCCGCCAAGGCCAACCGCACCGACTCAAACCTCTTCGACTTCACGAACGCAATCCACGACTTGTCGTTGGTGCACGGCTTCAACGGCGCGTCGGAGCTTCACAGGAGCTGCGTTTTGGGCTCGACTGTGTTGAAGGACCTGGCCAAGTTCGTGGAGTATACTGATGAGACTCCGTTTATGTGGCCGATTCCGCAGCGCGAGAGAATGGGAGTTGAGGAGGAATTGGTTTTGAGGAATCGGGAATCGGATTCCGGGAGAGGTGTTGGGTTACATGTTCCGAGATGGCTGCCCGGGTTGCCGGAAGTTGGGAAGCCGAAACCTGTTAAGAGGCCTCATGGGGAGGAGCTGTGGGAGAATGTGGTGGTTGGGAATGTGGATAGTGGGAATGGGAATGAGAATGCTGGGAATGGGAATAGGGAGTTGGGGGTTAAGAGTAAGAGGGGGAGAGTGAGGTTTAAGATTGGAGTGGTTGAGGAGAAGGGAGGAGGGTGTGTGGGAGTGAAGATGAGGAATGGGATTTGCAGAGGAGGGAAGAGAGTGTGTTGGAATGGTAATGGAAATAATGGGTCCAATTTGAATACTGGGATTAGGATCCTTGGAGTTGATGATGATGGTGATGGAAAAAGATGAGTGTTAAATTTGATTGGTCCAGAGAATTGAAATGGGATTGGTGTTTGTTTCCGACTTTCAGAATTCAGACTCGGAAAGTCTGATGCTTTTTGTTGGGTTGTTGAAAGCTACAGGACTCGAACGGATGATCTGCATGCAAAATGAAGATTCGGGTGACTCACTATGAGCCATTCGGCCTACTGAAGCTATTTTGCTCCGAAACCTATATTGCTACTTATGTACTGTTTGGGTAGTAAACGGAATGCTGGAATTGTAAATGTAAATTCATCTTTCTATACAATTTTAAAGATGAGCTCCAGCTTTGAAGCATTATTGAATTGATGCAAGTCTCGTGTTGTATGCATACGTTCTTGCATCAACTACTAAAACTTGTAAATGGGAAATATCCACGTGTTTTGCCAAGTAAAAGGCCTTTGTTGGTGTCGCAAACTCCTGACGTTGCAACCAATTGAGTGTATATTTCAACAATGCGTTTAGAACTGAAATCAGAAACCAATGAAAGAAGCGCATAATTCATGAGAAACCCATTTCAAGAAGAGAGAATAAGCAACTTCATTATGCATTCTAAAAACAGAGTAATAACATATATAGGGAGTTCCATTCACACAAAAAATACGCTTTCTCCTACTGCCCACATATATCTGGAAATCACTGTTTTTTCACCGAGTACAGAGTCGCAACAGATATTTGATATTTCTCTTATAATAACACATAATCTCAGAAGTCGGGATTGACAAGATTAAACGGTTCAGGCGAAGGCTCAATTTCCGCCGCAGTTGAAACCATGGCAAACAGAGAGGATTATGATGAGGATCAATGCAATCAGAATTCCCAAAACAATCAGCTTCACCTTCATATTCTGCAGCCACATCTTCCTTCTCATTTTAGTCCCAACGTTACGGAAGTCCTGTGCCTGTAAGCACATCAATTTTAACCAATAAGTCAGACTTTCACAGTAACAACATTTTCACAGGGACAAGAAACAATGAGGGAAAGGGGAGGGGGCAAAAAAAAAAAAACTGAAAGAAAAGAATCGACTTTGAACAAGACGTCGCATTTAGCAACCTGCTAAAATCTTATGCCAATGACAAAGGGACTGCTCAATTTCTTTTAGAAGATCATGCTTTTGTCTTAAAACATATATTAGATGTAGATTACCACAAACTACAGCCTCAGAATAAGATACTTATAATTAGTATGTACAGACTTTGTTTCAAGTAAAAAAATTCACACTAATATGAGATGACCTGATGATGAAGAGTCTCAGTCTTATCAACCAAAAGCTCTATCTTTTCCCCTCTATCCAAAACCTGCATCAAAACATAAAATGAAGATATGAGAGGATTGTTCCACAATATATCCAAGAACATAGTATGAACTATGAGATAGCATCTTGGGAAACAAATAAGTCCATCCAATGACTTCTATTCTCTGTGTATCTAAGAATGGATAAGCAAGCACCCAATAAGACATAAAGAACAGAGCTACACGTTGCTTTCAAGTAAAACCTCCATTCACTATGCTATACATGTAGTTCATCAAAAAGACTTAGAAGCACTATGTAATAGACACTCAAAATATTCTTTGAAGAAAATTTCAAAAGTAAAAAGACAAGTTTCTGCAAATTCACTTTCTTCCACAAAAATGAGACCATTGTAATTATAGAGACATGATTCTGGTGGTATGCATATCCATAATCGCTGTACTTAGCATTCCCTGGTTTAAAGACTGTTTAATTTCACAAAATTACAAGCTACTATAAAGAATATGTGGTATATTCTATGAATGTGTAAAAGTAATGATCAAATGTATTTCATTATGCAGTCCAGAAAAGATTTCCAAGTTAGGCTAATTTTCATTGTCTCAACATTAGAGACAAGCACCTTTATTCTCAAGCCTGGTACCACATTCTCATCTCAACTAAAATTGGGCCACAGCACCCATTGTTGTATGTCAATTGGGTTCTAAGAAGACAAAACAAGCTTGCAGACGCACGTGCACATTTTTTGACATGTTTGTGTGTGCATGAAGAGCATTTCATTGTCAGTCACAAAATTTTCTATAAGTTTCTCTCTAGATTCTCAAATCCGATATCATGCAATTAACAAAGAAAGCAACTGGCCAGAAAAGAAAATAATAAAATAAATAAATAGAGGCAGTTGGAGCAAATAATAGTGTTTCCCGTCCGTGGTGAACAATCTAATGAAGACAACTGATACATATTAACCAAGCGAAATACCTTTTCAATGTTCTCCATCATAACACCTTTCACTTCTGAAACCTGGGCCTTAACCTTAGCAAGCTTGCTTATTTCTTCAGGATGATCAACACAGTATTGCATATGTTCCTTCAATTTTGACCTGCAAATAATGGAAAAGCAAATCAGCAAATTTAACCAAACAAAATCAAATTACCATGCCTTTAATAATCATTATCAGGTCCAATACCCAAATTCCTTGTTAAGACTGTTGGCAGCAGCTGTAGCGGCCTTGCCACCACCATATTTCGCAACAAAATCATCCTTCACACGCTCCAGAAAAGCAATAGGCACTTGTCTTCCAACTGATTCATCTGCCACCACACAGTATGCTGCAACGGCAAAAAAATTACTTCAGTATACCACTTCTAATTAACAATAACAAGTACTAAAGAAACACCGAGTTCTAAGATATACACCTATGCAATAGCTCGACAAAATCTTAGTAAGCCGATACAATGTGTTACAACTATCAACATTATTTATCACCACTATGCAAGGAAATCAAAACATATTTGAATTTGAAGTATCCTTACGATGAAATCAAGACAATCACAATACACTTAACTTTCAAAGGGAAATAAAATGTAATCTACTAATCATTACTGTACAATGACACTTGATATGTGAACGAAATCGAAATCCAAATCAGAAACAAGCAGAAGATCCAAGATCTGGAAACCTAATGCGCTACCGAAACCGAAAACCACCGCCGGAACACAAAATCCACAAAAACAAACGAAATAATCAGCATCCATAACAGATCTAGAAGCAATTAGCCACACAAAACTCTAGCCTCAAGTTCAGTTAAACAAAGCAAAAAAGAACAAATCAACCTGGCGATAGAAAAAGCAAAAACGGAGAAGAGAGAGAGATAGGGAGGAAAGGAGGACGTACTGTAGCCATTGTCGACGAGGTAATTGAAGGTGTGGCCGTCGCAGTTGTAGGTGAACTTGTTGTTGGTGGCCGGAAGCTTCTGGAGGCACTGGAAGGCTATGGAGTTGAAATTGCCGCTGAATTCGGTGTACTCGGCAAGAATCACAGTGCCTCGCGCCACGAACGCGTAGATCAGCGACTTCTGCCCCATCTCCCACCGCTTCGCTTCTTCTCTACTCTCCTCTTCTTCTGGTGAAGGCACGCACACAGAGATTTTGTAGTGCGCTTTTTCTATTCCTTTTTTCTTTTTTGGTTTTTGGAATTTTGATTTGAGTAGGCTCTTTTTTGGTGGTGTTTATCTCTCTCTGATCTGTACTCGTCCTCCCACAATTTAGAGAGAGAATGAGAGAGAGGGGAAAAGGTAAAGTTAAAGGGGGGAGGTTTAATGAGGTTTAAAAGTAAGAGAGAGAGAGAGAGAGAGAGAGAGAGAGAGAGAGAGTGTGGATGAAGAAATGTGAAAGCTTAATTGTGAATTTAAATCAGATTTAGAGGGATAATTGAGTTTGGGGAAAGATTTTTGTGAGGTCGCCCTCATGTGAGATTCATGAGCTCCTTTTTTAAAAGAGTTGAATTATTGGTTTTATGATAATTAGCAATAATGGAGTAACATCGTGTCTGAATTTTAAAAGACAAGGGGAATGTCACCGCGAAGTCAAATGTGTTAAATTATTAAAATTATGAGTTTATAAGTTATTTACGAACAAATGTGTCGCCAAAAATTTTACAAATATGTATGAATTAGGTTCGAGAACTCTCATTGTCTATTTTTTTTTTTGAAAGGCTCATTGTCTATTTTATTAATGTTTATAATGTGAAATAGTTGTTTATTATCTTTATAGTTATCATACGCACGCATTGCTTATAAGTAGTAACTATATTTCCAATCACATTAATCTCTTAGCGAAGAAATGAAATAAAGTTATAATAAAAATTTCATTTTCAACGTAGACAAATCTTGATAGGAAAACTTAGAAATGCAGAAATCTCAATTGAAAGTGATATGGTCCCATATGGCCATATGACACATAATGTGATGCTTGATGGTAATTAGTGAAAAAGAATACAATTTTACCACTATTTTACAAGAAAAATACAGAAAGTAAAGGATGGTTTAGAATCAGATCTTGTTTTATTTTTATTTTTTTAGGTTAATAGAGAATTAGATCTTGTTACAATATAAAATAGTGGGGCTAGATTTGGCATGTGATTATTCACCACTTGGAGGAGCAAAATTTGAATCCATGCCTCTGAATCTGAGCCATGTGATTCCTAGGACTCGCTTTCAGTGGCATAGTTCAGGTGTTCTGTAGGAACTGCTTTGCTACCGAGGTTGTATAGAATTACAAAACTGTAATTAAATAATAATAATACTAATAATAATAATAGAGGTAAAGCATCAATTTGCCCCACCCGCAACGTCACCGTTCAACTTCAATGTCACACACACCCTCAAGAAATGAAATGATGTACAAGTCTTGCGCACCCGTGCTTGTCGTTTCATCTTTCACGTCAAAATGAAATGAAATACTGTCTTGTACTATTGTACATCATAGTTTTTAAGTGTTATATAAGCAATATCCTTAGATCTTTAATTGATTTTGTGGTCAGTCGTACTCAATCAATCGCCAATTCAATAGTGAAAAATGATAAAAAAAAAAGTTGAAATCTAGTTATTTTTCACTACTGAATTTAAATATAAGGACAATATGCACGATAAAGTACCAATTAATTAAGGGGAGTGTGGATGAATTGAAATTCACACTCGCCATTTTAGAATCCACACTCCATATTTTTTTGGTAACTTAAATGTTGTATTGCTATTAGAATTGTGACCAAAGAAAGAAAAAGGGAGTGTAGATTTCACTCCCCTTAAATAACCACATTATATATATTTTCTTAACTAGATCTAATGATAAAAAATAAAAAATAAAAAAAACCATTTTGAGTTACACCAAAGATTAATGAATATGTTTTTTTGTTTTTTAAGATTATTGAATATGTTCCAACTCCTAAGTCTTAGCCTTGCCGACAATGCCAATAGCTCACTCTTTTGGCCTTTCAACTTTTATCAATGTTGGATCCGGCCTAGTCGACATTTTTGCTTTGTGATTTGGGGGGAAAAAACAAAGAATCAGAAAAGAAAGTATAGAAGACTGCAAGTAGAACAATATCTGGTAAAGCATTCGCATTACAGCCGCAAAAAGTAAAGAAATATTACAGAGATTCTGTCCCCTGCCTATACAACCCCTATAAACTAATCAGGCTGCTTCTAGAATTAATCAACAAGACCATTACTTAACTAGCAATATGTAAAGCAGCTACCAAACCGAGACAGCATAGACATAAAGCATCCGTGTGGTCACCAACATGATCAAAAAAACTTGATTAAAATTTCTTTAATATACAACTCAATAAACTGTTCACACGGCACAATTTGGCAGGGGTCATTTGAAATGCAGCAACAGAATATAGGACTCGTACCATTTTGATTCTCTATGCATTGTCCCAATGGTCTGTCTGCTCTACTTTTATACTGTTGAGACTAAACTAATAGAGGACGTAAGAAGTCGGAATAAGCTTATAAACACCAGAGTAATTGCCAAAATTTTTCAAACACCACCAACGGATGCTTCCATGTTTCGAGGAAGAGGTGTATTCCTATCGTCAGTTGTCATATTTTGCTGTGTTTTCAAAGGTGGCAACATGGGGATCGCCCATGCCGGTGAACTGTTAAGCCACAGCGCTTCACCAGTTTCTTTGTGCTTAAAGTCTGGAGCTTTTGCATTCCGCTGTAAATGTAAATGTAGCAAGGCAAAAACATTAATCGAATAAGTAATGAAGGGAAAGGAGACCATGCAAGACGGATCAAAATCTACACAGTTTACCTTCTGCAATCTGTTATCCCACCATTTATCTGGGTTTTCCACCAAATCCTTCCAGGATTTATCACCTAAATTGAGGCAGAGTAACAAAGTGGATATCAGATTGTACTAGTTAAGAAAACTTGTAACCCGCCAAGTTCTTCACAATTCTTTCTTTTCCTTGTTAAGCAAGCAGGACCTCTTTTGACCAAGTAGGCCACAACCAATAAGTTTAGCATGAAAATGAAAGCCATTAAATTTCCAGGCTAACCTCTACCCTCATTTGCTTGTTTGGGCTTCAGAATTGGAACATCAAACTCCATGCCTTTAAGCTCTGACAAAACCCACTGCGGTACCTTGTTAAGCCAGAGTGCATGACCACCATCCTTACGCTTGAAATCAGGGTGATTTCGCTTTACCTGTAAAGAACATAGTTGTGTCAAATCATTTACCAGTCAATCAATGAGAAAGACATGTGGAAGGATTCTCACCAATTTATTACATTTTTGGTCACGGTAGTCCATCCATTGTTTTGGATTATCAAGAAGGTCTCTCCAAGTACCCAACGTAGAGTCCCCATCTTCCCTCAAACTGGCTGAAGAACAAGTCAGTCCCTCCTTTGTCGTCAGTAATAAGATTATATTTCGTGAACAACTTGCACTTCAAAGGTTTATTTAATAAATACAACCAAGAACTAAAAGATGAAACATGAAATCTTTCAATATATCAAGTGCTTACTTTCAGAACTATGTGAATTAGGTTTTTGATCAAATGTCAAGGAATCTAACTTATGTTGGATCCATTCAGGAGTTGAATCATCAATCATACGTAATTCGCCATTACTTTTACGCTCAAAGGCTGCAGCCTTTGGAGAACCCTGAGCACAAATTATTAAAGGGTATGAGAAATTGCTTACACATGAAAGGATTACATCACCATTTGTACAAAATAAAATAAAAATGTCAACTGAAATAAACCATATAAAAGTTGCTACCTCTTTCGACCTGACGTCCCACCACTCATGAGGCTTGGCAAGGAGATCTTTCCACGCAAGGATATTTTTCCACACTAGGAGATCTTTCTGTGATTCATTCATATCATCCTTCTCACTTGCCACTATAAAAGAGTCTATATATGAGAAGCTAGAGGTTGTTAAAAGGAAAAGTAGGGTAGCAATTCAGTTTTAGACTATGATGCATGGTCAAGAGTATTAACTACAACAATCATCAATATGGATCATGGCATCAATAGATGTATGTTTTTCTGCCTAGTATCACTGTTGGAATTCAAACTGAGTGATAGACTCCATGCCAAGCAAATTGTAAGTAGGAAGCCAAAGAACAAGACTTTGTCAAAATCAACAGACTCCATAAGTGGTTGTAAAGATAATTGAAAACACTTGATTAACTCAACCTGGGCAACATCAAATTGGTAATCGGAAATTATTTGGCATCTCCATAAAGAACATTTTGGTTGTAAAGATAATCTTTCCCATTTCAGACCAACCAAAATGTTGCCCCACCAATGACTGTTCTCAAACTCACTATAGATAATTCCCAAAACCAAAATTAGCTAAACCAAGCTTCTGAGAATGGAGTTTAGTTCATTGCACATTGAAATTTACATGGACCAAATAAGCATGTCAGGTTCAAGATTCTCTGATTTAAATACCTAGCATCCGAGTAAAGCAGAATATGTAATATAAAGTTTATGCAACATCTAAAACAATATTAGGGTTTGTTGTGTTTTGATATTGTAAAAACCTTCAAAATGAACTCTTCACACCAATAGACAGACACATAATATTTTGGCTATCCCAAGCATTTCCAAGTATTAAAACCCTTTTGTTATCTGCTTCTAAAAGTTACAAAGCTGAAATTCTACAAGGCTTTTGGCCACCAGGTAGCCTTCAGAAAATGCAGAACAATAATTTCTCTTCCTCCAGCTGAAGCACTATACACCTTGACCAGTGCAATGGCATAATGACCCTGTTCAAACCTAACCTATATACTCAAGAATAAAAAAATTGTAACACGTTGGCATGCCAAATGTATTCCTGATTTTGAATTTTACTACATTCTCAATCACAAATATAGAAAATCGAGAGAAGACACAAGGAAGGCTAATCCTGAGATATGCATACAATTTATTTAATATTGTTTCTTTAGGTGCATCTTTCATTAAAGCAATATCTAATAAATATAGAACACCGACTTAAGTATGGATTAATGGAATTATATTGAAGTACTTCAGTGTCAATGTTTTCAGCACTAACAAATCCCAGTTTCAATATCACTTACAACAGGTCAAATTTTATCTTTAAGTGCATCTATTTCCACTGAACATCAGGTGACTAACAAAATATGAATCACTAAAAAGATGATTTACCAGTGTGATCAATGGTCCTTTCTTCACTGCCATCTTTGGATCTTTTATTCATTGGAAAAGATTCCTCCACAAAGTTGAGTGTATGCACCTTAACCTAACAAGGTTGAGCTTAAATGTTAGATACATTAGATACACGATAAATACATCTTAACTATATATACAACCAATAAAAAGACAGGAATTGGAAAGAGAGAAAATATTAGCACAGAAAAGTTCAACCCCATAGTTGCTAAAATAAAGTTAGACTAACTAATATTGACTTCCAAGTTCCAACTATGCAAAAGCATCCTCAAAATTACCAGCAGCAAAACTGAAGCAATGAAAACGGATTTATCAAATCAACTCAGCTATACTACGCCACGGTCCATGCAAGTATTCGAATCACGAGCGATGCTTCTCTTCTATCCGGAGAAGCACCAAAATTAGAGAGCAACCCTGCAATCACATTATAACTTCTCAACTGAATGGTCACAACCTCTAGTTTAAACCGTTGGCCACACCAATCTAGACCTCAAAACTAATTAATGCTTTTGCACCACGCATGCCAAACCAAATTCAACACTTTTCGGCACAGTAACCAATATGCAATAAGATCACTAAGACTTTAAAGCAATGCATTACCACTGCAAAATTCTGCACATTCAGTTTGAAGGGTCAGCTAGAAGTTACCTGCAAACGAGCCTGACCCTCAGTAGCATTAAGATGATTCAAATCCGACCTCAAATTCCCAGCAACAAACACATAATCACCGTCTTTCACATGTAAACTCACAATGTGAGCCAAGTCCCCCTCGAAAATAATCGGAATCCTATCACCAAAAAGCCACAAACTTTAAAACTCTCTCACAACAACAACCACACCCAACTGCTCAAAAGTTCAAAACCATCATTACCGGAGCGACTTGGCCGAAGAAGAAGAAGAAAACGCGGTGAGAACGGTGGCGGCCCAGAAAGCTCCATCTGGGGTAGTCTGGACCTGAAGCGGCATGCGGACGTGGCCGATGAGGCGGACGGAGTTGGCGACTTTGGGCTGGAAGGGGACTTCAGTGGGGCGAGGGAAGTTGGGCTTGGTGGGCGGTGGGGACTTTGGAGTGAAACGAGGGGTGGAGATGGTGTAGGTGTTTGGGGTTTTGGGTTTAGTGGGGGTGGTGGAGGAGTAGTGGGATTGTAAGGGACGAAATGGGAGGCGTTTGGTTAAGGGTGTTGATCGGAAGAGGGAGTTCATGGCAAAGTTGGGGGGTTTGGGTTTGGTGGTGTGGGGTTGAGAGTGGAGAGGAGTGAAGTAGTGGCCGGGTGAGGTTGTGGTTGCTGCTGCTACCGTGCCGGAATAGAGCTCCATTTTCGGAGAGCCAGGGGATGAAGAGAATTTTATTTTGGGAGGAAATGACCGTTTCGTCTATGCACTTTGGGGTTTTTTTTTTTGTGACTTTGTCGAGGGAACCCAAAGGCTTCCTAGGCCCAAGATAAACTTCTTGGGCTCATCTTAAATGCTCCAACTATGCATTGCAGCACAGTGCCTCGCCACTTTGACAGCTTCGGGGTTCGAACCTAGGTTAGGGAGCATACCAAACTAGACAAAAACCACTAAGCCACTTGCAGTGGTTCACTTTGGGTTTATTTCACTATGTAGTTCTCGTAGGTTATGCCGTTATGGCGTTAAGGTCGTTTTTCTTTTTTCCTTTCACCTGACTAGTGAATGTCTTTTGAGGCAAAAAATTCTTCCATATATCGATCAGCAGTGTGAGTAAACTGACAAATTCAGCAGATCTCAGCCATTGATATTTATGAGTAATTTTTTTAATAATAAAAATTATGTACTTGATATTATTTAGCTGTCTATTTATGTTAGTATAAGTGCACGTTAGTGCACTGAATACTCTCTTTTTCCAAAACTCCAATCCTTATTGTACAACTAAAAAGTGAATGGCTAATCATCACAAAATATACACTACTCTTTTCTTATGTGCTCCTTTGATTAGCTTGCATCTGTGTTGTTTGATCGTGATAATAATTGAAGGGTGTTCTTATGATTTTGAGCTTCATTCCTAAGAATACCCCATAATTCAAAAGGAAGTCCGAAGAAGGGACTAGAAGTCTAAATAAAAGACAACACACTAGACACCCAAAAAAAAAAAAAAAAATTAGTAAACGTGAAGACGCTAGAAACACAAAAAGGTCATTTAACATATCAAAAAAAAAAAAACAAAAAAAATGCGAGGGTTGAAGCCGGGTTTTGTGTATTTGGGGAATTTGAAGTATTGGACCGCTTTCTGGTAGCTTCGTTAGGAGAAACTTCTCGTCCCTTCTCAATCGATTAACAACATTGCGTAGGTCACAAACGCTTGAAACAAGTGCCGCAAACTCAAACACACTCGCTTTACAGAAACAAACCAACAATATGGAAGCACCCGGCAGCCGTAGCAATACCAACAAAGACCAAATCGTCGACGTCCGGTCGGTGGTCGAAGCTGTCTCCGCCGACGACTCCTCCGACGCCCCTCTTTACAAAGTCGAAAGCCTCTGTATGCGTTGCGGCGAAAACGTACTCCCTCTCTCTCGCTCTCTCTCTCTCTCAATCACTCCTTTTTTTTTCTCTGATTTTATCTATCAAAGTTTTGATTTTTGATGTTTTATTTTGCAGGGCACAACCAGCTTTTTGTTCACTGTGATTCCAAACTTCAGAAAGGTGATTCCTTGTGTTTGATTATCGGTGTTCTTCAGCTTCTTATTGTTGTGGTTAATACTTAATAGTGTTGTTTGTGAACAGATTTTGCTCTCCGCTTTCGAGTGTCCGCATTGCAATGAGAGGTGATACTATATGCTTACAAATTTGTTAATTTGTTTGATTGGTTTAGTTTTGTGGAGTGGAGGTTTTAGTTGTGTTTTGTTGATATAGGAATAATGAGGTTCAGTTTGCTGGTGAGCTTCAACCCAAGGGTTGTACCTACCGCTTGGAGGTGCCTTCCGGGGATCCCAAGGTTAGTCTCTTTAGAGTTATGAACTGACATTATACTCTTATTTCGCAAAGTATAACTTTTTTGGAACTGAAATTTAAATGTAGAATTACTGATAAGTAACAAGCTTTAAAGACCTTACCTTTAGTCATTTCAATTTTTAGTTGGAGTTTGATGATATCTGCAGAACTTGATGCATAATGTAGTTTCTTATGTATGTTGTTTACCCAAAGTTGTTGAGCAGTCCCCTTGATGAGCTTTTGTTTTTATGCAGATGCTTAATAGACAAGTGGTGAAATCTGAGTTTGCTACTATCAAGGTACTTGGAATGGATCTTGAATTCTTGATTGCAATGCATTACACATAATTTCTCTTCCATCTTGCGTTTTGGCCAAGTGACAGTCTTCTCACATTCGATGTTGAATTGACATTAGGAAAATGAAAAGGAACTGGTTTTCTGTGTATTCATGTCTGAATGTAGCTTGGGGGCCATTTCAATTGGTTGTACAGTACTCCTTTAGTAATTTTTATTTAGTACAGAACTTTTGGATCAGTTCAGGTTTTATTTTCTACCGGCATATTTCATACATAGAGGACATGTCTGTATATTCCCAGCAGCCAGGCATCGTTATTTTCTTTTGTGAAATAAAGGCCTGGTTGAGTCGAGTAAATTACATTGAAAGTACTGCCAGATCTTTGGTCCTTATGGTGATCAAGAGCTGAAAATATAAAAAATGGAATGTTTGTTTCACGGAGTGCAGAGTCTCCACGCTACTTTTACTTTCTTCTATGATATATGTCCACTGAGTTCTATTATGACTTTCAATATTTTACTGTCTTTCCTGGCAAGATACCAAGAAGAGGAGAAATAGGATACAAATGTTGATAAATAATTACAAAATCCTGCTCCTTACTTGGATTAAATAATGTTTTTTTTGGCTGGTCTTGTCTAGTTTACTTGCTTCAACAAGGTAACCATAGGGTATTAAGTTTTACATTTTCATCTGTTTTTCTTAATAATGCAGATTCCTGAATTAGATTTTGAGATTCCTCCAGAGTCTCAGCGTGGATCTTTGTCAACGGTATTTTTTTACTTCCCCATTTTCTCTAGTTGGTTATAGTTTGCTGCTTTACTGTACAAGTTCCATCTGATGGACATTTTAAGTTTTGTAGTTGGTAGGGATATCCTATTATCTACCAGTCTGTAGTGATAACACTGCAGATGATACATTGTATTGTTTTGTGCTTTAATAAAAGATACTTCTAGGAGTGATTAATCGTTGAAATGTGAACTGATGAAATTGGCAAGCACAGCCCGTTGTCAGCTAGGTCTGGTTGGGTGATGATATATTGCTTTTGGGATGGGTAGCCACGTTAAAATGCTTTGGACATTACTTTTATAAATGTGTAGTTTTATGTATCTTATTATCTTTTATGCCCGTTCCCAACATTGCTTCATTTGTCTTGGATTTATATGTGATTAATTAGGTGGAAGGGATATTATTACGAGCAGCGGATGAGTTGCAGGCACTTCAAGAAGAGCGCAAGGTTCATATATACGTCTTACATTCATTCTTTGGTGCTTGATTATATATTTTAAAATATATCTTTACTTGCTATCTTGTTGGCTTTTCCAGAGAGTGGATCCTCACACTGCTGAAGCTATAGACCAATTTTTGTTAAAGCTGAGAGCATGTGCAACCGGAGATTCGTCTTTCACCTTCGTTTTGGATGATCCTTCTGGAAACAGCTTTATTGAGAACCTGTAAGATGCTTTAATTTTAAAGGGCAAGTTTTTAATTAGTTTTTTTTTTCTCTGTTTTCTAACTTTTCAACTGGTCTTGCTGTAAGATAAGTTTCTGCAAAGGGCAACCTAGTTGTGTGTTTTGAGCTGGATCCATTTTCAAAAGAATGCTTCTAGAGCTGTCTGAGTAGTTTTAACTCCTCGAGCTCATTATCCCTTTATTTCTCTTACTTTGAATGTGTAGAGGTTTAATCTCTCGGTTTCCTTATGGGGATGCAATATGTTAAATTATTAGTTGTTTGCACTGGGTTCTGTTGCCATTTAATTACCTCTTGTTGATAAATTTTGGAGCGTCAGACTCTGTCCAGTGACTGAGGATATAATTTCATGTGATCAGGTTTGCTCCATCCCCTGATCCATCACTAAGTATCAAGTTTTATGAGCGAACTCCAGAGCAACAATCAGTGCTAGGGTATGTTGTTGACTCATCACAAACAGGACATGCTCATGATGTAGCATCAACGAATCCAATTGGTCCTGACCAGGAGCAAAGAGTACCACATGGTTCAATTGGTGCAGCAGCTGGTCATCGTGCCATTGCTCAGAGTAATACTGAGGAAATTTCTGAAGCTTTGTTTCGATACTCTGCACCAGAGGAGGTACATCAACTATTAAATAAGTTATTGCATTAGTAGTCTACAATTCTATATCTATGTGCCCATTGTAAATTTTTCATTGCTACTTTTTCCGTTGTATGTTAACAGGTGATGACTTTCCCATCAACATGCGGAACTTGTACTGCAAAATGTGAGACTCGAATGTTTGTCACCCGTATCCTTTGTGTCTTTTTACTCTTTAGATTGTGAAAAGAGTTGGTTATTTTATGATCTAATCTTTCCCTTCGGTTGAGTTTAACAAAAAGTTCACATGGTGGGACATGTATTGTTTCTAAATTATAATTGTAAGACTTCTCTTAACAATATATAGACATCCCATACTTCCAACAAGTAATTGTCATGGCATCCACTTGTGACGCTTGTGGTTACCGCAACTCTGAGGTTTGTATTGATCTGCTTGTTCTCTCTTTCTCTTTCCCATGCTTCAATGGTAATTGTTAATCTCTTCTGCAGTTAAAGCCTGGTGGAAGAATTCCCGATAAAGGGAAGAAAATTACTCTTTGCGTAAAGAATGTTAAGGATCTTAGTCGTGATGTCATAAAGGTATATGCTTTGTTATTGTATCTTATCATCATTGCATAATCTGTGCATTTAACTTAATTTCCATATTCCAGTGAGGTGTCCGACATTGCATCTTTCTATGCGCTAGTTGGGTGATAATAAATTGTTGTAATGGAATTTTAGGACCTGCTGCTTAAGAACCTAGGGCTATTTGAATTTTACTCTCTTGCAATTGTCAGAGGCTAGTAAAAATGTTATTATAGCATGAAATTTGATGGGGTTTTCTCTGCCTTGAGTGTTTTGCATTCCATGATTGGAGCTTTCTCAAGTACCACACCAAGGGGCTATATCCACTGAAGAAGTTCTGGATGTAGTTTACTTCATACTTGATAATAGCCATGTTCAAAAATTACAATTCCTTTAGAGAGTTCAGACTGCTGTAGAGATTCTTACCTTTGAGGAGGTCAGTTTTAGTGATGAATATATGGACAGTAAATTCTGATAACTGGGATTCTAAGTGTTATATTGGGGATGGAAAACCATAAAGAGGATGTTGTTTTGAGCTTTGCAGATGCTAAAACTGTCAAATAATATGTAGAATCAAAATACTTCCAAAGCAGAGGGTGGCACTTGGAAATCAGAAATCCAGAAATGCAGTAAATAGTTTGTGTCTCGGGGTAGTCATAATACGGGTGCAGTTGACATGCTTAATTAATTTCTTTATGGTTTGAGGGTGAAGCAGCTATAAGATTGGGGAGACACAATAATATGAACATGAGAATTTGGCTGATATCATCCACTTAGAGGTGTTTAGTTATTTTTTCTTTTTGTGTATAAAGTTCACCATCGTCTGACAAACCCTTATGTTGGACCAGTCGGATACTGCAAGTGTGAAAATTCCGGAGCTTGAGTTGGAGCTGGGTAGCGGGACCCTCGGAGGACTTGTTACAACTATCGAAGGGTTGATCACGAAAATTTGTGAAAGTATGTGTTGATTTTGAATCTTTGTTGTCTGAATTTCGAATCTTTGTTGTCTGTGCCGTCCTGTTGTGTGATTCTTTTTTTATTTTCTTCATATATATCGAGTAAAGTTGGAATTTGATAGTATGTGTGCGCTACTTCCCTGTAATTGATCTTGGTTTGGTCTTGAGTTTGCATGATACATAATTAATTCCTTTGTGCAGGTCTGGAGAGAGTGCATGGATTTTCTTTTGGAGATAGTCATGATCAAAATAAGAAAAGCAAGTGGTTAAACTTTACCGCAAGCCTAAATAAGGTAGTGGATAGACTTTTAGTTGACGTTGAATAAAAGATGAAATCGTGGACTATTTTACTTTCACAATAGATGATACATTGGAGGATGAAACACTACTGTACAAGAAAACTACTCAGAAGTTACAAATTACAACAATAATTTAGTTCCTCAGATGATCAATTGTTTCGTTTGTTCATGACCTCTCTCCGTTGAATGCAGCTTCTGAGTTTAGAAGAGCCTTTTACTTTAATTCTTGATGACGCATTGGCTAACTCTTTCATTGCACCCGTGACTGATGATATGAAAGACGACCCCCAGCTAATGTGTGAGTCTCTTCTTGCTTTCATCTAGACCATCTGCTGTCACAAGTTAAATCATGTTTTCATGCCTTTTGTCCTCTTGGAAAATGTAGCTCAGGTAGAGACTGTGTTATGTGATGTTTACACTTTTTTTGGTTTGGGGAGCCGTAAATAATTGGGGCCTTAGAATCTATGGGCGTGCATTAGTACATTTGATTTGTTATACCCATCGCTGATATTATCTTGCATTAGACTACTAGTTATTCACTCCTTGCCAGCATTCTATTACACTGCTAATTTTATCCATCGTGTTACAATAATATTTATTTACATGATACCCACAGTTGAGGAGTATGAGAGGTCATGGGAGCAGAACGAGGAACTGGGTCTGAATGACATTGATACCTCTTCCGCTGATGCTGCATATATCACTCAGGAGATGGCGGCAACAGACAAGACAGAGGTGTAAATCGATTTTGAACTTTGCCTCTTCCCATTTTTCCTCAGGGGAAAGGCGATGCTGTTGTGCAATAGTATAGGCCTGAGTAAACCTTGTGGCGTAAGCAATGTACTTATGGTTGGTCCCGTGCTGCCTATGGAATAATGTATCGTCATTGTCTATGAATTGAATAATACATTTCGAGTCATGCTTTTTGGACTATATTTTGATTGACGCAAGTATTCGTGGCCCCTGACTACCTCAGACTTTGCTCTCTGGTGTCCGCAACGTCGAGATTGCTCGAAGTTGAGGTCGTTGGAGAGGGATTTATTCTCGATACTAAAAACAAAGAACTTTAAACCATATTTATATTTGTGCGAGATGGTACCCAATTTTTTTTTTTTTTTTTTTTTTTTTTTTTTGTGAGATGGTACCCAATATGGGTGAAAGAAGCAATCGATGATATGCAGGCAATGTACTTTTGCGGTCTCTCGTATCTCACTGGCCAAATTAGTAACTACCCGTAAAAGAAACTATCGGGTTTTTCTTGAATCTTAGAAATTGCATTTTGGTTTGTTCTGAGCCATTTCTGAACGAATCAAGCATCTGATTCAAGTCAGATGCTTGATTGCTGAGACTGACAACGAAATCAAGCATCTGTTTTGATTCGTTCTCTTTTTTCCTCTCTCTTTTTTTGGGTCTGTAAGGAACTTTGATTAAGAAGCCAAGAGGCCTAGCAAATAATACAGCTGGAAGACCAAAGAGAAAAGAACACATGTAGAAGAAGGCTGTCGGAAGTCGGAACAAAAGAAGACGAGTGCTTGTTGGGCAACGTATTGATTCGGACAGCCTTGGCTAACCATGGGTGGCATTGTCGTAATGATAATTAATAGCTACTATATGTTTTCGCTGGGAGCAACAGCAGAACTCCATTGTTATAGTCTGGTTCGTACTAGTTCAACCTTTGATTCTCAGGTGTAGTAAAGATTCTGTCTCAGCTCTCACTAGCTATTCTCAAACTTGTAAATTCTTACTTGTATCTTGCTGCGTTCATTTTACTATTAATCGAAAAAAGATAAATTTATTTATCTGTGCCTAGGAATATGTAATTTCTCTTTTGTTATCAGTGTTCCAACGTCACCAGGCAATGTGGACGGTATTTGAAAGGCCAGATCCATTTGCTCCAACTCCAGAGTGGAAAGCATGGGCTGTGGAGATATGTTTACAGGCTCTCGTTCTAATTTTGAGATGTCTCAAAGAGATTGCTACTTGGATGATCGGAGTTTTTGGTCTGTCTATTGGGGCGACTATTGCGACTATTGCGACTATTGGGGTTAGCAAAGTGGAAAGGGGTATTCATACTATCATGTGTTGCAGTGTCATTTGATTGTTTGTTCCTTTACATTCCAATCATCGATCAGGAAAACAAGTGCCTTGACACGGACAAGACGTTGAGGAATGTAGCACTTGTCCTCAGATCACTTACAGATATCGCTTTCATACTCCATATTCTATTTCTGATCGATGATGACATGGACCAGGGCCCCAAATGGGATGACCACGCGTCAGCGTGACGTTTGCCAAGAAAACTAGAGCTTGTGCGAGAGGCAATAGCTAAGAAGATGCCGTGGTTATCTATCCACATCGTAGTCAACTTTTTAGCTATTCTTCCCATCCCACAGGTAAGAGAAAACTTGGTTGATCGTTTGGTCCAAATGGTCGTTCCAAAATGCCATTTTTTTCGGGAATCAGTTAGGCTCACCCTTAAATATCGCCACATTTGAGTCTTGACATATATTGTTTTTTATTTATTTATTTATTTTATAAGAAAAATAAACTACCAAGCCGCTTTGTTGATCACATGATTTAACTATAACATCACCTATTTCGGCTATGACATTGCTTATATCTTCAATTTTTACGGTTGTTGCTGTCATTTCAAACATAATAATAATAATAATAATAACAACTTGAAAATTCTCATTAAAAATAAAATAAAATTATATTTAGTTCTAGTTAGATCTCCAAATTTGATATTTGAACCTCTATTTTTTTTTATTTGTCAATTAACTTTGTCAACTCATATGAAAAGAAAATAAAGACAGAGAGAGAAAATTATATATAAGATTGCATTAAAATTGTCTCTCACAGTCCCTTGAAATATCTCTTAGGTAAGCAAGTTTGTATATATAAAAAAAGCCAATACTCTTCTTACCTCCCTCATCACTATAACATTCAAATTTTTTGAACAAATCTTAATTGAATTGTTTTCAGAATTTCCTTATATTACCTTTATTTTCTTATCACATACATATAGGTACTGTAGAATTTCCCCCAATAAGTATATATTGAGATTTTACCAACTGCCTTTTTGAACCAATTGTTATTGTTCAGGTGGCAATAGTAGTTGGCTCTTTCAGATTGGGAGGCTCTAAACATTTTCTCAAACAAACAATTATAAACGTCTTTCTTGTCTTCCAATATTTCCTGAGGATTTTCCAAATGTTCTTATCCATTAAGAAGGTCGGTGACACGGTTGGAAAATTGGTCAAAGGTTCATTCTACTTTCTCATGTACATCATTGCTAGCTATGTAAGTCTTAAATACTCAAATTTCATAAGAATTCACTTATCTTTTCTTATTTGTGCTATACTACTTGAGCTTCACTAATTGAACTTCTTAATTCAAAAATGATGATAACTTTCTAAAAGCTTTATATTTGTACAGAATATGAGTTGTTAATTATCTTTTCATGCCATTTTAGGTCTTTGCAGCCTTTTGGTATTTCTTTTCTATTCAACGAGAAACATCCTGTTGGGACCAAGCATGTCGAACGATTGCAGGATGCATGCCTATCTATGATTGCGGTCACAGTACTTCATTAAATAGCACATTCCTAAACAAATTATGCCCTATAGAATCTCCAAATGCAACGCCCTTTGATTTTGGAATGTTTCGTGATATTCTTAAATCTGGTATTACGGGATCTACAAATTTTTCCACAAAATTCTTTTACTCTTTCTGGTGGGGCCTCAAAAATTTAAGGTACGCATGTAACTGTGTGACAGGTGTTCATTAACGATCAATAAAATTCTCACAAATGAAAGTTCTATTAATGTCTATTCACCCAAATATTATCATATACCCAGAGTTTTAGTTATATATGTGTTCACTGGCATAATTAGTATGATTTAATAGTTGGAGTTGTTTTTCGTAATTCCCAAATGTACCACCTAGAATTGACCTCACTTGGCAGTCAAACTATGTGACATTGCCACAGAATTTAATAAAAATTACTGATTAGGTGAATTTTATGCTATATTAGAGCATCTCTAATAGAATACTTATTTCAATTTTTTTTTATTTTTAAATTTAACTAATTTTAGGCTAAGTTTGATCTCCAACAGATTAGCTAAACAAAAGCTAAAGTTAACTTTAACTAAAAAGCCTAGCTATATTTAGCTAGAGAGGAGAGAGAATTTAACTAAAACTCAAATTTAACTTTAGATTTCGGTAGTCTGCTGGAGCAGAACTCAATAAGTAAACTACTTATATTTTGTTTTTAGCTATTTTTAGCTATGAAGGTACCTACAATGTTAGAGCATCTCCAACAGAATACTTATTTCAAAAAAAATTTGAAATTTAACTAATTTTAGACTAAGTTTGATCTCCAGCAGACTAGCTAAACAAAAGCTAAATTTAGCTTTAGCTAAAAGACCTAGCTATATTTAGCTAGAGAAAAGAGAAATTTAGCTAAAAGTTAAATTTAACTTGAGATTTAGGTATTCTGCTGGAGCATAACTCAATATTCAACAAGCTATATTCTAATTTTAGCTACTTTTAGCTATGAAGATAACTATCACTGTTTGAGATGCTCTTAGTTACCACATAATGAAATAAAGTAGGGTTTTTGTCCATTTACCTCATTTTTAGGGGTTTTTTTTTCCCACTTACTCCATTAAGTTTTTTTAATTTTCTATTACCTAAAACACTCTAAGGAAGTCTTCCCTAATACCCCAATAAGGTTTTTTTTAAAAAAAAATAAATAAAAAATTAATACCATTTTACCCTCATCCCTTTATTACTTAGAGAGAGAGAGAGAGAGAGAATGGAAGAGAGAGAAACCATAGGAGACTTTGCCAGAGCCCGTCATCGGTGGTCGAATTCCGGCCAAGTTTCACAGGATTCCCGTTGCCGAAATCTGGTCACCGACCGCCGCCCACTGGACTTTTCTAAAAACCTCTATTGGGGGCAATAGACCTCTATTGCCCCACAATAGAGGGCCAATAGAGGTCTATTGCCTTCTAATAGACGTCTATTGTCCCCCAATAGACGTTTACCGAAATGAGAACTAATCTTCCTAAAATTACACAAATAAAACTTTGATTAAAGAAAAAAAATGAGAAGATTACATCAATTCAAAACGTCTATTGCCCCGCTCCCCCCCCCCCCCAATAGATGTCTATTTCACTTTTTTGTAAAATAGAGATTTGTATATGAGAAATTTTAAATACACACCCCTAATTACTTAATACACATCCCTATTATTTTATATTTTAAATTAGATTTTGTAGGTAGGTTAATGACCAAAACAGATATCTATCATATTTTCATTATATTAAACTATTTATGTATAAATTGTTAAATAAACACAACAAATTTCTATACATGGCCTCCTAATGTAATACAAGAATTTATTCAAAAAAAAAAATGTAATACAAGAATAAAGTTAGAAACTATCTAATTTAATTTTTCCTTATATAAATTGTAATTAAATGAGGTTAGAAACCATAATATTTAGAATTTCAAAATCAATGACATTAAATGTTTTTAAAACGGATTCCATTTTTTAGTTAATTTCTTCTTCTTCTTTTTTTCTAAGAGATATGATTAATCCATTTATTTTTTAATATAAAACATCACGGGTGAAAAAACTTTGTAATTGTTAATTTGTTTGGCCCCTCTAATGACAACTTTGTAGTTCTGCCATTGTGAAGAAACTACTGATATAGTTTTGGTTAAATGTTCAACTCATAATTTTATACTTGATTAGTGGATGAGAACTCAAATAATACAAAGCCTATTTATATGCATCTATTTAAAGTGAACAATAATAAATCTTTATGGATTTCTCAATAACTAACACAAGTAATCAATATGGTCATTTACAAAACATCAATTAATATACTAGAATATACTAATCATATTAAATAGTACCCTTAATATAGTCAAATAATAGGATATTTCATGATTTTTGAGATTAAGGATATTTTAGGTACTTTCGGTTGTGTATTTAGTAAAATATTAGAATGAGAAATTAAATGAGTGGTGTATTAAGTATGGAGTGTGTATTAAGTAATTAGGGGTGTGTATTTAAAACTTCTCTTTGTATATGAAGCTATTGGAGCAAAAAAAAAAAAAAGATCCACGTTTTACATTTAATTTAATAATTAATTATTTGATGAAATTTAAAATTTTAAAATTATTACTACTAATCATGGATACTAAATTATAGAGAACGTAAAAGAGAAACACGAAAAATTATAGGAATTCTAACTTTCAAGTCCATATAATAGGGATGTTTATGGGAAGTTGTAGAGATTCTTTAAGTCTTAACTAACCGAGTCTAATGCTATTGAATCCATTGAATACAAAAAGGAATATTTTTTTATTTTTTTACTAAATTTGTAGTTTATATATACTATCTTTTTTTTTTTTATCAAATTTATATATACTATCTATACTAACCTTTTGACGCAATTGGTATTGCACAGTTTAATTGGATGACTATCAAATTTTGCAGTAATTTTGGCACAAATCTGGAAACAAGTAGCTACATATGGGAAAATTGCTTTGCAATTCTTATTTGTGTTATCGGCTTGCTACTATTTTTATTTCTCATTGGAAATGTACAGGTTGGTAATGAATACACACATACACCATATTGACTTTAGGGTTGAGGGATACATTTTTTACTTTATATATATTTAGATTGCTATATATTTTGAACGTATTATTAATTTTTTTTTTTTGAGAAGGAACTTATTATTAATTTAGAGTAGCTTTGCAATACTAGTTAAAAGCTAAAATGGAAAGTCACTTTAGAAATCTGGTGCAGTTACTAGAATGGATAAAAAAAGCTAAATATGCTCTTTAAAATAGAGAAAAAGCAAATATAAAGAGTGCTAAAGATGCTCTTATACTTGAAAATGCAAAAATATTTTCACAAAGTTTAGCTTTTATTCAGCATTGAGGCAATGCTTGAACTTGATTATGTCTTTTCTTTGAATTATATTAGTTGGTGATGAATTCCTTAATATCTTGGTCCATCTATAAGACTATAACAATTGATTTAGTTCAATAAGGTGGTGGACATAAGAAATAATATTTTACTTTATGTAAAACGTGTCTGTCTCAAAATAGATTCTATCATTTATTTATAATTGTTATATTTTTTGTTGAAACAGACATATATACAATCAGAATCTGAAAAGTTTGTGAAGATTAGAGAGTCAAGACGAACAAGAATTAATACCAAGTATAGAGATATAGAAAAGTGGATGTCAAGTCATGGTATTCCTGATTTTGCTGCCAGGAACAATATTGAAGAAGAAGATCTAGTAAAACACATTGATAAAGATGTGGATGCTTATTTCATGTTCTATTGTACTCGCGGATTTGACGTCAAATCAAATCCACTTGGTTTAGTTTGCGTACAAGCATTGAAGAAAGTAAGTTCCTCAACCTGCAGCAACCTCTATATATATAGTAATATATAATAAATCTTGATCTAATTGACTAATTGATGCACGTAATATCTATATGTATATACAGATACCCATTCTTCGAAAATTGGATGAACAAGACTTCGAAGTGATTTTTAGTGTGATAGCTGACGGCTATGGTCCACTTACCATCAGAGAGAAAGACAGCTACATTACTGAAGCCGGACAAGAACTTGATAGTATGTACTTGATTATAGATGGCGTAATTGAATGCAAGGTTGCTGAAACAATGAACACCCAAACTATGCGTCGCCATGATTGTTGTGGAGAAGAAGTTCTGCGTTGGGCAATATTGAACTATGAGAAAGAGTACGGGCATCGCGATCCCCTTCCTATTTCAACAGTAGATGTCAAATGTCAAACGAAAACAGAAGCTTTTCAGTTCAGTCATTATGACTTGATCGAAATTCTCAAGTTAAACAATTCAGAGCAGTTGGAGGCGTTGGCCCACGATAGCAGCACCCAACAACGGATCGAGGTAAAACCTTATACATGGATATCAATCCATTTGTTTCGTGCATTCGGCCAATCTCATTAATGAGGCCGACTGCCGACCCATTTATTTTCCCATATATTAGGATTTGGGTCTCACCACACGTGGTTTTTTTTTTTAATAAGTTGTCGACGTTAAAGCAAACCATTGTTAGAATTTGCAGTAAGAAATAATCCTCAAGTCTTTTAACTGTTACGGCAGTTTGATTATTCCATAGCTATAGTTTACTCACTAATGAATAACTCATGTTATTCTGTTTGCCAATATATATATTATTTAAACAATTAGATTTACAGGAGTGGTTGAGATATGGGTTCCCTGAGGATCTGAAGGAAAACATCATGAATTTCCTAGACAAAAACAACCGGCTAGTGGAAGAGAACAGGGATGCTGATGCTGATGCTGATGTTGATGTGGATTTTCTATTCGGCATTCTTCCAAATAATATCAAATCATCCATAAAGCGCCATCTCGGCATGAATGCCCTGAAGAAAGTATGTTCTTCAACCTCTCTATAATTCTACTGTTGGAGAAGAGCAAATGCATGGTTTAAATGAACATATATGTTTGAGATAGTCGTCCGTGCTGATATATTAATTAAATTACTCCCAAAAGTTCATTGATTTCAATTTTGGTTGGCAAAATGTTATTTCACATCCTAATTGTAAGCTCTGTATTAGGTACCCATGCTTCAAAAAATGCATGAATACGTGTTGGAAATCATCTGCAACCATCTCCAGCCAGTGGTGTACGAGATGAATACGTACGTTGTTAGAGCGGGAGAACCACTTGGTTTTATGATCTTCATTCTACGAGGCAAAATTATAATGACTGACGGGACTAGCAGCAATGCCACAACAACACGTTCCTCAGAGATCAGCGAATCGTGTGATGACAAGATCCTTCAGGGAGGTTATTTTTATGGAGAACAACTTCTGAGTTGGGCATCACCTAACAACATTTCTTCATATGACAATCCCGTCATCTCAACCAGAGATGTCAAATGTCAAACAAAAGTGGAAGCCTTGATTCTCAAGGCAGAAGACTTGAGAAGTGCAGTCTCCAGATGCGGATCACAGTGGAATTTCAACGATAGTATGAATTCTCAGCACTTAGTCGGGTATGGAAAAGATACGGTGGCTGATACAGGTGCATCTGCATCAACGTCCCCTAATAATGAGCAGACTATCCAGCTTCATCAGGGCCATGACATGCTTCTTGAGCAGCTGATTCTAATTCGAGAGACTGTCTTCCAGCTTCGCAATGATATGTCTACTCAGGGACGGAGATTAGATGATCAGGGACGAAGATTAGATGAGATGGCTACATTTTTAGCCAAATTGGGATATACAGGAGCATCTTCTCCTCCTCCAGCGCCTTGAAGGGTTTGAGCATTTCTATGTTCATTTCTACGACTCGATCATACTATTTGTACACTTGACGTGACATCTTTTTGTGAATTGAATATTGTTTTGATAACAAATGCTTCTATTAAATTGAATTTAAAACAGATCACAAGGCCAGGCCAGAGAAACATGGAGCTCAGAAACAGAGTTACAGAGTAGCAAATTCCTTTCTCAACTAGTTCCTTTGTGATTTATTCGACGGGCTTTGAGAGAGTGCGTAGAATTACTTTTGGAGAGAGTACTGTCGAATCTTGATGAAATAAGAGAAGCAAGTGGCTAAACACTTGATCAAGCCTAAAGGCAGTACTATCTTTTGTCTGAAGGGGTGGGAAGTTTAAATTTAAAGAAACAGAACCATAAATTTGAAGCACTCTGGAGAACTTACTAATTTGTTACTTTTGGTCATTCAGTAGTAAAAGTATTGTGAGAAAGGAGCAAGAACCTTGTACTGAGAACCTTAAACCAAAGATGACCACCATAAGTCAAATAGATTCATGCACATGATGGAAATTTTGAAGATGGAATTGGACAAGTTTGCCATTTATACTTGTAGCAAGCAAAACTATTCCTTTGTTTCAACGTTAGGAAGGTATGGATGAATGCCGTAGCAACATGAAACACTTGATCTCTTAGTTTGTTCTGCTGCTTCTGTTAACTTTTTCTTCAAAGCTTATATCTCGATGGTTTACGACACTCCAAAATGGAAACTTGACTTTACTTGACAAGTCCAAATCTGCAGTCTGGTCAATTCATGTCAAATGGTTTTTAATTGCACTACAGCAATGCAGAGTTTTGATCATCCAACCTATAACTTGGATACCTGCTGCAAAGCATGGATATAATAATCTTTTCAAGGGAAAAACAAAAATTTTTGGAAACTTAGAAGATTAAAGCTCATACCAATTTGACATGACGAAATTCGAGTTAAAGCCCATACTTGTAAGATCCAATTCCTCCATTGATAGAGAACTCTCGAGCAACTCCGGTGGGTGATTACCACCCAAATTCCAAAACTTACAACCCAATTGAATACAATTGAATTCTTGTTTGAAGAACCCAGCTACGTGGCTTAAAAGATAATTAAAGTCAAGCCACACTTCGGCATGATTTTTCTTTTCTCGGGTCTTGATCTCTCGGTCGCTCTCGACTCTCTCAGTCTCTCATATGCTGAAGGCTGAAGAGAGCAAACACATAGCAAGTCGAACAGTGAACAATGGAGAGCAGTGAAGAAGAGGACGATCTCCCACTCATAGAGAGCATCACTCCCCAGTCCAAAGTCGACTTTCTTTATCAATCCCACGCCTAAAAGGTTTCTTCTTCTTCTTCGTCCCTCTTTTGCCTTTGTTCAGTTGGTGATAACTTGTTGGAAATCAGTAAAAGACAACGCCTTTCGTCTTCCTTGAAGTTCTCTAGTCATCAAAGCTTGTACATTTGGTTTTCCCATGTTTTATTTCGTCCTGTTCGATCAATTTTTGTACCCAAGTTTCGAGCTCTTTGAGGGTGTTTGAGCGTTTGCAATTTCATATTAAGCAAAGATGTTGAGTCTTTGATACTATCTTAACTGAAATTTGTTTCTTCAACATTACATGGGTTTTCAGTTCTTTTGAGTATAGATTGAGGGAATAGTTGTATTTTCCATCTGGACAATCTCTATTCCAAGCTGTAGTTGTGAAAGGGTTTATCTTTACAATTTAACGCTGAAGGGGTTTATCTTTTTCCTAATTCCTAATCATCTCAATTGGCTTTTGATATCCTACTGAATTAAACTACTTCAAGTAATCTGTGCCTTTTGAGTTGAGGATTAGATTTTGCAGAATTGTATGCATTTTTATAGTCACTTAAGTTTAGGGGTTCTTAAGGGCTAGTTACTGTTGGTTGTTAACTGTGGTAGTCTTGTTGGTACTCCTTCTGTTGTTATTGTTTCACAGAAATTATTGTTATGTTATTGTCACTGTTAGTTTAAATCATACTTATAATCTGAGAGAAGATAATGACATTCTTATAACCTATACATACTTGTTATATCTGCAGGGAATTATAACCTATACATACTCGTATTTATCTCCCGCTTTTGCTGTGACATGCGCTCAGAACTGGAGCCTGGAGCCTGGAGCCTCAAGTCTGAAGCCTGAAGAGAGCAAAGCTAAAGCAGTCGTAAAATGGAGAGTAGTGAAGGAGAAGAGGTTTCCTATCATTAAAGGCATCACTCCCCAGTCCAAAGTTGACTCTTTTTACCAATCCCACACCGAAAAGGTTCTTCTTCTGCTTCCCTCTTAGTTCACTTAATGATAAATTGTTGGACATCAGTAAAACACTATGCCTTTACTCTTCCTCCAACTTTTCTCTAGTTATCAAAGCTTGCACATTTGGGTATCACATGGTGTATTCCATTCGGTTTCGATAAATTATTTTGGACCCAGTTTCGAGCACTTTGAGCTGTTTGAGAGCTCGCAATTTTAAATTAACCAAAGATGTTGAGTCTGATACTTTTTCAACTGAATTTGTTTCTTTATTACATGGGTTTTCAGTTTCTTTGAGTATGGATTGTACGGAACAGTTGTATTTGCCATCTGGGTAATGTCTATCTTTTTCATTGTTTTTTATTCATTTTCCGTCCTTTTCTCTTCCTTTGAAAGTATAGCTTTAATCTCTCGATTCCTTATGGGATGCAATATGTGAAATTGTAAGTTGTTTGCTCTGGGTTCTGTTGACATTTAATTACCTCTTGTTGATAGATTTTGGATCATTCATTGTCAGACTGTCCAGTGACTGAGGATATAAATTTCATCTGATCAGGTTTGCTCCATCCACTGATCCATCACTAAGTATCCAGTTTTATGAGCAAGCTCCAGAGCAACAATCAGTGCTAGGGTGTGTTGTTGACTCATCACAAACAGGACTTGCTCATGATGTAGCATCAACAAATCCAATTGGTCCTGACCAGGAGCACAGAGTACCTCATGGTTCCATTGGTGCAGCTTTGTTTCAATACTCTGCACCATAGCAGGTACATCAACTATTAGATAATTTTTTTCATTTAGTATTCGACAATTCTATATCTATGTGTCCATTTGTAAATTTTTCAACTGTACTTTTTCCCTTGTATGTTGACATGCAGGTGATGAGTTCCCATCAACATGCGGAACTTGTACTGCAAAATGTGAGACTCGAATGTTTGTCACCCGTATCCTTTGTGTCTCTTTACCCTTTAGATTGTGAAATAAGTTGCGAAATTCTGATGCTTGTGGTTACCGCAATTCTGAGGTTTGTATTGATCTGCTCTCTCTCTCTCTCTCTCATGCTTCAATGGTAATTGTTGCTCTCTTGTGCAGTTGAAGCCTGGTGGAAGAATTCCAGATAAAGGGAAGAAAATTACTCTTTGTGTGAAGAATGTAGATCTTAGTTGTGATGTCATAATGGTATATGCTTTGCTCTTATTGTATCTTATCATCATCATTTCATAATCTGTGCATTTAACTTAATTTTCCATACACCAGTGAGATGTGCCCAACATTGCATCTTTCTAGGCTTGACTGCACTGGTTTGGGGGATAATGAATTGTCGTAGTTGAATTTAGGACCTACTGGTTAAGAACCTAGGGCCATTTAAATTTTATCATCTTGCAGTGGTCAGAGGCTAATAATTAAAATGTTATCACGTGATGAAATTTGATGGGGTTTTCTCTGCCCTTATGGTTCGAGGGTGAGGCAGCTATAAGATTGGGGAGTTGCAGTAATATGAAATTGAGAACGTGGCTGATATCGTCCATTTAGAGCTGTTGAATACTTTTCTTTTTGGGTATAAAGTCCTAAATTATCTGACAAACCTTTATGTTGGATCAGTCGGATACTGCAGGTGTGAAAATTCCGGAGCTTTATTAGGAGCTGGCTAGTGGGACCCTCGGAGGACTTGTTACAACTATCAAAGGGTTGATCACAAAAATTTGTGAAAGTATGTTTTGATTTTGAATCTGCGTTGTCTGTGCCATCCTGTTGTGTGATTCTTTTTTATTCTCTTGATTTATATTGAGTAGGTAACTTAAAAGTTGGAATTTGACAGTAATTTCTGTGCTACTTCCCTGTAATTGATCTTGGCTATGGTCTTGAGTTTGTATGATACATAATTAATTCCTCTGTGCTGGTCTTGAGAGAGTGCATGTATTTTCTTTCAGAGATAGTCATGATCAAAATAAGGAAAGCAAGCGGTTAAACTTTACAGCAAGCCTAAAGAAGGTACTTGATAGCCTTATAGTTGGCGTTAAATAGAATGTGAAATTGTGGACTAGTTCATTTATCAATAGATGATACATTGGAGGACTAAACACTCCTGTACAAGAAACTACTCACAAGTTGCAACAATAATTTACTTCCTCAGATGATGAATTCTTTCTTTTGTTCATGACCTCTCTCCGTTGAATGCAGCTTCAGAGCTTAGAAGAGCCTTTTACTTTAATCCTTGATGACGCATTGGCTAACTCTTTCATTGCACCCGTGACTGATGATATGAAAGACGACCACCAGCTAATGTGTAAGTCTCTCTTGCTTTCATCTGGACCATCTGCTTTCACAAGTTGAATCACGTTTTCATGCCTTTTGTCCTCTGGGAGAAAATGTAGCACAGGTAGACTTGATATGTGTTGGCTACACTCTTTTTTGCCTAATTGGGGCTTTAGATTTTGTGGACGTGCATTAGTAGATCTGATTTGTTTTACCCATCGCGAATAATTTTCTTGCATTAGACAACTATTTATTCACTCCTTGCCAGGATATTATTACACTGGTAATTTTATCCATCGTTTAACAATAATATTTACCTTTATGATATATACCCATAGTTGAGGAGTATGAGAGGTCATGGGAGCAGAACGAGGAATTGGGTCTGAATGACATTGATACCCGTTCATGCTGCATATATCACTCAGGAGATGGCGGCAACAGACAAGACACAGGTGAAAATCGATTTAGAGCTCTGCCTCTTACCAATTTTTTTCTCGGGGAAAAGGCGATACTGTTGTGCAATACTGCAATAGTATAGGCCTGAGTAAAACTTTTGTAATTTTGTTGTAGTAATCTACTTATGATTCGTCTCAAATGAACTCGTCTTTGTTTATGTATTGAATAATCCATTTGGAGCCATACTTTTTTGTCTATATTTTGATTGACGTAACTGTAAGCATGTCTTAGAACCCCCACTACCTCTGCCCTTGCTCTTTGGTGTACACCAACTTCAAGATTACTTGAGTGCGGAGCGTTTGGAGAAGGATTTATAATCAATACCTCGAAAAAAAAAAAAAAGAACCATATTTTTTAGAGATGGGGTATCCTCTACCGAATATGCAGGGAATTTTAGTTATCCGGTTTCTCGAATCTCACTAGCCAAATTAGCAAAAAAAAAAAAAAAAAAAAAAACACATCTGTAAGAGAAACTATTTGCCAGTCTGCAATGCTCCATGAAAGTATGAACGCGGCAGTGGACTTGTTCCATGAGAAGGGTGCCTGATTTGTACAACTTGTAATTCAAATATTAATAGATGAACATTAGGAGAACCAAAATCGATCCAAAACTCCTGTGCAAGAAAACTACTTCGACCAGTAATTAACTGTTTGTTGATTCTGTCATAAAAAAAACTGTTTGTTGATTCCTAATCTGCGCTGTCTGTGCCATGCATTATCTGATTCTTTTAATTCTCTTTGTTTATATCGAGTATCTCATTTTGAAATTGGAAGTTGACAACAATAATTTACTTTCCAGATGGTGGCGGTGGCTTCTCAGTGGCTGGGGCCTGATTTTCAAGCTTTGTTTGGGCTTGGGAGGAGGTGGCTGAGGGTGGTGACGAAATACTTCTGTTTCAGCTAGCGAAGGAATATGACTCCAAGGGCGACCTAGCCTTGACTTTTGTTTTACTTTATTTGCGTCGACCCGGAATCACGGATCCAGAAACCATGCATCTGTTTGATATGTGAAGTTTCACATTGTACAATACAATGTAGTACAGAGATGACTGTTTATTTTTTTACTATGGTTTTGTGCACAAATCTCAGGTCAAACAAAACAGCTAATGTTGGTGTTGGAATTGTCAAGATTGGGGAAACATATATAGCTGTCAGTTCTTGTAATTTCGCTCTGCATCTGGTGTAGGTGACTTGCATTTTCTATGGAGCATTTAAGCTAGCCATCTTTGACGTACACATGGGAAATGGATAGTACTTCGCATATATGGTAATAATTAGTCAAAATGTATGTGGCGCTACATGTTACTTGCAAAAGTGTGTATATCATACACATCCCTATGATCGACAATCTACTTATCTGGTTCAAGTTTGAAACTTCTCAATTCCAAAATTTTGACGATTAATTGCACCTGGGGAGAAAGATTGTACGTACAAAACGAAATGAACCATGAATGGCTGGATCGATTTCATATCCGGGTTGCGAAGTTGATGACCGAATATAGTCTCCTCCATATATAGCCATATATGGCTCGAAGCGTCGAAAACCCCGCCCGGCGGTGACACTCGTGGAAACTCCGAGTCTGGCGAGGGTAAAGGTCCCTCAGTCACTGAACTCTCTTGCACGTGAAGTGCGTACTCTAAGTAGTCAACCTTATTGTCATTATTTCATGGTGTGATTACCTCGGTGGACGTCACAACTAGTAAATAGTAGAGAAAAGTCTTTGTAGACAACTCCTTCGCACTCGTTAGGTGTGCAAGATAGATGGAGGTCTTCTTTTTAAATTTCTTAGCAAGTTTTGAGCTACGTACGTACTGCATATCTTAGTGATCAATAATGGAAGCTACTACTGGTCTACTGCATATATACCTCCCCCTCCTGTCGTTGCATAACTACATACCAACTTCAAGCACTAATTCCTCAAGTGAAGTAGATAGCTGTCGCATCGAGCTCATAGTCTATTTTCCTATACAACTAACCAAGTTCAAAGGTTAATTCCTCAATTATAGCTTGTACTTCATTCATAGCTATACGAAGTACTGCTCTCATAGTTGGGGCTAAACCTTTCCGCATCAAAGTTCAGAACATTGCCGCCGGTACACGTACTAATCTTGTCCATCATATGTATGGATCAGCCAGAGGTCCTAGACGTAAGGTTAGTCTCTTTGTATATAAACCCTATTGCCTGGTCGATTTAAGGATTTGTGTGTATATACCCAGTTCAAATTACTCATCCGTTTTGATTTTTCAATTCATATGTGAGAATATATACATGATGGCTGCATATTTTTCTTTTATCAGCGTTACACCACCAGCACGTTACAACTTCGACGATGTCGGGGGACCCAGTCCCAAGACTGCAACTCCAATTAGGAAAGCATGGTGGTCAGCAGTTCTTAGTCGAATTTGGGAAATATTGTCAGAAGCAACCATTCTAATATGGCAAATACTATTAGACGTTACAACTCTGATTTTGAGAAGGACATGGTCAACAGTCGCAGATGGAGTTGTGATATTATACAGAGTCGCATATTTAATCTGTGAACATATAATTCACCTCATCTTACTGCCTTCAGTCAAGTGGGAAGGGGCATTCGTAATATCATGTATTGCAGTCTCATTGGATCCTTTATTCTTTTACATTCCGATAATCGACGAGACGAACAAGTGCCTTGCAGTGGACAAAATATTGAGAACTACAGCTGTTGTCCTGCGATTACTTACAGATATCCCTTTAACACTCCATTTTATAGCTCAACTTTGTGATAGGGTCGATACCGACCATCCCAACTTGTCCGACTCCGATTCTGATCACTCAGACTCCGACTCAGACTCCGACTCCAGCTCAGACTCTGACTTCGAGACAACATCATGTTCACTAAAATCTGTTAAAAAGAGGACAGCTAGGAGGATGCCGTGGTTATCCGTTTCTATTGTAATTAACTTTCTGGCTGTACTTCCAATCCCACAGGTAAGGGAGCGAAAATAATTTCAGCGTAAGTTGTCATTGCCAATATATCAATTTGCATCATTCTGTTTTTGTCTCACTTTTCTGGTCAAATTCTGAAACTAGTCGGTTTCTGCTATCTATTTAATTCTTTTCCTTCGTCTGGGAAGACTAAAGGTCCAGCACTAGATGATCAGTTTTGTTTTAGATTTTATAGGCCTGTGACTCTGTGAGGGGTGCCTTAGTTTGATCCATTGACCAAAAGAAGATGCGTTATTGTTCTTTAGTTTGCTTTTTTCTTAATGGGCGGGAAGGGCAGAGGGGAGTCGTATGATGCAACAGCCTCGGTCCTGTGAGTTTCAAATCTCAACAATAGGCTTAAATTTATTGATGCAATTAAATATAGCTATATACCTTGTTTACAGATCTCAACACACTCTCTTATTAACTCCACTTTTTTGGTTTTTACATAATAAGCAAAAGCTCATCATGTGCGTTATTTCTTTGAAAAAGAGAGTAGAATACCAGCAATGTCCTGCCTTAACTATTTTGTTTTGGCAAAACATGCAAGTCGCTTAAGTTAAAGAGAACTTATGATATTATACTTCATAAAAGTAAAATCTCTGTGTGCGAGTGTTCTTATTTTTATCAGTTATATGATGGAAGAAATGTTACTTGACAGTTGGTCAAATTTTCCATCTGGGTCACCATTGTGTATGTTCGTAATTTGACCTGCTGACTTTACCTACCATTATTTTGTCCAGGTGGTGATAATAATTGGCTTTTTTAGAATGAGAGGCTCATCAAGCACTGAAGTCTTTTTCCAAAGAACAATTTTCAACATTTCTCTTGTCCTCCAATATCTGCCAAGGGTTTGTCAAATTTACCTATCCAGTCGACATTTTAGAATGGGAGGAATATGGATCAAACCTACACTGAATTTAATTCTTTACATCGTCGCTGGTCACGTAAGTTTTATATCTAATTTTACAAATATTCTTTAATTTAATATTCTAGCTATTGCTTGAGCTCGACTAAGTTTCAATTCTTTACAAGAATACCAAATTACAAAGAAATTAGTTTGCAATATAACCTTTAGGAAATGAGAACTTAGCCAGCGAGTGTTTTGCGAGGTTTGCTTATCATGTCGTTGAGTGCTTTTAGGAGCTACACGTTATCAAATGTAGTTTATCGCTAAATTTAACTTGAATCCCCCACGCATGTGTGGATGTGTAAGGACATCTTCCACCTTAGGCTAAAAACCCAACCAGATTTAGCCTACCAATTCAGTATATTCCCTACAAGATACCTATTTGGCTTATCAACAAAAAACAATGCTGCTACCGTATGCCAAATTCTATAAGTTAAAAATGAAATATTATTATCTTCAACATCTATAATTTAAAAATGAAATGAAAACGGCTAGTTTGACTAATAATTGTATGATAATAGTTATTAATAAAAATAATCTATTTACTTAAATAAAAACATGTATATCATAAAATTTAGTGATTACACTTTTATTTTAAAAAATTTAAACATATCATATATTGGACTCATATTGAATATATCAACAAAATCTTTATAATGGTATAATTTTAATATTTAGCAACATTATAAATAAGGGAAATGATGAAAAAAGTCATATTAGAGTGTGAAATGATAAAAATGTCACATAGTTTTCCACTTGATAAAAAGGTCCATAATGAATTGTTAGTAATATTAATATAGTCTTTATAAATAATGAGGTGATGTTAAAAAAGGTCAGTTTTTAATTTTTTGATTCCCATTCTGCCCTTAGAAGCCAACTCTCTTTCTATCTTCTCCTCCTCCTCCACAGACAGACAGACCTCCAGAAGCGGTTCCCTATCGGAGGACCTCGCCCGCACCAGAGCTTACTCTGATCTCTTCGTTTTCATCACCGACAGCGAAGTCGATATCTGCTTTTACAGTAGCGCCTCTGATTTGTTATAAGAAGCAGGAGACCGCGAAATGAGCCACGCCAAGAGAAGCGTTCCCGGGACTGTGCCGATGAAGCCGAATTTCGACGAGCGGAAACCCTCGCCGGTTGTCACCACCTCCACCGGCAAGCGCGTTTGTTGTGTTAATCACTGGATTTGATTCGGAAATAGGTTCAGAGCCTCTTTTTTTCTTCGTTCCTTGGCTAATTTGTTTATTCTCTTACGACGGCGGAGGCTCTTAATTACAATCAGGTACAGATAATGGTTCCTTCTCTTCTTGATTTTTAGCAAACGATGCTTGTTTTTCTTGCCTTATTTTGGTCTCTAATCCCTGTGATAATGGTTCCTACATGTTTCTATCTGTTTTCATAGTTTCCATGCTGAATGTATATGTATGGTTCCATTAACTGTATGTATGCTTTCTTGATAGAACTAAATTTGAGCAAGTAATCCTATTAGCTTCCTCCAATGAGCTTCGGCAAAAACTCCAAAGAGAGGTTTGTTGAATTAGGCCTAGATTTTTGTGCAGATAAGGTGTTTGATGAGATGCTTGTGAGAAATAGTAGTGACTGTGATTGTAGATTGAATCTGTTTTTCGGTTTCTGATTGTGTTTGTTTTGGTTGGTGAAGGTTAGTTACCTTCAGAATGACAGAGACGGTAGCTTGAAGAAGGCCTACAAAGAGTGGACTTTGGTTGGTGCATTGACTGCTTCTGGGCTTCCCACTGCCATTTATGCACTCCAGAATAGTTTGCTTCAGATTTCGTACAAGAATCTCGATTCTTTAACCTTCTCAATGCTCAACCAAACTAAGATCATTTTTATTGCTATCTGTACTTATTTGATATTGAGGTAAATGGGAGTTACTGGTGTAGGTAATTGTGGTTAAATTTGCGGAGTTTTGAGTGTGCCGGTTAGTTTGATTTTTGGGTGAAATGTGTTGAAATGTAGGCAGAAGCAATCAATTTAACAAGTTGGGGAGCTTTTCTTGTTGATTATTGCAGCTGTTCTTCTAAGTTTCGAGGAAGGGTTGAGCAAAAGGTCTAGTGGTGGCAATTCTGACTAGATATTGTTTAATGGGATTATTCCTGTGTTGGTTGCGTCTGTGCTTTCGGGTTTACAGTCCTCTCTGTGTCAATGGGCTTCCCAGGTTAGCGTAACGACTCTGTTTCTGTGCTTTGAAGGAACTGTTTCATGGTGTTGTTGAAGTTCTTTCTCTTTTCTTGATCTTAGTTGTCTACTTTTGTGTTATAGGTTAAGAAGCACTGGTCATACTTGATGACTGTAGAGATGTCTATTGTTGGAAGTTTTTGCTTGTTGGTTAGCACCACTAAGTCTCTCGAAGGAGAAGCTATCAGAAAACATGGGCTTTTCTATGGATGGATTCTACTGACTTGGGTAATGAACTAATGATCACATTCAAATCCCATGTTTCCCTCTAGTTTTTGTTTATTGGTTTGACTCCCGTGGAGTTTATTTTATTCGCATACTCAGAACCACCATATTCATTGGTTTAGTTTGGGAGACAGTTAGTTAATATGGAAGATATTAGTGTTTATGCTCAGCTAATCGCTTCCTTTTGAAGGAAAATGTTTTGGACGATCATGCTTACCCTTTCTGGTCTGTCTTACCATATATATGTGCATTAGGACAGCTTCTGTTGGTTCCAGAATTCTAGAATTTTCTGTCTTTATATTCTATATAATATGAGCATGCTAACTACAATCCCCTTTGGTTTGCTCTGCTCTTGAAGGTGTTACTTTTTCTTCTTGTTATATGATTATATTTGTGGGTGACAATTTTCACACATTAACAAAATATTGGCAAAAAATATGATGTAATCTCAGGTTGCACTGGGTTTGCTTTTCTCTATTGTCTTTCAAACACCCCAGTTTACCAAGAAAAGAAAAAAGGAAAAAGTAGAGAAAATGTGCAATTTTGATGAAGAGTGAAAAACTATGCATTGATTTTATAGGAGAGTGATGCTCTTTGTAATTTGTACTTGCAAAGAATGTGATGTTGCATGATTTATAATGTGGCTCTTTGTGTTTTCTCCATGTTGCAGATCCCAGTCAAGTCCAATGCCTTTGGTGGAATTCTTGTTGGCCTAGTTACTGTATTCTTGGCCTAGTCGCGGTTAATGCATGCTTGGCTCCACTGTATTTTTTAGAAGGGATGCACGTAATTACAGTGGAAGTGAAGAGAAGGGCACAGTTCAGGATACAATGATGTAGTCCATTTTTCAGGGAACAAGGGATAAAGATGTAGATATTCAGTGGGACAAATTCCATTTTGGGCATCAGAATCTTCAAATTTTAGTTGGATTATTCTTTTCATGAGTTCTGATGATTGCAATTCTCTACTGTTTTAGCCTTTATTAATTTGTTTGTGCTTTAGGTACCTCATTTGCATTTGACATAATAATTGCTTTGCCAATAACTTCACTGGCTAGTAACTTGGTTAGTGACAGAGTCAATGACTTAACTAGTGACCTAAATTGGTGTGTATAATCACATGTCACTAACTAAGTAACTGACCATGTCACTAACGAAGTAATTGTCAGTAGCGAAGTCACAAGTTGATAGTCAAGTCACTGTTAATCACATGTTACTAACTAAGTAATTGACCATGTCACTGACCAAGTAACTGTCAGTAGCCAAGTCACAAGTTAATAGCCAAGTCACTGTTAATCACATGTCACTAACTAAGTAACTGACCATGTCACTGACCAAGTAACTGTCAGTAGCCAAGTCACAAGTTGATAGTCAAGTCACTGTTAATCACATGTCACTAACTAAGTAACTGACCATGTCACTGACCAAGAAACTGTCAGTCGCCAAGTCACAAGTTGATAACCAAGTCACTAACTAAGTAACTGACCATGTCACTGACCAAGTAACTATCAGTAGCCAAGTCATAAGTTGATAGTCAAGTCACTGTTAATCACATGTCACTAACTAACTGACCATGTCACTGACCAAGTAACTGTCAGTAGCCAAGTCACAAGTTGATAGCCAAGTCACTGTTAATCACATGTCACTAACTAAGTAACTGACCATGTCACATTACATGTCACTGACCATGCCTTGAACAAGTTTCCCCTTGATTGAATCCCTCCTTGAACTCATTTCTCATTGAAAGATCCCACCGTAACCGAATCTCTCCTTGAACTAATCCTTCCTTAAGGGAATCTGCTGCAACCTAATCTCTCCTTGAGCTAATTCTTCCTTGAGGGAATCCGCCCTAACCTAATCTCTCCTTGAGCTAATCCTTCCTTGAGGGAATCCGCCCTAGCCGAATCTCTCCTTGAGCTAATTCCTCCTTGAGGGATTCCGCCATAACCGAATTCCTCCTCGAGCTAATTCCTTCTTGAGGGATTCCGCCATAACCGAATTCCTCCTTGAGAGGTTTTCGCCATAACCAAATCTCTCTCGGCGGGATATTTCTTCCTTAGCTAGATATTTCTTCTCTTGATGAGATACTCGTCCTTGCTCCTTCCCGGATCACATGTCACTAACTAAGTAACTGACCATGTCACTACCCAAGTAACTGTCAGTAGCCAAGTCACAAGTAAAATGATGGCACACAAAGATGCTAAAATCAGGAATTCATTATCAAGCTTAGGCAAGCTTCTTGACTAAGATTGTTTAATGCCATTGACTGTGAATTTATATTTGTTTATTATTTGGTTCTGCATATGATTTTGCAAGCTTGGTTTTTCAATGGATGATAATGTATGAGTATTGCCATGATCTTTAATAGGTTGCTCCTGTTCTGTGTAAGAAAGAAGCCGAATTCGGCTTTTATATAACCATTCATTGTTTGAGAGAATGAAGCTTTGATCTATAATTGAAATATTTCACATAGAACATGAATGGAAGTAATCATGCACAACTGAAATATCAAAGACTCAAAGCACATGTTTCCCCTGGAGCTTGAACCCCATGAATATCCAACTGTGGTAGTTCAGGGAGGTCTCTCATAGCGTCAATGCAGACCTGATTTCAAAAAGATAATTTGTTAGCACTGAGGAAAAGAAAAAAGAGAAGGATAGACAAGTTTAATTCTTTTTAATATTGCTTCGGACAGCTTTTCACAACAAAGAAGTCACACAATTGCTACATTGTATGGCCATGAAGGAAAGAATCCGTGGATAGTCTACAGTTGTGGAGGTAAAAGGGATCTCAAAAGTTTACAGTTGATTTTAAACGAAGATATGAGCATCTAGGACATGAATGTTAACTTTGGCATCTATCCAGATTATTCGAATACAGGTAATCTCACAATTGGGACCCCTCAGCATAACTTCACATAGATGGTGAAAACCATGAATTTTCAGATGCAGTAATTTGGTGAGGTCCCTGCTAGATTCGGGGGTAAGTAGTTTTTCACATCATTGTTGGAGGGATCACAATTGTCTGACAACCGCAAATGAATGAAGGTCTGAAGTCTTCTGGCAGATATTTTACTTACAATAATTTCCATTGAACATGTCTCCCTCAACCCAAAATAAGAACAATAATGTTCATCCTTATCAATGTCTCTTTTGGTTATACTAGAGGATGAACTCCCCCATCACAAAAACTATTACTTATATGGGAAAAGAAATAATGGGACACAAAACATGAGGATAACCGATAATTTAAATAACAAGATGAAAGTGATAGAGGGAACAAGAACAAACACACATTATACTCTTACCTTTGGAATTTAAGAAGTCAGCACCCTCACGCAAACTATCCTCAGTGCTTCTTTTGTTTGCATAGCTTCCACTTTAGGTGGATACTTGTCATTCTCATAGCTGATGCTGATTAAAATCACATGTTTCCTACTCGGTCCGGTCAGCGATTCCGGCCTTCCCGCTTCGGCGATTTGTTGTAGACGCGTCGATCTTCTCCTGGATCTCCATCGCCACATGCTTCTTCAGCTTCGCCTTCCCCGTCATCGTTGCTCGGCATTCCGGTCAGACCACCGGTGAGTCGCCGGCGCCTATGGAGGTCGGAGAGGAAGATCCAAGCTTGAGTTTGGGTTTTCGGATCCTCGAGACGCTCCAACATTGATCTCAGAGTAGAGTAGATCCCAACGACGCGTTGTTCTTCGCCTTTCACACTCTCTCGAGGTCTGTGTATGTGTGGAGGAGGAGGAGAAGAGAGAGAGAGGAGGAGGAGCAGTTGATGAGGGTTGAGACGGGCTTGAGGGAGAGAGATAGCTGCCGATGGCAGTTTTCGTAAATATTGTTAGTTTTAGTGTTAGATAGTTAATGCGTGACCTTAATTATCATGGGGACATTTGTCATACCTAGATTATAATAACACACTTTAAAATGACCTCTTTTATCATTATCCCTTATAAATAACATAATTATATAAGAAAATTATTATTACATAAATGTAAAAAAATAATACATAAATATACTGACAAAAATAAATTCAATGGAACCCGCTATTAGCTTACCAAATGAGAGGCCAAATTTGGTCTTCAAATACTTGTAAGGCGAAATTTTTTCCTTGAACGGTGTGCAGGCAAGCAGGGCCTTACAAGGGGTAGGCCAAATACACAAGTATTTGTGTATTTGGCCTACAAGGAAAGATGCTCTAAGAATGTATAGTGTAATCTCACGCTAGAGAAATATCACTCTGCATAAGAATCTGTATTTTCATCTCTAATCCGCCTATAGCAATTAATTTATTTTGGATGCTCAAATTTTGGTCGTCAAATGTTCTTTATGTGATTATATATATGTGGGTAAGCATTCCACAACCTCGTATGACTTTTTGTTTATTTTACATTTTCAGCTAATTAATTTTTACTCTTTTAGGTATTTGCTGCATTCTGGTACTTTTTTGCTATTGAACGAGTGACAGCATGTTGGCATCATGTTTGTAGAAATACTCCAGGATGTGTAGCTACTTTTGATTGCGGTGACAATGGAAATACTTCAATAAATATAACCGATCAATTATGCCCTATCAACTCACCGAATACAACGGTATTTGATTTTGGAATTTACCTTCCAATCCTCCAATCTGGTAATATGGGATCCGTAAATTTTCTAAGAAAGCTCTTCTACTCTTTATGGTGGGGCTTAAGAAATCTTAGGTATGTATATATATACCTATATAATTATATTTCTCAAGAACTAATCACTAAATTTCACATCTTTTAACGCGGTTGTCAATACTCAATAAGACATGCATTTCATGATTTAACGGTTAATTTTTCAGAAATAGCAGTTTATGTTAAATAGTTTTTTTTTATGGTATTGTTTGACAATTTTATTGTTAAAATATATTAAACAAGCTATTAAAGTTAATGAAGTGTGTTAGAATGGCCAATTATAGAAAAACTAAATTTGAGTAAATTTAATTTGATACAAAACTTCACCTCCACTTATAGTATTAGAGATTAGAGTACATCCATTTATAGTAATAGAGATTAGATATAGATTACAATATATTACATTATTTTCACTACAGTTTCAATTATCTTTGCATGTGTTTACGACTTTACAGTTTGCACCATATAGGCTTACACACACACACATGTGACTGTCTAAATTAAGTCTGTTTTTTTAGTTGATTGTTTTATCTTTCTTTTTTTTTCCCTGTTTTTTTGGTCATGATGATAAATTGTAGCCGAGCATTAATTAACCTTTGAGGTTATAAAGGTTAAAGTATACCACGTAATTAGTTATGGTTGATTAAAGGTTGCTTATGTAATTGAGTGAAAATGGTCTAATTAGGAACTAGTTTCAGAGTTTGACATTATCAGATGACTTGTATATTAAACAAACTAACCTGCGGGATGACTTATATATTGAACAAACTAACCTGCGGATTTATGATGTGTATTCTTGTGAAATATAGATGTTCTTACTATAGCATAACGAAAGTTGTGGTAGCACTAGTAGCTTATATTAACTGGTTTACCCATTTTTGCAGTAATTTTGGAACAAATCTCGAAACAAGTATAGCTACATGTGGGAGAACTGTTTTGCAATTCTGATTTGCATTAGTGGCTTGCTACTATTTCTATGTCTAATTGGAAATGTGCAGGTTGGTAATAAAACCCTGTTAGTTTTTAAACTTTTGTTCTTACATATTTTTCTGAAGATTAAAGCTCACATTTTTTATTTTATAATTTACACTAATTATTATTTTTTGCGGGTTAAAAAATGCTCGCAAAAAAAAAAAAAGGATTCAAGTCCTTAAAAAGGAAAATTGGAGTGTGAATTATAACATGGAACTGTAGAGTTCAATCTCTATTTTTGAAAGGATCTTTGTTTTATTTTAAGCATAAAGATATCTAATAAAAAGGATACATGTATCATCTGCAAACCAAGTAGCTAATTTATCTCGTATGAATTTGAAAATCTTACATATCTATATACTTTTAGATTTCGCTAAGTAGCTAGAGACTCAAGTTCGATAAGGAGTACTTATAAAAAAAAAAAAAATTGATACGAATTGTTGATCTAGTATTTTTCATCAATGTTCTTTTATATCAGTTTCATCATACGTGCATTTAAAAATAAATAAATAAATCTAGAAGAGAGGATTTGAAGTTTTTGAAGTTTTTATAGCTTTTTTTGTTGATCTAATGATTATAAAATATTTTTACTTGTAATTTTCCGTAGTTATATAATTTACACTAAATCACGTCCTTATCAAAAGAATAATACTAGGTAGCCATTAGTGACAGCTCATATGGCATGACATCATTTAATGAAACATTCTGATATAACAACTTCTATGCCACATAAGTTGCGCAACAGGGCGGTGCTGCGACGGATGGTTTCGGCGCTGTGGTTTGTTGCTGTGTGGCGGCGGATTGATGGCGATGGGACTTGCCGGCGGCGGATGTGGCTGCGTGCAGCGCGTGGCTTTTGCGGGGGAGAATGGGTGTTGGGCCGGGCCAATGTTTTTCGGCATAGTTGGTGTATTCTGTTTGTTTTCAATTTGGTTTTCTGTTATGTGTTTCTTTCTTGTTTGAAAATAAGTCCCCCCTCTGTTGAGCGGGGGTTTGGGTGTTTTTATGCCGCGCCAATGCCATTGTTATGGTGTCTTGGTCGGCTTGGTTTGGGTGCTAGTCCCTACTCTTATGAGATAGGGTTAGGGAGTTTCGGTTTGTTTGGTGTGTTGCCTTATTCTCAGGATCGCAATTTGTTTCTTGGTGGCCAAAGTAATGGGGAGAAGCTCCCGCACATGGTCTGGCAGTATTGGGTCATGGTGCTGGAGGGAGTGGCTTTCTTCTTGAGGTTGGCTGCGGGGATGTGCGTTGCCTCTTGGGGGAGTATGGAGGTTGTGCCATGGACATGGTGTTTTTTCCGGGGACTATTTGATTTACTATCGATGTTCTCTTGCTGTCAACGTGATTGTCATTTGTTCACGCACGTGGTCTGGTGGGTTTGGGACACGGTGCTGTCGGTGGATAGGTGGCTGTTTGTTATGTTGGCTGCAGGGTCTTATCGTTACTCTCGGAAGTGGTCTCATGTTGTAGCCCGCGTGAATGGGCGAATTTGGTGGGTGGTAGTTGGGCTTTTTTGGCTCACGGAGGTCGGTCGTTTCGACTGGTTTGCCACTTATGGTTCTAGCTTGGAAGGGGTTGTGCGCGACTCACCAATCATTCGACCTGTGGATGAGGGTGGAGTTGCGGCTTGTCACACCCGTGTTTTGTAGTCTGTTTGCTTGGTTTTGAATAAAGGACTATGTTTTCTTCTCAAAAAAAAAAAAACTTCTATGCCACATAAGGGAAGACAATGTTGTGATGCAGAAGGGTAGTTCAGTTAACAAATTTCTTGTCAAAAGCAAGCTTTGAAACTGGGTTTTCTTTCTTTATTTTGTGACCCACCAGAAATATATGGAGTTGGCAACTACAAAATCATTGAAGTCTGAGCAATCAAGGCGCAAGAAGATTGCAGCAAAGAAAAAAGAAATAAAATTGTGGATGTCAACTAACGATGTTTCTGTAATGTCAAGTAATGGGGTCTCTCTGAATATGAGAAAAAGAATCAAGAAATACATCAAACAACACCACATTGTGGAGAAGGACATAAAGGCCGATGTAGATCTGAAATATTTTCTAGATGATAATCGTTTTGCCACTGATCGTATCAGAGAGCCTCTGTGGGAGTATCTGGTCAAGAATGCAGCAGTAAAAAGTGTATGCTTCCCAAAACCAGTAATATTACTAGATAGAAATAGGGCAATAATGAATCTTGTTGACCCATTAATGTAAGCAAATAATTAGGTACCCATGCTTAAAAGGATGGATCAAAGCGGATGGAAAAGATTGTACGGATATATGAAGCCGGTGATCTACAAAGAGAAAGAGGACATTGTAGAAAAGGCAGGAGAAAAGCTTGTTCAGATGATCTTCATAATACAAGGTGAATTTGAGTGCACCAACACAATGCTCACCCACCCTAATCATCTAAAGAAAGGTAAATGTTATGGATCAATACAAATTCAAAACTGGGCAGCAAGGAACTACATGAGGTCTTATTATGACCCTCTTCCTACTTCCACCGGACGGGTCAGATGTCAAACAAAAGTTGAAGCCTTTGCACTCCGGGCCTTGGACTTCTTACGTTTTGTCCAGCAGAATTTGAACCACTTTGTGCAGTTGAAAAAGTTGGCAGCGGCCGACGACATCAGTACTCCTCATCAGACACACAACCAGGTTCAAACTACTTTTCCCTCCACTATTACATATAAATATCATAACTTTGCAAAGAGTAAACCTAGGTGATTACACCCTAATATGTGGTAACTACTGTGATTATGTTTCTTACTAAAGAGGCGCGGTGGTTTAAATGATGTTCCATATATATTTTACCCAAAATAAAGATATGATTTTATTAGCATAGCATTATTCTTTTGTGAATACTGACTTATCTTCTTATATGGAAACGTGTATTGATACGTATATATGTTTCATTTAGACATGAAGATTGAACCTGGTCATACCATTTGATTGATAAGCTAGAATTCATAGACCATTTAATTGGTTTCATCGATCTTTAAATGATATACATTGAGGAAGGGGAAGAGGAGCTAATCATAGGCCATTTAATTGGTCTCAAATACATTTGTTCTGGAATAGAAAATAGTTAACTAATTTATGTAGCCCAGGGATATATCCTATCTTAATACAAATCAAGCTTATCAAGCTTTAGTATATTTAGATTTGGAGCTAATTAATTCATGTTAATCAGTGCTAATTTTTTGGCTACGTAATTGGCAGGATGATCAACATTCTGTGGAGTCATGGGAATGTCCTAAGAGTGGCCTGGTGAAACTCATGTTGACGTGAGTAGTGCATGTAGGGTAGGTACCACCTTTGTATCATTTCTCACTACTACATGTCCCTTAGAACATGGAGGAATTTATGGAGGGAATCACGGCTTTAAGGCCTTAGATGTAGGAGTGTTGTTTTATCAGACTTGTATATATATGCTGTATAAGATTGACATCGAAATATATCAGAAAATTCCCAACCTTCTCCTTCTTTCTGACTTGGTATCAGAGCAGAGATCCAATTTGGACTCTGTCTGTTCCGCCGTGTTTTTTTGTCTTTCGGGTTCTTTTCGTTAATTCAGTCACTGTTCTTTTCGGGTTCTTTGTTTTCCGGTTCTTTGGGTTCCTTTGGTTACCTTCACTCAAGCACACTACCATCCGTTCCGGCAGCAGCAGCTTCGTCCAAAACCTACAGCAGTTCAGCCCAATCCAAACCCCGCAGCGGCAAAACAGAGGACCCTGAAAAATTCATCTCTGATCAAAACCCGCAGCAGCAGCTCCGCATCTTTCCCGCAACAGCTCCGCGCCGTTCCAACAGCGGCTACTCCGTGCAAAACCTACAGCAGCAGCAACCTCACGATCCGACATCCAGCAGCAGCTCCAATTTTGATTAATCAACACCTTTTCTCCGTTCCTTTGCTCCATTCCATTTAATTAAGGTCAATCCAGCCACCACCTTGCTGGCAACATTTTTTTGTTTGAGGAGCTGCCAACTATATCTATTAATCATACTATTTGATTCCCCCACCAACCGCATTTTGTTTTTTATTCTTTGACCCATTTGATCAAAGCCTTCCCAAGCCGCACGCCTATCCCACATTTGCTTTCCCACATTTCATTAATCCTTCCACACTTCCCAATTTCTTTTATTAAGATTTCCAACACCACCCACTTACCCATACACCACCAACTCATTCCTCACTTTCCACCCACTTTTTTTTTATTCTATTAAACTTTTTTATTCATCCTCACTTTTTTTCTAAAAGCTTCAAAAAAAAAAAAAAAAAAAAAAAAAAAAAAAAACGAAGAAGAAGAAATCCTAAGCTGCAAAGATTTAATTTCAGTAATTCCGGTTGGAGAGGAGGGAACAATACTGGAAGGAGTAGAAGTCAGAAAGGCCAAACAGCAGTCCACCAGATGACAGAACCTGCTTTCTACTGTGTTGGAGGACAAGATCTCTCTGAGGGTAATGTTTCCTTGACTAAGGAAACTCGAGGTAAAATTGGTTTTGCTTTACATGTTTCTGACTTTACTGGTAGTGATACATGGATAATTGATTCTGGTGCGTCTGATCATATGACCTACGACAAATCTTTCTTTGTGTCTATGTCATCTCCTTCTATATCTCATGTCTCTAATGCAAATGGTGTGTCTTTTCCGGTCTTAGGTATTGGGTCTATTCAGGTTACACCATCCATTGTTTTACATGATGTCCTTTATGTGCCCTCGTTGTCTCATCATCTTTTATCTGTATCTCAACTAAACTCGCAGAATAAGTGCTCAGTAACTTTTTATCCAATGTATGTTGTTTTTCAAAATTTGTGCAATCGGATGATCATTGGTAAGGGAGACCTGAGAGGGAGACTGTTTCACTTGGATTGCATGTACGCAGGACAAACACAAGCACCGGAACAGCCTTTGGCATTGACATTGAGTTCTGATCGGCTGAGTGAGGTATGGTTGTGGCACAGACGTTTGGGTCATCCATCCTTTAGAGTTATGAAGAAGTCCATGCCTTCGTTATTTTTGGGAATAAGTGATTCTAGTTTGCATTGTGAAACTTGTGCTTTGGCTAAAAGTCATAGATCTAGCTATCCTTCGAGCTTTCATTCTAGTACTATGCCTTTTGAGTTAATTCATTCAGACGTGTGGGGTCCTTCTAAACATTCTACCCTTTCTGGAATGCGATATTTTGTGTTATTCATCGATGACTTTACCCGATTATCCTGGGTTGTTTTACTTAAATCCAAAGATTCTGTTTTCTCTGCCTTTAGAGCATTTCATAGTCTTGTTCGTACTCAATATGATGCTCATGTTAAGGTTTTTCGTTCCGATAATGGGGGTGAGTTTGTTAATCATTCTTTTCATGAATATTTCCAACACCACGGCATAATCCATCAAACTTCCTGTCCACAGACACCTGAGCAAAATGGGGTGTCTGAACGGAAAAATCGTCACCTTCTGGATATGGCTCGGTCTCTTTTACTTAGTGCTAACATGCCTAAATACCTTTGGGGAGAGGCCGTTTTGGGCAGGTAGTATTACAGATCGCAGGTCTACTTCGGGCTACTTCACATTTGTGGGTGGTAACTTGGTTACTTGGAAGAGCAAGAAACAAAAGGTGGTGGCTCGCTCTAGTGCTGAAGCAGAGTATAGAGGAATGGCCCGAGGACTTTGTGAGATGTTGTGGTTGAGAAATTTATTGAATGATTTGGGGTTCAGACAGAAAAAGGCTATGCCACTTTATTGTGATAACAAAGCTGCAATTGAAATTGCTCACAATCCTGTTCAGCACGATCGCACGAAACATGTGGAGGTAGATAGACACTTCATTAAAGAGAAGCTGGATGGACAGATCATTTTGTTTCCCTTTGTTCCTACTGAAGAACAGTTGGCAGATATTCTTACAAAGGCTCTCTCGACTAAAGCTTTTTATGACTCACTTGACAAGTTGGGCATCCGTGATTTGTATGCACCAACTTGAGGGGGAGTGTTGACGTGAGTAGTGCATGTAGGGTAGGTACCACCTTTGTATCATTTCTCACTACTACATGTCCCTTAGAACATGGAGGAATTTATGGAGGGAATCACGGCTTTAAGGCCTTAGATGTAGGAGTGTTGTTTTATCAGACTTGTATATATATGCTGTATAAGATTGACATCGAAATATATCAGAAAATTCCCAACCTTCTCCTTCTTTCTGACTACTCAACTATAGTGTTGTCTGGGATTCTGTTTCTAAGAAGGCCAAAATGGGCTGCGTTTGCAGGGATAACCGAGGAGCGTTCATGCTTGCTGGAAGCAGCTGTACTTCACCATATAATGACGCCTTTCTTGCTGAAGCTTCTGGCATGGCCAAGGCTATCGAGTACTGTCACCAGAATCGCCAGAATGTTATACTCCAAGCCGGCATTGGGATTGTTGTGGAGTCTGATAACCATGATCTCATTGATTGCCTCAATCGGCCTTTGGCTTCAAATGAAAGAATTAGTGAAATCCTTCGCCCCATCCTTGAAAGAATTCTAAATTTGGCTTCAAACTTTAAACCTAGATCTTTTATGTATTGTAACCGCCAAAGTAATACAGTAGCGAACCGCCTTGCAAACCATGCTGTGGATGCTGATGATCCTAATGTTTCAGCTTTCCGTGAAGCTCCGCCTGATTGGCTAATTCCTGCTCTCAAGGAGGATAGCCCGGATCTTTACACAGAACACGACGAGGAAATGGGTCGAAACAATGACTTCGGAGCAACTTCTCCAGATGCTGCTGCTAATGACGATGAGGACAGATATGCAATAATGGCAGAGGAGTCTCAGGCGTAAAATTACTCCTTTTATTCTTTCCCCATTAGCTAGTTTTGAGCTTGTGTTAATTTGATATTTCAATTGTCGTGGCGCGCAGTTTCATCTTTTGACTGATATCACAATGAACTTTTAAAAGAAGGGCCGAAGGGGAGTGAAATCCACATTTCATAATTTGTAATTCACAGTCTATCTTTTATTTTTTAGTCAAAATTCTCATAAAAAGAACAAAATTTAAGTTAGTAAAAACAAAATATAAGTTACCAAAAAAGAAAACATGGAATACGGTTCGTGAAATTAGTAGTGTAGATTTCACTCTCCTAAAAGAATTATACTAATTCTTTCCACATACAACTTCTTTTTTTCCTTTTACCTTGGTGAAAGAATTCTTGTACTAGTGGTTGTTCTGCTCATGGTTTGTTTTCTAGGTAAGTGGAAGTAGAATTTACTATAGAAACAGAAGCCTAACATACAACAGACTAGCATAGTGAACTCCATCCTCACAATTACCATATCATTGATGGAACGCTTCGACAAAATATCAATAAAACACATAATATGAATCTCGGGACACATAAAATTAAGTTCATATTTTTTCTTGTCTGATTTCAGAATCTGTACTTTTTATATCGTGTGTACTATCATTTATCAATTTAGTAAGTAGACAGCAACGGTTACTATCACGTTATTTAAGTGAGTCAATATGCGTAATATTTACTTTTACTTTCTCAAAAATACTCTGCAATCAAAAATTGCGGAAACGTGATATCTTTTTAATTTTAATTTTTTTTTATTTTTCTGTTTTTGTTTTTATTTGTTTGGTCTCATCATGTTACCTCTAATCCCTGAAAAGAGGTCTTAAAATTGAGGACCAAGTGTAACATGCTGGGCCTCTGAATGAATTTAATGACGGGCCTGGTGAAAGAAAATAGACCCTTGTATATCTCTCGCTTTCGCTGTCACATTTGCAGAGTCAAGCCTGAAGCCTGAAGCCTGAAGCCGCCTGAAGCCTGAAGAGAGCAAAGGTAAAGCAGTGGTAAAATGGAGAGCAGTGAAGAAGAAGAGGATTTCCCATCATTAGAGAGCATCACTCCTCAGTCCAAAGTCGACTCTCTTTACCAATCCCACACCGAAAAGGTTTCTTCTTCTTCTTCTGCTTCCCTCTTTGTTCACTTAATCCTAAATTGTCGGAAATCAGTCAAACACTATGCCTCTACTCTTCTTCCTCCAACTTTTCTCTAGTTAATCAAAGCTTGCACATTTGGGTTTCACATGTTGTATTCCTTTCTGTTTTTATCAATCATTTTGGACCCAGTTGCGAGCTCTTCCAGCTGTTTGAGAGCTCGCAATTTCAAATTAAACCAAACAGGTTGAGTCTACTTAACTGATTTGATACTTTTTCAACTGAATTTGTTTCTTTATTACATGGGTTTTCAGTTTTTATGGATTGAAGGAACAGTTGTATTTACCATCTGGGTAATGTCTATCTTTTCATAATTTTTTATCCATTGTATGAAAAATCTCTACTTTCTTCGTTTTCCCTTAACTTAAAATCTGGGTCTTCTGAGTTTAGGTTGAGTTTTATGCATTTTTATAGTCAGTTAAGTTTCGGGGTTCTTAAGGGCTTGTTACTGTTGGTTGTTAATTGTGATAGTCTTGTTGGTGCTGCTTCTGTTGTTATTGTTTCGAAGAAATTGTTGTTTATCATATTGTTGCTTTACTTTAAATCATACTTTATAATCTGAGGGAAGAAAATGACATTCCTATAACTTGTACATACTTATTATATGTGCAGGGAATTAGAAAGCTATGTTGCGAGCTCCTAGATTTAAAGGATGCAGTGGAGAACTTATGTGGAGATGTGCGAACCAAATACCTGGCTTTTCTGAGGTAATATTATGACACTGATTCATTAGTATAAATAATAAGAAAACCATTAGCATATTTTTTTATCAGTTTCCCATAGTAGATAGCTTTGCAAAGTTGTTCATTGAGAAGTCAACGAGTTTGGCAAGAACCTAAACTTGGTGATTTCTTATACAAGAAGTGTAGCCTGGTTATAGGTATTTAGGCTCGTATGTGGTCCAGCTCAACATGAGCAGCGATTGCCTTTTATGTGGAAAGTTTGCATTATGAAACATTACATAGGTGACACAATGATGATTCCAAAAGTTGTTCATCTTTAAAACTTCATTTTCAAGAATACATCTCTTGAGGTTCCTCCAACCTTGGATATCTATATCTGAGGAGGCTGTTGAAATGGAGGATGAGTTGGTTGAGATCTCAAAGCATTTTTCAGCTCAAGGGATTCTTTGCAGGATTTGATGAGTGAGAATGGGAAGGAAGGAATCAATCTAGAAGTGACATATACAGTCCTCAAATGCACAAAGCTGTTTTAGTTTAGCATTTGTTATAACTTATAAGTAACTTTGATTTGAAATCTGTTCTAAAGTTCATTATTCTGGTTGTAACCACGTATGATTCACCTGGTCTTCATTTTTAATTGTAGGATATCTGAGGAGGCTGTTGAAATGGAGCATGAGTTGGTTGAGCTCCAAAAACACATTTCATCTCAAGGGATTCTTGTGCAGGATTTGATGACTGGTGTATTCCGTGAATTGGAAGGATGGAATCAATCTAGTAGTGATGTTCAGAAAAATTCTGAGATTCATGAACTTCAAGATCCCTTGCCAACTGAAGCAGATGATCACAAGATATTTTTGGACAAAATTGACGTTCTCTTAGCTGAACATAAAGTGGAAGAAGCGTTAGAGGCTTTAGATGCTGAGGAGAGAAACTCTCCCGATCTGAAGAGTTCTGCAGATACTTCATCAACTGAAGGATCAACATACAGATCTGTTTTCTTGAAAAGAAAAGCATTGCTTGAGGATCAGCTAGTCGAGATTACTAGACAACCTTTTATAAGTTTTGTCGAGTTGCAGAAGGCTTTAATGGGGTTAATGAAGCTTGGAAAAGGTCCGTTGGCACATCAGTTATTGCTGAAATTTTATGGGTCCCGTCTTCAAAAGCGCATTGAGGCTCTATTTCCTTCTTGCTCTGTATGCCCTAAGACATATCCAGCAACATTATCCAAGCTCGTTTTTTCTATAATTTCATCGGCAACCCAGAAATCTGGTTTGATTTTTGGTGATAATCCTGTTTATACAAACAGAGTTGTTCAATGGGCAGAGTGGGAAATTGAATACTTTGTACGGTCGGTGAAAGAGAATGCACCGTCTTCGGAGACAGCTTCTGCTTTAGGTGCAGCTAGCATTTGTGTACAGGCTAGTCTCAGCTACTCCTCAGTGCTGGAAAGGCAAGGTCTGAAATTGTCAAAATTAATTTTGGTGCTGTTGCGGCCTTTCATTGAAGAAGTTTTAGAGTTGAACTTTAGACGGGCTAGAAAATTTGTTCTTGACTTGGTGGTAGCTGATGAGTGCATGTCATTTTCACCTCGCTTTGCACCTCCATTGTCTGCGTTTACAACATCATCAGAGGGTGTTCTTGTCGATAGCGGGATAAGATTTATGTGCATTATTGAAGTAAGTTTATCTCAAACTAATCTGCCTACCAATAATTTCTGTAATCATGGATCAATACACAAATTATAATAGTTCAGATATGCCGGTTCATTTAGGTTTTATGTTGGAGCCTGAGGATTTAAGATGTTGAGAAACTTCCAGACTTAATGTATATCCGTATATTATAGTGTGTGTGTGTGTGGGTGGTACATATATTATTTAAAAAAGTTATTATAAATAAGAAAAGTGCAGTAGAACTACTTATCTTATATTTAAAAAAGCCTTGATCCCAACTATTCATGAGAGGGAAACATTGTAAACTGATTATAATTCCATTTTTCATGAAAATTTGGCTCTTAAACATGACCGGACTTTCATGATGATGTGATAATTTTATTGGAATAACTTTTATTTTACATACATACCCTCTCTTGTATTTTTTAGACCCTACATCAATGTGCTTCAGTAAGTATGCAGGGTGCTTATACCTGTGGGGCTGTGGGCACATCTGAGTCTGTCTCTCAATCTGAATATAATGATTATGCAATTTGGTTCTGCATGTGCCTTTATTTCTCTGTGCGCATATGCCGGTGAATTAGTTATACTCAGCATTAATGTCAAGTTTATAATTTCATTTGTGCATTACTAATTTGTAAATGATAACTCAAGGAGTGTTCATAATCTTGTGTTGGTGGTAAAAACATTTCACAGGATATATTGGAACAGTTGACCCCTATGATCATTTTGCATTTTGGGGGAAACATATTGAGCAGGATTGGAACTCTTTTTGATAAATACATGGATGCTCTAATTAAAGCCCTGCCAGAATCATCTGATGATGACACTCTTACAGAGCTCAAGGAGTTTGTACCCTTTAGAGCTGAAACAGATTCAGAACAGCTTGCCATTTTGGGAGTTGCATTTACCATTGTGGATGAACTACTACCCAATGCTGTAATGACTCTTTGGAAGCAGCAGAGTGAAAGTGTGGAACCAAAAAGTGGACCTGCTGAGAATGTCATGTCTAGTCCAAGCACTTCTACAGAGTTCAAGGATTGGAGACGCCATCTTCAGCATTCGTTTGACAAGCTAAGAGACCATTTCTGCCGGCAATATGTCTTGAGCTTCATCTATTCGAGAGAAGGGAAAACACGATTGGATGCACAAATATATCTGAGTGAGAACGGGGATGATTTGTATTGGGACTCTGACCCTTTGCCTTCGCTTCCATTTCAGGTCTTTTTTCTTCCTTGTCCAAATAAGAGTTTGATCTATGACATACAGTTAATTAATCTATGTAGTTGTTTCTTTATACTGCCGTTAGACAGTAATGGTTATTTTCCTGTAAGCACTGAATGTATAGAAGTGATCATTTTTAGCTGTAGGACTCTCCATAACATATTCTTATTATATTGCCGACTATGTTGTGGTACAAGTGATGTGGTTGTCCTACTATTGCAGGCATTATTTGCAAAGCTGCAGCAATTAGCTACTGTGGCAGGAGATGTATTACTTGGAAAAGAGAAAATACAGAAAATTTTACTTGCTAGGCTAACGGAGACTGTTCTAATGTGGTTGTCTGATGAACAAGAGTTTTGGAGTGTCTTTGAGAATGATACATGTCCTCTTCAGCCATTTGGGTTGCAGCAGGTACTTATATCCTTCCAAGCTGTCTATCACTGCGGTATTGTTATTATAGTTTGATGATTTAAACTGTTCAACTGGAATAGCTGTTTCTGTTTCTCACACACAGGTTAGCTCATAATCAGCTTTTTTGTTACAGCTGATTCTTGACATGCACTTCACTGTGGAAATTGCACGTTTTGCGGGTTACCCACCGCGGCATGTGCACCAAATTGCATCAGCCATAATTGCTCGTGCTATCAGGGCCTTTTCTGCTAAAGGGGTAGAACCACAAACGTAAGTCGCGTTGTTTTCCCCATGTTTTGTTTCATTATCCTTCTGACCAGTATTCCCGACCCTAAAGTGAACTTCTCATGTTTCACCAGTGCACTTCCGGAGGATGAGTGGTTTGTTGAAACTGCAAAATCATCAATAAACAAGCTACTTTTGGGAACAGAAGGGTCAGAGACATCGGAAGTTGACCAAGATCACATCAATCTACACGGCCATATCGTCATGGATTCAGATGACGACGACGACGACGACGACGATTCTGACTCTTCCCTCTCATCGGTAGAGTCTACTGAGTCTTTCGCTTCCGCAAGTATGGGTGAACTTGATAGTCCAAGGAATTTTGATGATTAGAGCGCTTAACGTTTTCTGACCATCAAAAGAAAAAGATGGGCTTCCATTTTGTAGGAAATATGTTCACTGATATGCTTGAATCAATTTCAAAAGTTTGTGTTCACTGATATGCTTGAATGAAAATTGTACCATTATTCTGTAAAAGCAGGCACCTCTCTCTCCCAGCCAAATTTACTAATTTTAACCAAATAGACGAAAGTACCTAAAACAATTCTACTTTTGAAGAGAAATGACATTATCCAGACTTCACCAATTCTGATGTGATGCCATCAGAATGATTTGCCGTAACAACAAAAATAATCAAAATTTATAGATTTCATTGTCAATGTTGAACATAGGAAGTTCTACGGTACATAATCCTACTGATGCATCAACTATAATTTACCTTTTAATTTTTTATTTGCCAAAGTTTATATCTAAATTACTTGAAGTTTCGGTATATTAATGTACTGCAAACAAGCCCAGTAAAAATTATGTTATGGACTTCAAAAATGAACTTTTTGTCAAAGTATTTTTTTATCTCTTTATTTTTTATTTTTTTGGTTTTGGATGAAAAGTACTTCCTTTTTTCTGGGTTTTAAATAGGGGAGGCCTGGTGGCAATGGTGGTTGTTTTTGTATAAAAGTTTTAAACTTTTTTGATCCCATAAATATAGGTAATTCTCTTTCAATTAAGGAATGACTTAAATACCCTCAACATCGAATACTCGGGGTTTAGGGTTGAAGGACGAACTTCACTGTTATTTTCTGAAGGTCTTGGAAGCTCTAGACCCACTTGAACACAACCTTTTCCGAGCTCAGGCGCCAAACCCACCCACCTCACCATAACCAGCACAGAGGACCCAGAAAACCCTAAAGGGCCTCAACAACCCGAGCCACTGCTCAAAAGGTACATACTTGTTTATCTCCAAAACGAAACCCATCCATTGTTTCTCTCATCAATCAAACAAAGCTTTTCAGTCATACTTCAATTCATACTTTTCTTGATTCTGTAGGCTGTAGTTATTAGTTTCCATGACTAAAGTTTTAATCTTTCTTGGAATTAGTTGCTGCTGTTGCAAAGTTGGTGTTTTTATTCTGTAAAGCTTATAAATTGAATCATAATCAGAGGCGTGTGTTCTGTAATTTTAACAATTTGCATTAACCCTTTTCTCCCAGATTGAGATTCGGCAAAGTGTGACAGCGGTTTGTGTTGCTTCCAGTTGCAATAGCTCTCAGAATCATACTGTGTGTGTAGGACAACATTACTGAGTAGAGAGGACGTAGAGACGGAAGAAGGAAAATGGGAAAGTCGAGCTACAAGAGGCTCTCTGGAAGCCAGAACCTAAGACAACGGCTTGTGTTGGCTACACTCTCGGCCACCCCGGTTTTGATTGAGGACATACGCACTGATGATACGTGGCCTGGTTTGCGTCGTCATGAAGTATCCTTCCTCCGCTTGCTCGAGAAGATTTGTGATGACTGTGCTGTTGAAATCAACGAGACCGGTAACATTAAACAGTTTCATACATTTTTTGCATATATCTGTGTTGGAGCTCACACTGGACAAAAGTATATGTATGTAGCTGTGTTTTGTGCTATGATCTGAGTATTGTTTTGTGTGTGGGCAGGCACGAAATTGAAGTTCAAGCCAGGGATAGTGATGGGCGGGAGGAATCTGGTGCATGACTGTGGTCTTACTCGGTCTATTGGCTATTTCTTGGAGCCTTTGATTGTGCTTGGTCTCTTTGCGAAAAAACCTATTTCCATTAAACTTAAAGGTAATGCATTTATTTTGAAGCATGCATTTATATGCTTTGTTTATCTACTCTTTTTGTATTGGTTTGCTTGTAAGATAACATGTGCAAGTATAGAATATATTTTGGTTGGTAATGGAAAAGTTATGGTAATATTAAGCTTGTTATCTTATCAAATAGTCAACGTATATGGGATTTTGAACAATCAGTTCTTTTATAAGAGTACCTGTGGATTTTGCCAGTGGTTGCAACCAAATGATATACCATATACTTACATTCCAACTCTTTCTTCTGGCAAATGATTTATTATTTTTATTTTCAAATTTTTTTATTCTGGTTTTGATTTATTAAAAACTGTAAAGATGGAAAACACCAATTCCTCCTGTATATATAAGTCTCCTTTAACTCTTTAATTAAGCACAAAAATCATGGGAATATTCAAGCCTTCAAACATCCTTTTAGTCTAAATGTGGTATCTGAATTAGTATCCCCTATATGACTTGGTGTCCCTCATCTCTGCATTTGTATAGTAGAATTCCTCATCTCGATATTTCCATTACCTGAAAAAAGGAACCGGGCAATATGGAAATAGTAAACTCTTTGTGGCTGCTGATTTATGCTTTAAGATGGTGCTGTCACTTTAAGTGAGAACGTATTTTTCTTTCAGGAATCACAAATGATTCAAAGGACCCATCTGTTGATACCTTTCGGTCTACAACCTTTCCCATGTTAAAACGCTTTGGAGTTCCCTCAGAAGGGTTGGAGCTAAAAATAGAGAATCGTGGATCTCCTCCTCTGGGAGGTGGTGAAGTGCGTTTGGCAATTCCGGTTGTTCAAAGTCTCACTGTGAGTTTCTGTGACTTATGGACCCTGAAATGACTTGAGATTTTCATTTGTGGTTATGTATTTAGTTTGTATGGTTTACTGTACAGGCAGTAAAGTGGACTGATGAGGGGATGGTTAAGAGGATCAGAGGGGTTACATTCTCAACAAGAGTGTCTTCACAGTTTGAAAATACCATGGTTTTTGCAGCTCGTGGAATCTTTAATTCCTTCCTTCCAGATGTTCACATATTCACTGACCATAGAGCTGGTGTTCATGCTGGAAAGTATGTTTCCAACTTTTACCAGAGATCATTATATTTCTGCATTGGAGATACAATTTAGGAAAAGTGTGAAATGTCTTTTGAGGTTATATTGAAGTTGGACAATGACTTTATGCAGTTCACCTGGTTATGGAATTTCACTGGTTGCGGAAACAACTTCTGGTTGCTGTCTCTCTGCTGATACAGCAATTTCTTATGCACGTGAGGAAGAAACAGCTGGACTTGAAGATGAGAAGAAAGAGCTGATGCCTCCAGATGAAGTTGGTGTGCAAATTGCTTCTGTTCTGCTTGGAGAGATCGAGCAGGGTGGAGTGGTAGATTCAACACACCAGGTTTGTGATTTGATGCATCGTACTAGTTCCATACTGGCTGAGTTCTCTTACTTCTCTTTTTTATGGATCTTTAGAATGTCCAGGTTTGTGATTTGATGCATTGTACTAGCTTTGAGTTCTCTTACATCAATTGGCAACGTATGTGGTAGAACAAAAAAGATATGGTATTTTTTTTCGCAAGATAAAGGGTTTCCTATTTCGAAGATGTGGCAAAATTTTGTTAAAGGAAGATCCTTTCTCTGATTTATTAAAATTTTCATAGGTGCAGTAGGATAAAATATTGTTTTATTTTCAGTATTAGCTTCAACAAGTCCGATTGAAGATAACGTAGAAAAGAAGTTATTACTTGAAAACATGTAGGATCAGTGATAAAAGGACTCAAAGGTTTTCTAACAGGATGGTAATTGAAGTCTGAATTAACTCGTATCTGAAATGAAATACTAAAAATTAAGGAAAATTTGAACATAGGTTCCAATAATTTTTTCCCCTTTGTGAAGTCTGATTATCCCCTAACAGTTTGCTGTCATTTTGGTTTGTAGGGTTTGTTGTTTCTTCTTTGTGCACTATGTCCACAAGATGTTTCAAAAGTTCGGGTTGGAAGGCTCTCTCCTTGTGGAATAGAAACACTCCGACACATCAAAGATTTTCTTGGAGTTCAATTTGTGATTACAGCCGACCCAACCACTGGAACTGTTATGCTCAAGTGTGTTGGCTGTGGTCTTAAGAACCTATCTAGAAAGGTCTCGTGATGGCCACAATACGAGTTCTATTAGCCACTATGTTTCTTGTGTGCAAAGTATGGACAGAAGGCACATGGATCAACTTTTGAAGGATACAAATTATGGCTTTGTGCTGTATGCAGTTTTGATGCGGTCTATTTGAACTCCTTTAATTAACAGGGAAAAGTTTGGCACCTTGTAACACATTTCTAGTTTAGATTTTGTTTAACATTTCCTGGAATTGGATATACGAAGTTCTAATATGTACTCAGCAAAATTTTCATTGTGATTAAGCAGGCACCACCTAATAGCAAATTGAGATATTTTTGCCTTTCAGTGGTTTGATGTTGCTCTGTACCAAGTTATTGGCTGACAGCCTAAAAGATTAAATCATCTGTTTATGATAAATATTCATATTGCTGGATTTGCATCCATTACTTCAATCCCTTGCTTTGTATTTTGGAAAAAAGAACAAAAACAAAAGAATGCGGCGATTTCAACCAACCTTTCCTCGAACCTTGACAGGTTAACCAACCAATTGATTACGAAACAAAATGACTGATTTATAATTATTATCAATTAGTGAATACTGCTAGTAGATTAGTAGGCTAGTACCTGTCGGCCAAAATTGGGTTTTATAGCACTGATACTTCAGAAGTTCAGAGCGTTTTACTCTCTACTCTGTAGAAGTTTTGAGTTCAAATTTTTCACTTTACAATTGATAAACAAGAAACCATAAGCGAAGTGTTGCAGCAAATCAAATGTTCCGTGTGTCTATAATGACATTATAATTAATCAGGTTGGATGATGCCCACAAGCTGATGTTGCAAAGATTGTTATTATATGATTTTACTAGTTAGTTTTCGGAGCTTTCGTATGTCAAGAAAATAATGATGCAGTTGTATGGTTTTTCACATTGAAGAGACCTTTCAGAAATTTTGATTCAAAATAAAAGATTCGATACTAGATAAGCTTTTGTTCCGTGAAGTATCGATCCCAGGCAATTACTCCAGCAGTGTCGCACTGTATGCATTGTGGTTGTGACTGAGAACTCTTAATGTGTTGCCTGTTCTTATGATAATTGCTCATGATCATAAGTTTACGTACTTGTGGTTCTAAACCGATTCAAATCCCCAGCAGGGCAGAGAGCCAGCACTGTAAGAGACAAGCCTGCCCAACTGTACCAAGTTGGGCAGTAACAACTAACAACCAAGTTTGTTTCAAGTAAACTTTGCCTGTAACAACCAAAACATGACCAAATACCTTATTGCCAAAACATAACAACTAATTAGCCCACACTTGATGCATCAAAACCAACATCAACACCCAATACTTGTTTCCAGAATTCCAATAGCTATGCTATAATAATGAAAAGGAGCAAACCTCTCTAGAAATACAATAAGAAATATATAGTAAAAAGAAATCCATGGTACTGAAATAATAACTGCTCCCTAGTATTCATTCTTCATTCCCTTGAGAGTAACCAGGCTTGGCTTTCGGAATTCATATATTTTCTCCGTAGACTTGGTATGCGTCGCCTTGATCACCTTCCTTTCCATATCATACACGAGAATATACTTTTTCACTGCATTGTGCAACTGGAGGTCATTTAACCAAACTTGATGAGGGCGAATCTCATCTTTTAAACCTGGATTGTCCTTCAAGAATTTCAAGGGAACAATGATCTTCCTCCATTTGTGTTCCTTGAAGTCTTCCAACACCAAGACGTTAAGGGATTCCTCTACTATATCAGCAACAGCTACATAGTAATTCCAACGAAAAATTGTAACTCTTTTCAAGTCTAAGAAAGCTCCCCGGGGCAGAGTGGTAATGGTGAAACATTCACTCCATATATCAAGAGATTGAACTTCTAGCTTGAAATCTTGTCCATCTCTAATAATTTCCACCGCATGAACGGCCCCTTCTTCCTGAGTTGCTGTAAAATATCGTCCCACGAACGGTTTGCCATTTTGCTTGGCCAGCTTCAGAGTCCTCCATCGATCATCCTTTCCGATACTTAGAACTTTAAAGCCTACTTCATAGCCAGAGTCACCCTCCTGTTTCCAATGAAGACATGCCGCTTTACACTCACCAGTGGATGAATCAAAAACAAAACCCACTGATCTAGTTTTCTCGTGTGCATCAGGCAAGTAAAGTACTTGATGCGTTGCAAAGTTTCTGATTCGGAAAACTCGAGAAGTAAGACTCTCCTCCAGAAGCAAGCCAGCCACACCTGAAATATGCTTGAAGTTTTCATCATAAAGAATCGTATTATATTTGTTAGGTTCCCATTCTTTTTGATAGGAAAGTTGCAGAGGTCTTGCCCGAACCATATGTTTTGCAATGAAATTGTAGTCTAGAAGCAAGGAACGCCATTTTTTGCACACACACTTGAACCTTAGCAAAGAATCTACAGGCAACCAGCTCAAAATCTCAGTGATGATATCAAAAGGAAGCGCTGGTACTGCATCAGAAACCTGTTTAATTATATGTACAGAAAGTTAGTTGAAATCATTCACCCTTATTTTTAAGGGCAAATTAAGTTAAGGAGGTACCAAAATGGCTGACGGGTAGTAGTTTAAAATTCAGGTACCGAAATATGCATTACTTTCTTTCTCTTTATTAGAGGTGCCCTAGTTTGAGTCTCAACTGTCCCTTATCCAAAAGATTGATAAATCTACTAATAGAATTAAATCTTCATTCAGCTATATATATAATTATTCGCAGCTCATGTTAAATTTTTCTTACGTACCGCCGGGTTTTTTCTCAGATTTAGATTGTGGGAGTGACCAGATAACTCACAGCAGTCCTTTGTGGATGGCTGCAATTACAAGAGATCGAACATAAGTTAACATCTAACCATCATCAAGTCATACTAGAAAAGAATATATAAGGAACTTATGTTAACGAGGCTCTTTAGTTTTTGATGAATATGCATTACTGTATAACTGGACAGGAGACAGTATCTTTCTTACCATGGCTGACAAAGATCGAAACCGTTTCATCAGAAATAGTACTGTATTATATGGCTCTGCAATTCATGAATATCGATTTGTTCAAAAAAAAAAAAAAATCTTGAAGATCGAAAAACATGGTATACGGCTTTAAATTCCGGATTGGTAATAACCAAATATAGGAAAAAATCAAGACAGATATTATATGAAAACAATCAAATCAAGTCAGACCATAAACAGCGAAACTAGAAATCAAGCCTGTTGAGAAGTAGAAGAAAGATGTGGTCTAGGGTTAACACCTCAGTATTTAATTAACTAGAACATATCTTATTGCAAACAACCTAGTGTCGAATTTTTCTTTTCCATCTTTTTTTTTTCTAAGAAGTTATGGGGTAGGTAGTTTATAATTTTTTTACTTTTTACTTTTTACTTTTGTTAACATAAATAAATAAATAATTTTATCTTTATAATTATAAATTATTAATCAGAGCCTAAGTCACAAGTTAACACAAATAATAACTTTATTTCAACACCAATGATCAAGATGATGTCATATAACATGAAGAATCAATATATGAGGTGCCCTCTAGAAATTTTTATAAAAATGACATAAATTATTTCTCAAAAATCAAAAGACCTAGATTGTTTTTGTAAAATGATTCCATAACTTGCAAAAAAAAAAAATAAAAAAAAAAAAAGGGACAGTAAACAATTGTCTTGACTTTGATTAAAGGGCAATTAATTATTCACACAATGGCAAGTCCAAGATCCACCACAAGACATGCTGATGGTTCGGGCCTAAATTTCATATCTGTGGCCCAAGATATGTAATCCAACAATCCAAGCTTGCAAAAAGCGCGGGAAAGTTGGCCCATATGTATCAGAATTCGAGGATGAAGGGGCAGATTCAAGGGTTTTCTGCTAGAATTTGGGGAAAAAATGGAGAAGGGTATCCAAGGGACCATAAATCTGAGAAGAAATGGAGAAGAAGAAGAAGAAACTGTGGATTTGAGCGGTAAGGTGCACCTGCTCCCCTGCTGCATCAAGTACAATGGCCCTTGTGACGTTTCGGACTACTTCAAACCCAAACCCACTGGTAAATTTGTTCTATCCAATCGCTGCTTTCACTTTGTATGGACTGATTGAGTAATGGGTTTTTATTGGGGTTGATGAAGGAATGGAGTCCGAGAGCTTAAAGACGCAGGAGGCTTGTTTCCGAGGAAGGAAGTTGCTGGGAGCATCCGTTCCCATCCCAGATGGGTATTCTGGTGTGTGTTTGTGATTGTTTCGGTTTGTAAATTATGTATCCTGTTTGCGGTGTTTGAGCTTTTAGATTCGGTGTCTTATTTACTTTGTCTCTCTAGCTTTGGCTTATTTAGATCTGAATGCTATTGTATGTATTGATGCTTTAAGTGGATTATTTGATGGTGGTAAGTAAATCTTCAAAGTTTATATATTAGGTCGCGAAACGGCAACTCTTTGTAAGTTGTAAAGATTATCCTATATAATTGGTAATCCTAGTAATCGGTAGTCTGGACTAATTTCAATATGTCAATGCTTGCTATGAGGAAGAGTGTGGAGGCTTAGTTATTAATTTCTTTTGTTTTTGTCATTTATTTTTCTTCAAGGCGCTCTCATAATTACCTGGTGCTTGAATCTCTTTATAATTTGCTGTTTGGCCTAAAATCAGCTTAATACATTTATCACCAAGCATTTCATCACTCGGCATTGTGTTTGAACTAGGATTGCCAACCTTTTCCTTCTTTGCTCCTTTTTATAGTTTATTCTGTCCTTCCTATATATGCAAGTGGTAGTTGGTTACTGCTGGAACCTTTCCTGTACAGTGAATGGGTAAAACTGATGTTTTATTGGTATTGATGTAAAGGTTGGGAGAATTGGATGAATATCGTAAAGAGATAGGAAGTTTGCATGTGATTGCTGGATGGAATAACTGGTGCTTGTCTGATCGAAAATATCCCTATGATGTTTTACATTCTTGGGATCCTTAACCTAGGGCCTATACTGCAAAGCAGTGTTTGCATATTGTTGCTATTGCAATTATGATTTTTTGGGATTCTCTCAAAGCCACTGAGGCAATGTGCTGGTGAGTAAGTGCAAACTTATAGAGTGGTAGCAGAAGAGTTAAAAAAGAACAACCAGATAAGAAAGGTAGAAGAAACTAGAGATTGAGGGAGTAATTCTACTCAACAAAGAAATCACTCCGGAGACTAATATTCAAAATATGACAGTTACCTTTGCATATGCGATCTGACCCATGTAACTTTTAGGATTTTTCTTTATCAATGTCTGATGCGGCTGTGGGTGTCAGACCTTAAAAATTCTACTATTTCCATATTTGCATAGATTGGAGATGTGTGGGTTAGGCAGAGACTATTGAAAGGTGTCTTTTAATAAGAGCCGAAAGATATGCCTCTGTATTTCATGTTGCAAAACAAGCAGCGCAGCTTTGATGGAAGTGTAATGCTCATGGTAATTCAAGATGGTGTTTATTGTTTTGTATATCATGGGGAAGCCTATATTACTTATTTTCCTTTACTTTCTGCTTTATTACAGTAAGATCTTCTTATTGTTCAACATATATACATATGCATACAAGAACATAACCAAACATGAATAATGTAAACAGATCCATGATGAGATTATAACAGATGATATTTCTGAATGATGTAAACCATCTTCCAATTTTGAGTAGATCATCTTTACTATGTATTGCCTCGCAGGATTTGTCCTTGGGAAGAAGAGTCTTGACAAGAGAAAAGCTTCAAATATATCTGAAGGGAATTCAAACTGTTGGGAGATAAATGCCAAATATAAAAACATTACATATTGGAATCATGACAGCCTTCCTTCGCAGGATGATGCATTCTTGCGTTCTTTTCATTGGCTTGCTGTAGCAAAAACTGTAAGTATGAACACCTCATATGTATCGACCAAACAAGAAAAAACCTTGTAATCTTGTATGGTGTTCAGTAAATCTTGATACATCTGTTTATGGCATGTGTCTTGTGTATGGCTATTGTTGATCTATCACTTTACATACTTAAGCTGAACTACTGATGACTGCCTGTCAATAATTTAGCTGGTATACATGTTTTTCAAGGGTTTCATATGTTGATTCGACATTATTCAGCTTAAGAAGAATTTTGTATCGACTGGAACTAGCTTTATGGATAGTAAATATTTGAGCCAGCTCTGCCAAAAATCAGTAATCCTGTCATGACTCAGTGAGCTGGAATGTACTTGCATGTGGTTAACTAGATCTTCATTGTTATAGAATAGATCATATCTGTGAACTCTCAAGTTCTGAACCAGAAATGTGTTCTACAAGGGAAACAAAAATTGGATGGTGTTGATGAATTTTATGTAATTCTTTACCTGCCACTGTACATGAGATCTTATGTTTTTATATATGACTGCAGATGCATGAACCAGTAGCAGCAGAAGATTTGGTTTCTGCATCCGCTGTTCTGGAAAAGTTGAACTGATTAAGACATGTAAGGAGCATTGTATCTCTTTAAGCTCTGGGTACAAAGGACTTTGATTGCTTGTAAGATCTGTATTGATAAAATTTATTGGCAATAGAATATAACATGCGAATGAACATTCATATCTTCAAATTTAAGATTTCATTGCATTTGGTAGAGATGATCAACAAATTATTTTTTCTTCCTTTACAAGTGAAACATATACTCTAAACAATCATAAAAGACTAAAATATAATCAGTATTCCTTTTAACAAGTCCACATATTCCTTCGAGTGTCTCAGCAACTCAAATTTATGTAAGAAGTTATTACAAATTTGCAAGGTGTCTTAAAATCCAAATATTGTTTACATTAAGAAAAAATTTCTAAATAAACTTCTTGAGCTTTGTAATAATTTCAGAAATTTGGTGCATTTCACATTGGCTTCAAATTTCTGCCTTGTTTTGTGAGGTTTTCCCAGAGAAAGAAAAAAAAATAAAAAAATCCTCTAGTTTCACTATTTTAGTTCAATTATCCAGATAACACGATGACAAACTAATGCACACCTACACTGCAACTAGTCAACGATAGATTTACCTCAGCAGCAACACCAGTTTTCATGTACACGAATTCCATCTAAAAGTGCCCGTCTATCAAATGATCACAAGCACTTAATTTATGAATTTTATTTCTGTATATTCTCATATTCCCCATGACCCCATCTCTTTCACGCTTGATAATTCATATATTCGCCATTTCTTTGTCATGCAAGCTACTCCTAAAACGTATTCATATGAGAGTTTATAAAAATGTATCAAATTGGCAGGTTTAGATTCTTGTATTTAGATTACAGTGACTGGTTATTGATCAGTTATATAGCCCACAGGACTATGACACAGAATCGAGCGTTGAATATATAATGAATCGGAGTATTTGCCGGTGAAAAGAGAAAAGGTGATGGTAAGAACGAAGAACCATTCTTGAATAACCCTGGTGCTGGTTGTCAATGGATGTCAACTTCTTGTTAAAGCAGCGGCCACCATTGAACTAAACCATTGAAGTGTCAAAGCTCAACAAGATAAGCTCAATGACGGTATGAATCTTATCCAGCTGGAACTTGGTTTCTGTATACACCAGAGATTGGACTTGGATTCGAAACAAACTTAGGTAATCTGGATTCGTGGTTTAGAACAACTTAGGTAATCTGGATTCGTGGTTTAGAACATTGTGAGTCAAGTGGGATTGCGGAACGTGTGTGATACGAGGAATATTTGAGTTGTAATTACTTGTTGCACTTGATATCAACTAATTATTAACACCAAAGAATAGGGTTATTTCAAAAAAAAAAAAAAAAGAATATATGAAATACTTTAAGAAGTTTGGATAAGCCCTAATTGTGTCGGCAGTAGAGGTTTTAAAGGCCATACACAAATGTCGGCAATATTGTTTCTAATGAGAATCATTAAAATGATGACTAATTGAGAATTTTTTTATGAGACCCACTTTTCGATCATATTTTCTCAAATAAACCGTTAGATGTTTATATTCATGTGTAGATCATTTATGCAATTTTTCAACCAAATTGAAATCGTTAAAGCATTCACAATTGTTTTTTTTATCAATTATGAACATGAACAGTTCATGTTTGATAGATTTGGTTCGTCCATTGATTTGATCTAGTTCGGTATCTTAACAATTAACAATTTGGAAGAAAATTTGCAGAAGTGATCTCTTCATGTATACATAAACATCAAACGGTTGATTTGCTGTAATATTATCAAAAAGTGAGTCTCCCAAACCGTTGATTAGAAAGTCCTCATTAAAGTGATCCTCATTAGAATGGCCTTTTATTATATTACATACCAAAATCATAATCAAAATTATTTCAATTTTGAAAAGTAAAAAAACAATAAAATCAAAATTATTTCAATTTTGAAAAGTAAAAAAACAATAAATTCAGGTACTAGGAAATCTTAATCAGATCCTAAAAATGTATTAGAATCTATAAATTAGCTTGCCATTAATGGAAACTGTCACCGTTTTCATGTTTGTATGTCAAGATCAATATCTTTTTTCTTTTTCTATTCTCAAGAAAAAAAAAAGAGAAAATAAGATTTCCCTGAAGTTTTTGGTATGAACATGCTTCACGTTGAAAGAGTTCCAATACCGTTAGTTTGCAAGTAATGTAAAGATATTCCTCTTTTAAAAAGCCAAGGAACCTTTCATATCAAGTCCAGAGCAATAACTTGATACCCTACACACATTTCTGATTCCTTCTCTTTCTTTACCTGGATATATAAAAAGGCCGAGTAGGGCTTGAGCTTTATACTCATAAATCGTGCAAAAGAAGGATATAATATATCACAGACAGAGGAAGAAGATAACAGTCTCTGGTTTTGATATGGCTATGACTAAACCTCATTACCAAGCAGAGAAAGAAGAAATCATAAAGCTGGTAATTAAGCATGTTTTTGTTTAATGGCTATTTCGTTTTGGCTTTGTTTGTTTATAGCTCGAAGTACGTAAGATCATAAATATATCATGATTCATTGTTACCAGATAGGGTTCCCCCCCCCCCCCCCCCCCGGCCCTTCTTTTACCGTCTTGGCACTGGATTTAATTCATCTAAGAGATTATGCAGAATAATGTTTACTTTTTTCCTTTAACGAATATTGTAGATTGCTTATTGTACGTGTTCTTGCCATAATGTTCTTGTTATAAGCACATCATGCTGCTAGTAGTGAATTCGAGTCATACATTTAAAGGTTTTACACAAGGCTAAACCTTATAATTAAATGGTTGAGATTCGTAGTTTGGGGACTCAAACGTGTATGTATGTATGTACACAACCGTTGCCAGACTACTAAAGTACAAGATAACATTTTTGTATGTATACTGCCAATAGAATTAATGAGTTCTTGTTTCCAGGAGGGAGATAACTACCGTATCAAACCACGAGGACTTAATATTGTATGGGGCAATGATGAACGCTACTGGAAAATACCAGCCAAAGGGTAAGGAACAAATAATTTGTACTACATATCCCTGCATATTAAGCTCATTGCTGGCCACATCTATCTGTACGTTAACAACTCTCTTACAAAGTACGATTAGTCTAAGTTGTGGACAGTATAACGAGTATATAACCATTTTCTATTATATTGCATGCATGTACCATTTTGCAGGACTGAGGATCCTGCAGAGCTGGTACAGGTCTCATGGCTGGAAGTAACAGGCTCAGTTGATGAGTTGACACCCGGGAAGGGGTATGATCTGACCTTCGAGGTGGGGCTGGCAGGAGATGCATTTGGTTGGAAAGACATACAAGTGTTCTTGATGGCAAAGGTAGGGAAAAAGGGAAGGTACAAATGGACAAGAGTTAAACTCGATCAGGATAGGAATAACGAGATGAAAGTAACAATTCCTGATAACCAGAAGCTTAGCATTGATGTTCCAGCTAATACAAGGGACACCACCCTTCATTTTGGTCTGTATGAAGTGTGGAGTGGGAAATGGAAGGGAGGCTTGAAGATTTATAATGCGAGAGTAACTGCGAGTCCTTGAACCTGCAGTCTGGAATCTGCAGTACGTCTTTTCTATCATATACATGTGTGCCTATTTTCTACTTTGGGTTTTATATACGGAATTATGATTTCCAGGTAAATTCAGCTGGTGCATATAAATTTCTAATTTTTTAGTTACCAGATGACCTGGAGAACATTTGCGTTTATGTACCTGATTACTTCCTTAATAATGATGAGAATAGTCTGATGTAAGGTGTTTTGAGAATCTTAAATAAAAGTTTCCTTGTATGCAAGGACCCAATTGATTGTCTATAAATGCAGCTACCTCAAAATTCAATATATTTTATGAAATGCCCTTCTATCAGATGATATAGGTCACGGTTTGGGATTCATATATTCTTAATGTAAGGTTTCAATTCTTTTCAATATAGCGTAGACAAACGTCAGCAGAGATAGTTGACTATTTTCGAGAAGAGTAGCTAGTACACAACAAAGATAGTGTTTAGTAGTATCTGTTTTACTTTTTATTCTTTTGGTGGGCTTCTTCAAATTACCCCACCATTGATCAGAAAAATAGATGGTTTAGTGTCATCATAATAACATCTGGAGCTACAAAGATAGTTATTTAATCATTAGCACTGCATAAAAACATTCCTTCTAGAGTAGCTGTTAATACGAATAACAAAAACTCTGTTATAGCCATTTCTATACATTCAATTAATGTACTCTACGGATAGAGGAATACATAGAGTTGAACATAGTAAAAAAAAAAAAAATTGAAAGATTTTGTTGAAATTGTTCGTTTGAAAATTTCCCGAAAAGCTAATCATAGGTTCTTCTCTCCATCAGAACAATAGGGCCGTTATGCTCATTACTAAACTTGTTGAAGAGATGAAATATAAACAAGCTAGGTATGGCTTTTTGATCACAGGTACGGTTGAATCCATCATCAGAAGAAGAATTAGGGGGAAAGATTAGGGTCCATATGTCTGCGGTGTGTGAACTTTTACAGTCAGTGTCTTAATTACTTTGTCTATCTAGCTTTGGCTTATTTAGATCTAAATGCTATTGTATTTATGCTTTAAGTGGATTATTTGATGGCGGTAAGCAAATCTTCAAAGTTTATATCTTAGGTCGCGAAACGGCAAATCTTTGTAAGTTGTAAACGTTATCCTATATAATTGGTAATCCTAGTAATCCTTAGACGTCTGGACTAATTTCAATATGTCAATGCTTGGTCTGAGGAAAAGTATGGAGGCTTAGTTATTAATTTCTTTTGTTTTTGTCATTCATTTTTCTTCAAGGCGCTCTCATAATTACCCTGGTGCTTGAATCTCTTTATAATTTGCTGTGTGGCCTAAAATCAGCTTAATACATTTATCACCAAAAATTTCATCGCTCGGCATTGTGTCTGAACTAGGATTGCCATCCTTCGCTCCTTGTTGTAGTTTATTCTGTCCTTCCTATATATGCAAGTGGTAGTTGGTTACTACTGGAACTTTTCCTGTACAGTAAATGGGTACAACTGATGTTTTATTGGTATATATTGATGTAAATTAAGGTAGGGAGAATTGGATAAATGTCATAAAGAAATAGGAAGTTCGCATGTGATTGCTGGATGAATAACTGGTGATTGTCTGATGGAAAATATCCCTATGATGTTTTACATTCTTGGGATCCTTAACCCAGCCTATATTGCAAAGCGGTGTTTGCATATTCACTATGCCAATAATGCATTCAGACGACGGATAATATTTGGCATCTGATATGCAAATTTTTTGTTGTGTATCCGACTGCCGTCTCTTACGGCATCAAACGACGGACATCTTCCGTCGTCTCACCTCCTTCACACAACAGATCCAGTTGAAGAAACTATCTTCTGAAGTTCCGAACTTTGAAGAATTGGTGACCTTCTATCGTTTGTAACAAGAAGAAACAACAGATAAATGTTGTTGGAAAGTAGAAAGAAACAACAAATAAATGTTGTTGGAAAAATAATCTTGGACAATAGATTTAGACATATATATGTAGTTATAATGTCACTTAATTGACGGGGAAACTTGTGTTTGTGTTGTTTGAGTATTCAAATGTTAGCCTTTAAAGGAACTCATTTCCGTTCTTTACATGCATTTTCTCATGGAATCCGTTGGCTCGAATGACTCAATAGGGTTCGATTCGCCCTAGGAGCGTAGAGAGTTGTTGTGATCAAGGTGCCATTTGACAAGGGAATTTGGGCTATTCCATGTCCTTGAACTAATCCTAATGGCCCAACCATCGTAGTCACAGAGAAATATGCTCATAATTAAAATGTAGTCATAATTAATGAAAAGGACTCAAAATTTTATTCATAAGCCAACGGAGCGTATCATTGTTTCTTAACCATTAAGAGAATCTAATCCAAATACTAGCAAATGCAAAACAATGGTAGTCATTTGACTTCTTTTGGTAACTCCAAAATTAATATGACTAGGTGAGTAGAAAGATGTTGGTGGAGCAAGGCTCGCTTAAGTACTAATTATCTCAAAACCTTCCTAAACATCATACTCATTTTGGATGAGCCTACTCGAAGAGAAACTAAACCAATGACATTTACTATGAAATATATGGCAATTGCCTAATACATCTCTTGGAAAATAAAGACTTATTCAAAATCTGCGATCTATTGATCCCAACCAGATTTGAAGTCTTCAACCCTTAGTTCGAGATCACCTTCTTGATCTTCTTATTCCACATATTGAGCTTCTCTTGCTTCACAATATGCTTTGTACGCGGTGGCAATATCCTCACGAGCTCTACAAATGTGTGCCCAATGACCGGATGCTCCACATTGAGAACATACATCTCTTTGCTCAGACTCCCATGATTGAGGTGCTTTGAAAGCATCATTAGGATGGCTTTTAGTATTGGTGGCGCCACCAAGATGGCCTGAGGCGTTGCCTCCCTTTCTTTTTCCATGTTGACCTCTTCGATTCCGTGTCCGCTTATTTTGGCGGTTACCTTCCTCAATAGAGCGAGAATATGGACCAGAACGTCCAGAATTGTCCCTAGATTTAGGGTTTCGCTCTTGGCACCCTCCCTTAGGGGCACGACTATAATTGGAGTCTGGAATATGCTCTGTTCCCACGGCCTTGAATTATAGTTCTTCACAAGAATGTTGTCATACTTTTTAGTGACATTCATGTCTCCAATGAGCTCATGAAACCTTGTAATCTGTTTTGTAGTAACATCGATTCGATAGTTCTTAGCAACCATAATAGCATAGACGGGGAGGGTAGAGAGAGTCCTCTCAATCAACATTGCATCTATGATATCTCTTCCACAGAATTCCATCAAGGATTTAATGCGAAGTGCTTCCGAGTTGTAGTCAAGAACTATCTTGAAATCACAGAAGCGGAGATTATGTCATCTCACTTCTGGATCAGGAAGCAGGGAGTCACAGACGTTGCCAAAGCATTTTTCGAGTGAGACCCACAGCCTTCTGAGGTTTTCTTCATTCATATACTCGTACTGAAGCGAATCATCCATATGACGAGTCATTAGGATGATGGCTTTCGCCTTATTTGCCTCCAAGGCTGCTCTATTTGGTTCCAAAGCTTGAGCTTGCTCAACAGTTATCATGTCTTGACTAGGCTCAAGAATCATATCCAGGATTCCTTGGGCTTGAGATGCAGGCGGACATCACGAACCCACTTGTGAAATTCAGAGCCAGTTGTTCCCAATGGAGCAAAATTCAGTTTGTTCAGGTTACTCATCCTGAAAGAGAACAAGAAAAATGTTTAGTTTCAGAGCAAAAAGGCTACCACGAAAACAAAAGAAATTTCTGAGCGTAGTCGCTCCCAAGAAATTAGGAATTTCTGAGCTTAATCATTCCCAAGAAATTAAGAATTTTTTAGCGTAATGGCTCCCAAGAAATTAAGAATTTCTTAGCGTAATGGCTCCTAAGAAATTCGATTCCAAGAGATATTGGATTAGATCGAAACAATGATGTGTTTGTGGTCGATCGTATCTTCTCAACAAACTCTAAGTTTGGAGGTCTCAACAAGCTCCAACCTTGGAGATAACACGAACCCCCACAGTTCGGCTTATGTCTCCCCTATGAAGAAGAAAGAGGGGTAGAAGAAGGGAGGTTGTAAGTCCCCGAAGAAAAGAATTGAAATCTTAAAGAAAAGTACACAAAAGCGAGAACTTTAATGAAAAGTTACCTTGAAAAGGACAAACAGGAGTTGCCGGAACTTTTGGCCAGAAAAAGGTGCTTCTAGCCTGTGGTGGCCGAAATTGCCCTAAAAAGGCTTTTGTCCGGTTTTCTGCTTGCGGTTCAGTCACTTAGGTGGCAGGTTCGGTGATTTTTAGACTGGTTCTTGAGGTTCTGCTTCCTGTTACTAAATCCTGGGATCGAGGCGCTGCTGCTGACAAAATTTGATGGCAATCAGAGGTGCAGAAGGCGGTGAACCGGTAGAAAATCTAATTCTGCTTCATGGGGCCAGTTTGGTACTTTTCTGGCAGGTTCTTTGGATTCCATCCCCGGTTCTAGACTCCTGGGATCAAGGTCTTTAAGGTGTGAGGCGGAGAAAGAAAGGGATTCAAGGTTTTGTATTCGAATTTAGGTTTTGGCTATTTGTTTCAGGGTTAGGTCGTCGTGCTGATAACGTGTTTTAGGAAAAAGGGATGCAGAGAACAACAAAGAAAATTGGGAGAATGAGTTGTGATTTTATTGATAATAGGGGCCTCTTTATATAGAGGATTACAAGCATAGAATCAGAGTCTTACAAGGAAATATAATCGTACGATGATTTAGATATCTAAATAAGATATCTCCGAGAATATCTGTAAGACTAACCCTATTACAACTCAAACAAGTAACTAGAGTTTGGCCCAGACACACAATCTAGGTGTCCTTAAACAGTCTAAACAAACTCTTGAGCTTTGTAATAATTTCAGAAATTTGGTGTCTTTCACATTGGCTTCAAATTTCTGCCTTGTTTCGTGAGGTTTTCCCAGAGAGAGACAAAACAAAAAAAAAAAATTCCCCTAGTTTCACAATGTTAAATTGTGAAATCATCCGGATAACACGATGACTAACTAATTCACACCTACACTGCAACTAGTCAACGATACATTTACCTCAGCAGTAACACCAGTGTTACATGTACACGAATTCCATCTAAAAATGCCCGTCTAACAGATGATCATATGCACTTTATGAAATTCATTCCTCTACATTTCCCATTATCGTATTCCCCATCTCTTTCACACTTTATAATTCATAAACTCCCCATTTCTCTCACACTTGCATAGTTGGATACCAATTGACCTAAACAACATAGACCTTTGATGCATGTAATGTGTGCAAGTAAAGAGGTTATGCTGGCTGGAATTTTCTTAGGTACTCGGATGTTTGCCATACACCCATTTTGTTAAATATTTTAGACTATTGGATATTACTAATCCAATGGTTCAAAATATTTAAAATTTGGTAACCTGTTTAGCCCTTAACCAATTAATGTTTGATTATCAATTGACAATTATGTTTTTTTCCTTTCTAAAAAAAAAAATTAAAAAAACCTTCTAACCTAGGCTCACCAAATTACTATTAGTTAAATAATCTTTATTACTAATTAATTATATCATAAGTAGTTTCCTTAACCAAATATAATTTTGTAGTAATTACTTCAAAAACTACATCATTTACAAGATTATCAACCATTTTACAATTCTGACAACATTTGTATTGTGAACATGGTAAAATTTATATTAGACCAAAAGATATGTAAGCACTCAGTATTGTAAAGAGGTTCTCCATTTGATAAAAGTTGTCCAACTATGATATTTACATCTTTGACCACTCAATTACAATAACCACAATAAGTGTGGTCATAAGTCGTAATTTTAGTTATACTATGTGTAATTTATTATTTTGACAATATTTGTTACATATTTCTGAACAATATTACATATTAAGATAGAATGTGTTTGGGCTAGGTTTTAGGCTCTTGGCCAAACTCTATGTTTTTAGTTTTATCTAAATTCAATAATTTCCTTGTATTAGGAACCTAGATCTCTAGCGCCTCCAGTGTAGTACCAATGGAGGATCTCCGCTATCTCTACAATCTGAAATGTATAATGAGTATGTCTATTTCTATGTACCACTGTGGGTACTACCACTACCTTCTTGTCTGTCTATGTCTTTAAATGACAGCGGAATGGTATGTAACGGCCTATTCTTTCTTGTGTTGATTATACTATTTCGCCCCGAGGGCTTGATTCAAAAAAAAAAAAAAAAAAAAAGATAGAATGTGTTGTTTCCACTATATTAATTTTTAAAAATGACACATGTCAACATTTAAGTGGATAACCTGTTAACCAGTTCAGTAGGTTTCCACTATATTAATTTATTAAAAATAAAAAAATAAGGGTATAGCATACATCAAGGTACCCTAGACGACCCCTATGCTGACTTATATACCTTTCTTTCCATGCAGTTAATATCCTTGATACTGAACTTTCTCATGCACGCTGGCCTAAAACGTATTCATATGAGAAAATTTATAAAAATGTATAAAATTGGCAGGTTTAGATTCTAGAATTTAGATTACAGTGGCTGGTTATTACTTTATCAATTATATAGCCCTGCCACAGGACTATGATACAAAGAATTGAGCTTTGATTATATAATGAATCGCAGTATTTGCTGGCGGAAAGAGAAAAGATGATGATAAGAACGAAGAACCATTCTTGAATAATTCTGGTGCTGGTTGTCAATGGATGTCAACTTCTTGTTAAAGCAGCGGCCATCATTGAACTAAACCATTAAAAAGCTCAAAAAGATAAACTCGATGACGGTATGAATCAATTTGGTTGGCAAATTAATCCAGCTGGAACGTAGTTTCTGTATACACCAGAGATTGGACTATGACACAGATCGAATCGAGCGTCGAATTATATATAATGAATCGCAGTATTTGCCGGCGGAAAGAGAAAAGGTGATTGTAAGAACGAAGAACCATTCTTGAATAATACTGGTGCTGGTTGTCAATGGATGTCAACTTTTTGTTAAAGCAGCGGCCACCATTGAACTAAACCATTATGTTGAGAATATATACATCCCACATGGGAAAAATGGGACCTTGCCTATGGGTTTATAAGGGTTTGGGCCACTCCATCCATTGCCAATTGGTTTTGGAATTGCTTGTTGCTCTTGATATCAACTAATTATTAACACCAAAAAATATATGAAGTACTTTAACAAGTTTGGATAAAGAAAATTTACCACTTTAAGGACTCATGTTACCACTTTGAGGACTAATATTACTATTTTGAGGACTCATGTGGTAACTAAGAAAATTTACCACTTTAAGGACTCATATTACTACTTTGAGGACTAATATTACTATTTTGAGAACTCATTTTACCACTTTTAAGGCAATTGTATGCATGTCATACGTTAACACATTGTAGAATTTTCCTACTTTATAATATTACATTACAAAATCATAATCAAAATGATTTCAATTTTAAAAATAAAAAAGCAATAAATCAAGGTACTAAGAAATCTTAATCAGATCCTAAAAATGTATTAGAATCTATAAATTAGCTTGCCAATGGAAACTGTCACCGTTTTCATGTCTGCATGTCAAGATCAATATCTTTTTTCTTTTCTTTTTTTCTCAAGAAAAAAAGAGAATAAGATTTCCTTGAATTTTTTTGTATGAACATGTCTCACGTACGTTAAAAGAATTCCAATACCGTTAATTTGCAAGTAATGCAAAGATATTCCTCTTTTAAAAAGCCAAGGAACCTCTCATATCAAGTCCAGAGCAATAACTTGATACCCTACACACATTTCTGATTCCTTCTCTTTCTTATCCTGGCCGGATATATAAAAAGGCTGAGTAGGGCTTGAGCTTTATATTCAGAAATCGTGCAAAAGAAGGATATATATAATATATCACAGACAGAGGAAGAAGATAACAGACTTTGGTTTTGATATGGCTATGACTAAACCTCATTGGCAAGCAGAGAAAGAAGAAAACATAAAGCAGGTAATTAATTAAGCGTGTTTTTGTTTTATAGCTATTTCTTTTTGGCTTTGTTTGTTTATAGCTCGAAGTACGTATAAGATCATAAATCATGATTCATTGTTACCAGATAGGATTTTTTTTCCCCTTCTTTTCACATCTTGGCACTGGATTTAATTCATCTAAGAGATTATGCAGAATAATGTTTACTTTTTCCTATAAGGAATATTGTAGATTACTTATTGTGTTCTTGCCATAATGTTCTTGCTATAAGCACATCATGCTAAATGGTTGATATTCGTAGTTTGGCGACTCAAACGTGCTTTTGTGTGTGTGTGTGTATTTATACGTTGTTAGACTACTAAACAAGATAACATTTTTGTATGTATACTAATTCTATGAGTTCTTGTTACCAGGTAGATAACTACCTTATCAAACCACGAGGACTTAATATTGTATGGGGCAATGATGAACGGTACTGGAAAATACCAGCCAGAGGGTAGGGAACAAAAGAATCTGTACTACATATATATCACTGCATATATATTAAGCTCATTGTTGGCCACATCGATCTGTTAACAGAACTCTTACAAAGTACGATTAGTCTAAGGTGTGGACAGTGTAATGAGTATATAACCATTTTCTATTATATTGCATGTATATTTTGCAGGACTGAGGATCCTGCAGAGCTGGTACAGGTCTCGTGGCTGGAAGTAACAGGCTCAGTTGAGTTGAAAGCCGGGAAGGGGTACGAACTCACCTTCGATGTGGGACTGGCAGAAGATGCATTTGGTTGGAAAGACATACAAGTGTTCTTGATGGCAAAGGTAGGGAAAAAGGGAAAGTACAAATGGACAAGAGTTAAACTCGATCAGGATCAGAATAACGAGAGAGTTACGATTCCTGATAAACAGAAGCTTAGCATTGATGTTCCAGCTGATACAATGGACACCGACCTTCATTTTGGTTTGTATGAAGTGTGGAGTGGGAAATGGAAAGGAGGCTTGAAGATTTATAATGCGAAAGTAACTGCCACTGCTTGAACCTGTCTGCGATCTGCAGTCTTTTCTATAATATGCATGTTTGCCTATTGAAATATTTTCTACTTTGGGTTTTATATACATAATTATGATTTCCCGGTAAATTAAGCTGGTGAATATAAATTTCTAATTTTTTAGTCACCAGATGACCGAGAGAAGATTTGTGTTTATGTACGTGATTACTTCATTAATAACTAGCAGGACCCACCCACTTTGTGTGTAGAAAGAAGTTAAAGGTAGTGGGAAAACTTTTCGTACAACTACCACATTTTCTGCTATTTTTTTAATTTTTATTCTTATTCTTTTATTTTCTATTTTGTAATTTACTATATTATCCCTATTGATTAATTATATTTTATAATTTTTTAATATATAAGGGTTAAATTGGTAAAAAAATTCAATTTTGGAGAGCAAGCTCTCCTCTTAATAATAGTATAGATGACCATTCTCATATGTAAGGTGATTTGAGATTGTTAAATAAAAGGTTCCTTATATGCAAGGACCCAATTGATTGTCTACAAATGCAGCTAGCTCAAAATTCAATATATTTTATGAAATGCCCTTCTATCAGATGATATAGAGAAGTTTTAAATACACACCCCTAATTACTTAATACACACTCCATACTTAATACATCACCCATTTAATTTCTCATTCTAATATTCTACTAAATACACAACCCAAAGTACCTAAAATATCCTTAATCTCAAAAATCATGAAATATCCTATTATTTGACTATATTAAGGCTATTATTTAATATGATTAGTATATTCTAATATATTGATGTTTTTAAATGAACATATTGATTACTTGTGTTACTTATTCAGAAATCCATAAAGATTTATTATTGTTCCCTTTAAATAGATGCATATAAATAGGTTTTATATTATTTGAGTTCTCATCCACCAAACACCATGTTGATCAAGTATAAAATTATGAGTTGAACATTTAACCAAAACTATATCACTAGTTTCTCTCCAATGGTGGAACTACAAAGTTGTCATTAGAGGGGCCAAACAAATTAACAATTACAAAGTTTTTTCACCCGTGATGTTTTATATTAGAAAATAAATGGATTAATCGTATCTCTTAGAAAAAAGAAAGAAAAGGAAATTAACTAAAAAAGGGAGTAAAATGATCCGTTTTAAAAACATTTAATACCATTGATTTTGCAATTCTAAATATTATGGCTTCTAACCTCATTTAATTACAATTTATTTAAGAAAAAATTAAATTAGATAGTTTCTAACTTTATTCTTGTACTAAATTAGGAGGCCTTGTATAGAAATTTGTTGTGTTTATCTAACTATTTATACATAAATTATTCTATATAAAGAAAATATGACTATTTTTTTCTTTCTTTCTAATGCATAGATGTCTGTTTTGGTCATTCAACCTACCTACAAAATCTAATTTGAAATATAAAATAATAGGGATGTGTATTAAGTGATTAGGGATGTGTATTTAAAATTTCTCGATGATATAGGCCGGTCAAAGTTTGGGAGTAATATATTCAGACCAAAAGAAAAAAGGTTATGACTTATATTAAATTCTTTTCAATACAACGTAGACAAATGGTAGCGGAGAAAACATTGTTAAATTGACTATTTTTTAGAAGAGTAAAACACAACGAACTTAGTGTTTGGTATTATCGTTTTTTACTTTTCATTCTTTTGGTGGAAGAGAATTCCCACTTCAAACCATTGATCAGAAAAATAGATGGTACAGTGTCATCACAATCTGTTTATAACAACTTTTTATTAAATCTTACTGGTATAAGTTTGCTCATCGTTTATGAAATTTCGAGGGCATATATATCTTTTCTAAACTTCGGCATATAGTCACCATTAGATTAAGAAATGGTGCAACTATTGCCACCAATCTATACCAACTATTTGTTCACCTTTCCATACTCTATTCACCCTATATATTTTTATGAATTAAAATTTACTTAGTTAACCCATTAGTTCATACCATACAAAATACCCTTTCCAATCTTGGGTGCAACTGAACACTGAAAGTCCTTTATAATTAAAGACCATGCTATACTGATGTAGAACGTATGGCCAACAGGATTGAAGAACAGATTGATTGTGGAAAGGGTAAAACATGAACACTGCAGATTTAGCGTTCGGTGTCAGAATGCTAATTATTATAGATTTCTGAGAAGGGAACGACGCCAGGAGTAAACACATCACTTTGCTACGATCTATGGTCTTTTTCAGGTTTCTGATGTCGTTTCGGGCCTCAAAACTGTATTTTATTATTTCTGCCGAATTTTAGGTTTTCTAGTTAGTTTTGGATTTATTTTAATTTAATCCGTGAGCTTTTAGAGTTGGTTGTTAGTTGCAATAAGGTTTGTTTTCTAGTATTTAAGCAACTTTAAACGGCTGCAGACATCTATCCTTCAAATTATTATCTATCAAATTGAGAGCTTTTCTCATATTCTCTCGTGGACTCCAGTTTTATCTGTTTTAGTGTTTATAGCTTGTAAACCTAGGTTACTCCAACTGCGTCATATATTTTTTTGTTTATGGTGGGTGTTATACCTTCTGCATTAGCTTAAATGGCTGACGTTGTGGCCAGAAGGAGTGGACTGGAGGAGGGTGATTTTTGAAACGGGGAAATGATCATTTACCCAATTTCAGCTTAAAAATTGTCCACTTGCTCCACTAACAGTTTTTTAACCCCATTTACCCAAAACACTCTAAGAGATTATTTCCCTAATACCCAATTAATTCTTTTTTTTATTATTCTTTTTATTTATTTTTAGGACTTTTTTGCCCTCTCCTTCTTTCTCACTTAGAGAGAAAAGTCATCCTCCACCTTGCTGTGCTCCGGTGACCAGTGGCCGACCGCGGACTCCGGCTCCAGCGACCGGAATCCGACAACCAGTCACTGGAATCCCGAATCCGACTGCCGGACTGGTGACCGGATTCCGGCGTCTGATTTTATTGCCCCTAATAATGCCCAGTAATCATATTATTGCCCCCCAATGAACATATTATTGCCCCCCAGTAACAAGTTTATTGCTCCTCCTTCGCTGCCGTCTAGTCCCGACGCCCAACTCCGCTACCAACTCCGGCTACGAGATCACCATCCCCAATCGCCTAGTCAATCGCCGTCCGGCGGAGATAGTAGTGAATTCGGGATCTGGAGTCCATGATCGGAATCCCTTGGCTGCGGTCCAAAACCTCGATCGACTCCAAGGATTCGAGGATGGCTTCGTTCACTGAAGCCTCGTCCCAGATCTGGGACTTGATTGTTCGGAGACTGGATCGACGATGGAGTAGGCGGCGGTGATGGCCGAGAAACGCCCATTGGTAGCCGGCGGTGATAGAAGCTACGAGGCCTAGGGCTCGACGACGATGGGTCTGGGTGAGGAGGCGGACGTGTGAGGAGGCGGGGAGAGAGAGAGAGAGAGAGAGAGAGAGAGAGAGAGAGAGAAGGTAATTTATTAATTGAAATAAGGTTAAATGTTAGATTGGGTAAATGGGACTAAAAAACTCTTAGTGGAGTAAGTGGGCAATTTTTAGGTTCAAATTGGGTAAGTGGTCATGGCTCCTTTTTGAAACTGATGGCCAAGTTAGTGGTGGATTACAATTAATGGGAGTCCGGAGGCTGATATAGTTATAGAGACTTTGGCAATCAAATCTTGGCGGATCAAATGGAGAACATGAGATTTATTATTTATTACCGACTTAAGTCTAATTCAATAGCTCATATAGTTGTTGCTCTAGTATCTGGCTTACTGCTAGCCTGCTGCTCTAGAAAGTGATTTATGCCATTCTTAACGTATATTTTGTACTTTTTTTGACCGTAAGACTAAGACAAAAAAAAAAAAAAGATATTTGCAAGTGTAGTTTGACCAAAAAACAAAATCTGTTTTTTTTTTTTAATTAATAGACAAAAAGTCTCTGATTTCATTCATCTCACGCCAGAATGGCCGTTACATATCCTTATGAACAAGATGTGTTGGTACTCATAGTGGTACATAGAAATATGTCACTCATTGAACAATACTCACAGAAAAACAATAGCTTGAATTCTTCTTTATTACTACTCCAGAAGATTCGCCAGAAGCACAAAAAAATGCGTAACTTCCTAAAAAACTTCGAGAATTATTGAAAGTAAGTTAAGCTACTAAGAGCAACTCCAACAGCTTCCCCATATTTTGATTTTGTCTCTACTTTAGGGAAAAATGAGCCTCTTTTGTTCCAACAGATTCCCTATAACTATCCCTATTTTAGGGAAAGTGAGGAAATAGAAAACCAAATTCCCTATATTTACAGCAATCTCTAAAATTTTAAAGAAGAATATGGAGATACTGTAAAATAGGGAATCTGTTGGAGTTAGAGAAGAAAAAGATGCTAAAGCTTTAACTTTTACTTCTCTATTATATAGAAATTATAGCGAAGCTGTTAGAGTTGCTAACATACTAAAAAAATAGGGAATTGGAAAGTAGAGAAAAACTAAGCTAATTAAAAAGGCAGCAGCCCAATGGTCCAAATAAACATTTCAGCCCAAAGTCTAAACAGAAGGCCTGGCCAAACCCAGCCTAAGAGCTGCCTCTCTGTGTAGACCGTCAATGCACGCCGCAACTGCCACCCTCTCCGGCGCCACACAGAACAACGGCCACCCCCTCAACGCCACCACTAGAACTGCCAACACCTTGACACGACCAGAAAACCGTCCGGACGAGGCCGGAACCTACCCAAAACTAGTCTCCACTGCCTCACGACGCACAAAAACCCTGATGCCATTGAGCCGCCGCCGCCACCTGAAACAAATCGCCGCCCAAAATCACCCCTTGCTCCTGTGCCCACGACCGCATCCATTAGCAAAACCGCATTCGGCGACACCATCCATGTCCATTGACGGAAACTATCTCAAAACCAAGAAGCAAGTCCTAAATCCATCACTCGTTTGGCAGCGACACCATGACCAAGGTCAGAGCTAGCGTCGGGCTGCCACCGGAAGAGAGTTCGATACAAATGTGAGAGGGAATTTTTTTAGAGTAATTTCTGTTTTATTTTTATTTTTTATTTTTTTAAAGAAAACAATTGCGTTAATGCCTCATACCAATGCAATGCACGTATGATTGGTAAATGCCTTTTATCACCCACTTTTTTAATTTTTTAATTTTTTTATATATGTTTATATTTTTCTAAAATAACTATTTATGATTTAATCATGAATATTTTTTATTTAGATTGATGGCTATTCTGGGTGATCCATGTTTTGGTGAAACATATTATAGTATGAATAGATACATACATACATTAATTAGGGCATATTTGTCTTTTAATAAATCAAAATTTTGTAGGGGTCCAGAAGAATATGTAAAGGCATTAATAGCTGTACCTTTAATTAAGAAATGAAGGGAACAATATAATAACAAGTTGAAAAACACATCCAAAAATCGAATACACCTAGACTTTAGAGATTTTTTAACAATCCTACTGAATACTCCTAAATTTCTGAATTTCAATTGAAACTTTAAAACATCATAACAAGCCAAATACAATAAGTCCCCCTAATATCAAGTATTAGGTATGTATCTTAGGTCCAATTGAGTTTAACTTAAATTATTTAAAAAATTACTTAATAAATAAGTTAAGCAACAAAAGATGTACGTTTGATAAAAAATTTATAAGTATCTGTTTTGAAAAATTACACTATTAAGTTGTTGCTTATAGAAATTAATAAAAAAATGTTTTCAAAGCTAAACTAAAAGTCAAACTAGAACTTGGTGTTTTAGAGTATGAAAACTAAATTGAACGACACCGTATCATGTTTGCAAGTCAAGATCAGTAGAGGATATTTTTTCCGAAGGAAATATTTTGTGTGAACATGTCTCACGTTGAAAGAATTCCAAGACCGTTAATTTGCAAGTAGTCTGAAGATATTCCTCTTTTAAAAGGCCAAGGAACCTTTCATATCAAGTCCAGAGCAATAACTTGATACCCTAGACATTTCTGATTCCTTGTCTTTTTGTTATCCTGGCTATATAACAAGACTCGGTAGGGCTTGAGCTTTATATTCAAAATCGTGCAAAAGAAGGATATAATTTAACACAGACAGAGGAAGAAGATAACTGATTTTGGTTTGGATATGTCTATGACTAAACCTCATTTCCAAGCAGAGAAAGATGAAGAGACAGTCCAAAAGATTGTGAGCATGTTTTGTTTTTATAGCTCTTCTTTAATGGCTTTTTTGGTTTATATATATAGCTCGAATGCAAGATCAGAAATAGTAGCTTGATCCAGTTTTACCAAATAGGACTTTTCTTTCTTTTATAAATCATGGCATTGGATCGAGTTATTCTAAAAGATTATGTAGCTAGATTAATGTTTTCTTGCCAGAAAGTTTGGTAATATAAGCTTTCAGTTATTTATGTTGCTATATACTTATGAATCCGGATCATACGCTTAGTCACTAATAACCAACATGAATGGTTTGGATTTATAATTTGGCGAGATAAACATATTCTGATGCGGCAAGATTTTATCACGAGATCTAAAGAACATTATTGTATATATGCTACAACAAAATAAATTTTGTTCTTGTTTCAGGGAGATGGCTACATTATCAAACCACGAGGACTTAACATTGTATGGGGCAATGATGAACGCTACTGGAAAATACCAGCCAAAGGGTAAGGAGCACAATTATTTGTACTACATGTTCCTGCATGTTGAGTCACCTCGATTTCTTAACACCTCTATTATGATTAGTTACATGAAACATTGTGATCTCCTCATGGTAGTTCTCATTAAATTTTGATTTGTGCCCCCATCAATCTTCTCTGAATCTTTCGTTAAGGAGTGGGGACGTACATTATATATAATCATATTTTGCTATGATACTACATTACCACATGTATATGCAGGCCTGCAGGTGTCAATGATGCTGCAGAGCTGGTGCAGGTTTCACGGCTGGAAGTAACAGGCTCAGTTGTTTTAACACCTGGGAAGACTTATAAACTGAACTTTGAGGTACAACTGCTATCAGAGGCATTTGGCTGGAAAGATATACAAGCTTTCTTGATGGCCAAGGTAGGAAAAAAGGGAAGATACACGTGGAAAAGGGTTCAAGTACAGCAGCAGTCTGGGACAGACAAATTCTTGATTCCTAAGGAAGAAGATGAGCTCCGCATTATAGTTCCACCTGGGAATACTGACAACACCCTTCAGTTCGGTCTGTATGAAGTGTGGAGTGGGAAATGGAAAGGAGGCTTGAAGATCTATAATGCGCAAGTAACTGCGATTAATCCTTGAACCTGTCCTCAATCTGCAGTCTTTTCTATTACATGACTGTGTGCCTATTGATATATCTTATACTTTGGGTTTTTATAAAAGGAGTCATGAACTTCTGGTAAATTCACCTCGTGAATATAAACTTCCAAGTGTACGTTTAGTCACTAGATGACCAGGAGAACATCTCCGTACCTTGATGTATGTCTACTTAATAATCAGAATGTGATTCTGTCAGGTGATTCCGGATTGTTAAATAAAAGGGTCCTCATGTATAATGAGCCAATTGATCACCTATACATGCAGCTTTCTTATACTATGCTTTCATAGAAAGAAACAGATCAAAGTTTGTTTCATAAGAAAAAATAAATATCAACCCAAATCCCAACATCAAGCATGGGTAAAACTTTATCAATGCTTCATTGCTTCATAATCTGTGCATCAAGATCACACATTGGCTATTTATTATTTACAATGATAATAACCAATTAAAGTTCTATTTAGAACAAAAAAAAAAATTAGTTTGAACATTAAACATTATCTGTTGAACATTAAACAAACTAGTGCCCCCATTCATTAGGACATTACATTACGAATTTCACTTTCTCAGACAAAATTTATTGACTGCCGGGAACTTTTACCAGTTTCGTACAATCAAAGTCTACTGTTTGGCGAACTTGCTAGCAATTTTATCAGTTGTTGATGTAGACTCTCCGCGGATTACGTACATAAGAGGTTACCAACCTTGTGAGAATAGAGAATTGCATTATCTGATCTCCATGTAAATGCTACCCATTGTGTGGGTGGCAGGATGGCAAAAAGCGAAGTTAAATGACATCGTATGGGTCTTGCACAGCTGAAAAACGTTAAACTTCAATGCCACTACTGATGATTTGGCAATTTATGAATGTCAAATTTAAATTCCAGACATGGGAGTGCCATATATAGTATAAAACACAAGGTTAATATATCGTATTTAACAGTTAGGTTTAGGCCCATCATGTTTTTTCTGTAATTAGAAACCCCGATCATCTTCACGTTCAACTCAAGAATTGAAAGGTCTTCAAGAGCTGTGTGAAACAGGTAAGGAAGCTTTTTTCAGTTCTGGAATACGGTTAAAGCTTCATCGATGCATGGTATCTTCGGCCTTCAAAACTTTTCCATTTATTCTGCAAAGTTATTCAACATTATCATGACCGGTTGCAAATAATTGCTTTTCAAATAGAAGGGAATAAGGAATATCACAGATCATCGATGCCTCCTTATCTTAGAGTGAAAGCTTTTCGGCAGAATGGAATAAAGGCTTCTCTGATAGTAGGAAGCACTTTCTTTTCTCATTCTGATGCTTTTCCTACGTGGTTGAAATTCCAACGTCCTCATCCCACCGCATACTTCAGATCGACATCACCATGAGAATAAACCGAAAACAAAGAATGGAAGAGGTTTACTAGGCATCTTATCTTTGTTGTTCGGTTGCAAATTTCAACCCTCATCCTCGTCCAAACCAGAATTGCTTTACACACCTGGTGCTGGATATGAAGTTCATCATGCATGATGTGCACGCCAGGAAAATGACTAATGTAGCCCCGGCTTGCGATATATATGTGTACGAGCAGCATGGGAACAGAAAAAAAGCGTGTACGTAAGTTGAAGAGATGGGGACAGGGTGGTCACAAGATGAGGCCTCACAGTCACAGCAGCTGAGTCCTGCAGAAGCAAGTAACAAGGCAGTAGTGGAGAAAGTAACAGAAGCAGCGCCTAGTGGCTCTAAACCCATGGCAAAAGTGGAGAAATCAGCTAGTTTTCAGGCCAAATCTTCAGCTGATCACAACCACGAGGCCAAAGTAGTGAAAGAAGTCAAGGGAACAGAGAAACCGACAGTTACACAAGTGAAGCAGCAGCAGCAACCGCTGCAGCAGCTCCCACATAATTACGAAGCTATTGTGAAAGATGCCGACACTCCAATCAACAAGTCACCGGAACATCTGTTTGTACATCTCTATGCTGGAATACTCTTAAACCAAAAGAGGAAGGCAAGCCCTTAATAACTCTGAAATTTTTCATATTTATGCTTTTATACTGTAAGTGAAATTACTGAATTTCAGCTCCTAATCGATATTTGTGACACTGTTAAATAAGCGCACCTCGAAAAAAAATATTGAAATCAAGCAACAAGAACATGAACATCATCAATATCATTATTGTTTTTTTTTTTTTTTTTTTTTTTTTCCGAGTATTAACACTCACTGTTATTATTACAGAAGTATTGGGTTGACAAGAAGTCCAACAACTGCTTCATGGTGTATCCAAGGGATCTCACAATCACTTGGGCTGAAGACAATCGTTACTGGCACTGGCCTTCCCTGGAAGAAACAAGGTACAATTAAACTTAAGTAAATATCAAGAAAAGTCACAAAAGGAAAAACAAATGTGATGTGTTGGTGACTAACTAATGTTAGGACTTTTAGGGGAAATTCTACGGTACTTGTATGTATGTGATACACTCATTTACAGATCTGACAATAATTTTGTTGTCATTATGGTAAATAGAGTTATTTTTTGGGTAATTTTAGTTCTATTACAGGTAATTACTCCACCTACGATATTTTTACAAGTTTATGAACAAATTGTTGTCGATGTAGTAACTTGGTTCAATTATATGTCAATGTGTAAAACAAATGTGATAACTTTGTTGTTAATGTTGTAAATTTGGTTAAACTAAATTGTAATTTTGATTCAATTAGATGTAAATGAGTGTATGATAAACATCCAAGTTTAGTATAAGTTTTCTTCATATCAATTCCTAACTCTCTGTTTCCTTGGTCCTTGCAGTAATGTCTTCATCGATGCAGCTGAACTGTTAAATGTATGCTGGCTTGAAGTTCATGGAAAAATTGATTCCACAAAGCTGTCACCAGGAACTCTATATGAAGTAGTATTTATAGTGATGTTGAAAGCTGCAGCTTATGGATGGAAAGTTCCTGTCAATGTCAGACTCAGTCTCCCAGATGGTAACAAGCAAGAACGTAAAGCTGATCTGAATAAAATCCATAGAGAACAATGGACAGAGATACCAGTAGGCGAGTTTAGAGCATCAACAGGATTACTTGGGAACATTGAATTTTCGATGTATGAATATGAAGATGGCAAATGGAAGAGTGGACTTCTGATCAAGGGCGTTGCCGTTCGGCCTAAAAACTGAGAGGGTACTCAAAACTTTGCTTATGAGCGGAGAGAGAGAATGTTCTGAGTTTATCAGCAAAACTTTCTTAGTGGTTTGCATATCAATAAAATCTCAGAACTTGCAATTTTTGAAGTTAAAAAAAAGGTTTTCATGGCCATTGAATCATGGAAGTCATTATTAATTAGGATCATTAATGAAGCTTAGCTCAGAGCTATAACAATTCAAAATTTTCTACTCACATAAATATACTTGAAAGGGTCAGAGGCGAACATTACATTAAACTATATATTCACTGCCACTAGTCGTCTAGTCATAGCAATATGTAGTGGAACATGTGCTGTATTATGTGCAATATATGCAACGTATGTCTGAATCTAATCAAGCTCCAAGTCAGACAATTGGATGGGAAGGGAGATTCATGCTTAAATGATTACACAAAGAATTACTGGACAAGAGAGATCACCTTGATTTCTTATGCTTCCAGCAGTCTTGGCCAAAAAAAGTAAGTAATTCTCAGGAGCATCAAAGTTCTGTCCTGCAGTTTTCAGGCTTATACCACAATGAGAAATTGATTTGTTTGCTCTTCAAATTCTCAGTTGCTGGAGCAATCCTCTCAAAAAGCTGCATTTCACAAAAATTGAGTACGTACAGTCATTTCCCAACACTACTGCTAAATTCAATATAAATGTTCTTTTTACTTGAAAGTTGAAACTAAAGCACCACAAGCTTGAGAACTCTATGACAGACTTGCATTTCCACAAGCCACACACCAGAATCCTTTTCTCTTGGATTATGGTGTAAGATCAAATATGGACATAACACATATCATCATAAAGTAATTGATGATTAGCTTAATATCAATCCTAGTTTAACATGGATACAAACAGTAAATCAATACTAGTAACTTAATGAATAGTGTATCAATTCATTAAGGATAGTAATCCATTGCTTAGTCGACAAGAAAGGCTATAAGTTGTGATACATTAGGAATCTAATAGTGAAACCTAAACCGACAAGGAATGCTTTAATGGGAAGCTTCTTGAGGTTTAAGTCTCATATATATACAGATGAATTGGTCCCTGATTACTACCACGACTATTGCATAAGTTCTGTCCATTGAGAAGCAAGTTGGTAAGTAACAGAAGACTATATTCAGTGATCGAGTTAAGCAGTTGCATAAGATGGAATCCATGACTGTTATTGCTGAAGGTAAGCCTTAATCCTATTATGATTGTTGTGCATATGTTGTGAGCATGTAACTATGGTTTTACAATTGGTATCAGAGCATAGGCTCACAAATATGAAAAATCGTTTTAGGGTTTTGCAAAACAAACATAAATTTTTTTTTAAGGGTTTTTGCTTTACGGGTCAAGTAACTGATCAGATTATTGACCAAGTCACTGGTCATGTAACTGATCAGGTACCTGACCAAGTAAGTAACTGACCAGGTAACTGACCAAGTAACTGGTCAGGTACCTGATCAAGGTAAGTTACTTAAGTCGACTGCTGCATCTGGTTAATTATAAAATTCACGCTTCCGCTATGATTTTTTAGCAGCAAATTGGGGAAAAAGCAAAAACAGGTTTTTCTGTGAAAATTGTTTTCGATTCATAGCATGATAATTAAAGTTTTGATTGTGCCCAAGAACCCTAGTAGCATTCCCGGCGTGCGTTAGGCTAGAGTAGATGGTGACCGGATGAAATTTACAATTTCTTGATTGTTCTGTGGTTTCTTGGAATCGAACCAATTTTGGTTATGCTTGAATATGCATGTTGAATTGATTGATGATGTGGTATTGTATCTGTGATTGTGTGAACTTGTATGAAGAACAAAAATCTCCCAGATTTTGTTTACACGTTATTAAAATTGACAGATACAAGAGCTTAACTTTCTTACAAGGATGAATCTGGATAGAATGTAAAGTAAAAGAGCTCATATGTTTTGTGGTTTTCTGTTGGCACAAGTGATTATGATGCACAAAGCATCCTTCATTGATGTTGGCAGAAAACATTGATCAGGTACGTGTAACTGGTCAAGTAACTGACCAAGTAACTGTACCTGATCGAGTAACAAAACTGAAATTGTGTTTTGTGTTTTAAAACTACGCTTCAATTTTATCTTCCAAAGAAGTGGTCAAGTGTGGTTTTAGAATACAAAACAGCAGTATGCATGCTTGATGAAAATAAATTCGGATACTTAGAAATTTTTCTTCTGTCTAAAGATGTGGATAAATTTCTTTGGATAACTTGTTTTCATTGAACATGGCATATTGATAAAGAACTCCAGGATATTAAGTTTCTGCTCAAAAGTGATGCTTAATATTGTTTTTGTTATGGACTGACATGAATGCAAGTATGGTGTTTAGGTTTTCTCTATGTTCTTGTTTTGGTTACTTAAAGCTAAATAAAACACAGAAAACTTAAACATATTTTCTTTACAAACTGAGAACTCACTCAAATTTTTGTTTTGCTCCTTAGGTAACTCTTACATGAACTTGAACAGTGTCTTGATGTTAACTGGAACCAACTATAGAGCTTGGCTAGACTCTGTGGAAAATTATATGGGAATGCATGAGAACATAGACTACTGCTTTACTGAGGATAAGCCTGAAGAGTTAAATGAAAAGAGCACCAAGAAAGATACTGACCTTTACAAGAAGTGGCATAGATCCAATAGAATGGCTAAGAACCTCATCAGAACATCTATGTCTAAGACTGTCAGGGGAAGTATAGAAGAGCCTGAGCTAGCATCAGATTTTCTGGAACTCATAGGTGCTAAGTTTAAAGAAAGTGAAAAAGCAGAAGCAGCTAGGCTAACCAAGGAGTTTCATGATTTGAAGTACATGGGTTCAGGGGGAGTTAGAGAACATATTATGAAGATGATCAATATAAATGGCAGACTCAGGGAACTCTTAATGGGGGTTAGGGATGAGCAAGTAGTGCATTATGCACTACATTCCTTGCCTAACAGTTTTAGTCATCTTAGGACCAGTTACAACTCTCAAAAGGGAAACTGGACTCTAGATGAACTTATATCCATCTGTGTGGATGAGGAATCTAGGATCAAGGAAGAAAAGGAACCTGCTACAACCATTAACCTCATTGAGAAGCCTAAAAGGAAAAAGCCCCAGAATAAGCTCAAGCCTACCAAAGCCATAACTAAGAGTTCAACAGCTGTAGTGGCCAAGGAAAACAGGCCATTCAGGTTCAAATGCTACTTTTGCAAAAGAGTAGGACACATGAAAAAGGACTGCACTGGCTATAAGAACTGGTTAGCCAAAAAGGGTAAGATTTTTTCTAATACAGTTTTTTCCTTAGAAATTAATCTTATAAATGTTGAACCACAGTCTTGGTGGATAGATTCAGGCTCACCTATTCATATTACTAATTCTTTGCAGGGATTCATAAGGAGGAGAATCCCAAAAAGTGATGAAGTGAACCTGTGTGTAGGAAATGGCATGAGAGTAGCAGTCAAGGCTATTGGAACCTTAAAGCTCGATTTAGGATTAGGAAAATTATTAGTTCTGGACAATGTTTTTTATGTACCTTCCATGAGAAGGAATTTGGTTTCAGTTTCTCTTTTAGTAAAATCTGGTTGTAGACTTGTTATGGATAGTAATGGAATTCTTATTTCTAAAAATTCTGTTCAAATTGGTTCTGGTGTTATTATGAATGATTATTTACAGTTAAATTGTTCAATGGCTCAACAAGAAATTTTACTTGTTGAAAATAACACTAACAGTACTAGCACTTTAACAGGTGTTAAAAGAACCAAACTAAATGAAAAGTCTGCATTTTTATGGCATAGAAGACTCGGCCATGTTTCAAAAGAGAGACTGAAAATTTTGGTGAAAAACAACATCCTAAATGAACTTGATTTTTCTGATCTAACAGACTGTGTTGAATGCTTTAAGGGAAAAATAACTAATACTAGAAAGAAGACTGCATATAGAAGCCAAAATTTATTAGAACTCATACACACTGATATATGTGGACCATTTAGGCATCAAACTATCTGTGGAAATGTGTATTTTATCACATTCATTGATGACTTTTCTAGATACAGTTATATTTATCTACTTTCAGAAAAGGCACAAGCATTGAAAGCCTTTCAAATCTTTAAGTCTGAAGTAGAAAATCAACTAGAAAAGAAAATCAAAACAGTAAGATCAGATAGAGGAGGTGAGTTCTATGGCAAGTACACTGAATCCGGCCAACAAAAGGGTCCATTTGCCTTGTTTTTACAAGACAATGGAATTAAAGCTCAATATACAACACCCTATAACCCACAACAGAATGGTGTTGCAGAGAGAAAGAATAGGACTCTTTTGAACATGGTTAGATGCATGATGTGTACAACAGGTTTGCCTAAATTTCTGTGGGGTGAGGCTTTAAAAACTGCAAATTATATTTGCAACAGAACACCTAGCAAAGCCATAGAAAATACTGCTTTTGAGCTTTGGTGTGGCAGAAAACCTAGTCTTCATCACTGCCATGTTTGGGGATGTCATGCAGAAGCTAGGATTTATAATCCAAGCTTGAATAAACTTGATCCTAAGACAGTTAGTTGCTATTTTATAGGTTATCCAGATAAATCTAAAGGCTATAAATTATATTCTGCTTATCATTCACCTAGAATTTTTGAAACACATCAAGTAAAGTTTCTAAGTGAAAAAGTTCACAATACAAACCTTGAGGATTTATCCTCAGATTTTGAGGAAATTGTGTCGGATGAGAATATAAGCGTAGCATTGCCTTTAGAACAAGAAGTAACTGATCAAGTCACTGGTCGAGTAACTGACCAAGTAACTGATCACGTACCTATAACTAGTCAAGCAACTGACCATGTCACTGGACAAGTCACTGACCATGTAACTGGTCAAGTATCTGACCAAGTCACTGGTCGAGTACCTGTAACTAGTCATGTCACTGACCAAGTAACTGGTCAAGTACCTGTCACTGGTCATGTCACTGACCATGTAACTGACCAAGTAACTGTCACTGGTCAGGTAACTGACCACGTAACTGACAACCCTCAGCCTAGAAGATCACAGCGAGCAAGAAAACCAACTTATGGGGGGGAAGATAGTGACTACATTGTTTATCTGCAAGAAGCAGAAATTGAAATAGATTGTGCAGAGGACAATGATCCAACTACATTTAACCAGGCCATTGAAAGTAGTGAATCTCATCAATGGCAGCTAGCAATGGAAGCAGAAATTAATTCCATGAGTCAAAATGCAGTTTGGGAATTAGTTGAACCTGACCCAAATCAGAAACCTATAGGTTGTAAATGGGTTTTCAAAACCAAAAGAGATGCAAATGGCAATATAGAGAGACATAAAGCAAGATTAGTTGCCAAGGGTTTTACACAGAAGGAGGGCATTGACTTTACTGAGACTTTTTCTCCAGTTTCTACAAAAGACTCATTTAGAATAATCATGGCTTTAGTTGCTCACTTTGATATGGAGCTACACCAAATGGATGTTAAGACAGCCTTTTTGAATGGTGAACTAGATGAAGTGATTTATATGAAGCAGCCAGAAGGTTTTGTGCAAGCTGGAAGTGAAAACTTAGTATGCAGGTTAAGAAAATCAATTTATGGCCTTAAACAAGCTTCTAGACAGTGGTACAAGAAATTTGATTCTGTGATTTCTACTTTTGGATTTACAGAGAATCTTGTTGATGAGTGTGTTTACTTGAAGACAGTTGGGAACAATTTTATTTTCCTAGTACTTTATGTTGATGATATACTTTTGGCTAGCAGTAACATTAAACTGCTTAAAGACACCAAGAGCTTTCTGTCAAAGAATTTTGACATGAAAGACTTAGGAGAAGCATCCTATGTACTAGGCATTGAGATTAAAAGAGATAGAGCACAGAGACTACTTGGTTTGTCTCAACAGAATTATATTACCAAAGTTTTGAAGAGATTTGGTATGGAGAAGTGTGCAACTGGAGAAGTCCCCATGTCCAAAGGAGATAAACTAACCAAGAAGCAAAGTTCCAAAAGTGATGTTGTGAAAGAAAATATGGAGTCAAAGCCTTATGCTAGACTTGTAGGAAGTCTCATGTATGCACAAGTCTGCACTAGGCCAGACTTGTCTTTTGCAGTAGGGATTTTATCAAGATTTCAGTCTAATCCAAGCCATGAACATTGGGTAGCTGGGAAGAAAGTGTTGAGATACCTGCAGAAAACTAAAAGTCACATGCTAGTTTATAGGCAAGTGGAGGATCTGAACCTCGTTGGATTTTCAGATTCTGATTTCGCAGGGAATTATCCAGACTCCAAGAAGTCAACTTGTGGATACGTGTATATGCTAGCAGGAGGTGCAGTTGCTTGGAAAACCATGAAGCAAACTCTAGTTTCAACCTCCACCATGCAAGCTGAATTTATTGCAGTATATGAAACTGTGTGTGAAGGACTTTGGATCAGGAATTTCTTGATGCAGACCAAAGTGTTAAGTCACATTGTGGCAGACACACTTGTGATTTATTGCGATAATGAAGCTGCAGTTTTCTTCAGTAAGAACAGTAAAAGGTCAAATAATTCTAAACACATTGATTTAAAGTATTACAGTGTTAGAGAAAGGGTTAAGCATGGTGAGATAGCTGTTTTGAGCATTGACACAAATTCGCAGCTAGCAGACCCCTTCACCAAGGCCTTGTCAGTAGCAGCATTCCAGAAACATACAGCCAGCATTGGAGTTTTAGCTAATCTAGATGCTTAGGTTCAGTAGAGAGTTAATCCAGTTGGAGCAATTTAAATTTCTAAGGTTTTTGAGTTCTTGTATTTTTAGTTGTGATCTTTTGACTTTATTTATCACAACTTGTTTGTAATGACAGATTTTATTATTATCAATAAACTTTTGAGGTATTTCCAGTTATGATTTTGCTGCAGCTTTATTGTTTTATTTTGGAAATTATCATCTTGTTTTGAATATCATACTTGCTATCAGATGACTTAAATCATGTGAAGCATGATGTTAAGGTTCAAGCAATATTTTTTAAGCCATCAGTGTTCAGTAAATTTGCTTGAGTTTCTGGTTTTAGAAACATAAAGTAGGACCTAATATATGTTTACTTGTTGATACACATTAACATATATTGTATCACTTCTGGTTGAACATATGTAGATTGCAGAAGCTTGTGTTAGTGGTTTTGAAACTCTGCATTTTTGTTAAAATGTATACTGTTTCTTGCTCTACATAAGTAACTGTGATCTGACCATGTTGGAATGGATTTTCGATTTGAGTTTGTTATCTGGCGCGCACTTCAGTAAGTTAAGTAGGTTTTGATGTTCTCTGGTGCAAATCATCGAGCATGATATGTGTGAGTCCAAGGGGGAGATTGTAAGATCAAATATGGACATAACACATATCATCATAAAGTAATTGATGATTAGCTTAATATCAATCCTAGTTTAACATGGATACAAACAGTAAATCAATACTAGTAACTTAATGAATAGTGTATCAATTCATTAAGGATAGTAATCCATTGCTTAGTCGACAAGAAAGGCTATAAGTTGTGATACATTAGGAATCTAATAGTGAAACCTAAACCGACAAGGAATGCTTTAATGGGAAGCTTCTTGAGGTTTAAGTCTCATATATATACAGATGAATTGGTCCCTGATTACTACCACGACTATTGCATAAGTTCTGTCCATTGAGAAGCAAGTTGGTAAGTAACAGAAGACTATATTCAGTGATCGAGTTAAGCAGTTGCATAAGATGGAATCCATGACTGTTATTGCTGAAGGTAAGCCTTAATCCTATTATGATTGTTGTGCATATGTTGTGAGCATGTAACTATGGTTTTACATATGGATGTAACTGCAGCTAGGTTAACCTTGGCATGCAGCACTCCATTGGATACCAAAACAGATCTATCAAATACACAAAACTTTCCACCATCCATGCAGGTAACCACTCCTCCCAGCTTCCTCAACTATCTGCTCAGACTTGCAATAACAAATTGTATTAATAATTGAGCAAAATAGAGACACTGCCAAGTTTTAAGATCACAGTCTAAAAAATAATAATAATAATAATAAAATAAAATAAAAAATAATCCAGGTATCGGGAGGGTATGTTTGTGTACAAATCAATTGTTTCGATCATAGGATGCAAATATGGATTAAAAATTAAAATTATGCCACATGCCATAACAAATGCATTTTGAGAAAACAAAACATTACCAAAACACCAGAAGCCATATCCCATGGCTTGAGTCGATACTCCCAGTATGCTTCCACGATCCCAAGAGCTACATGGCACATGTCTACTGCAGCAGCACCGAGCCTTCTGACACCCTAAAAATTAGAGCAATGGGAATAATCAGGAGAAAAGGAAAAAATATTAAATAAATAAATAACTAGGTAACTTCTTAAACGTGAAGAATGGGGAGAGGGGGACAGAGAGGCAACGAGGAAAAAAGGTTACTCCTAAAGTCCTAAGGCTCTATTGATATAAATTTCAATACCCTGCTCACGTCAGTGAACTCTTTGAATAGTTCTATGTTCGTGGCCCCTGGATCATCATGCTCATAATCAAACCCAGTATCAAGAAGAGATCGTTCCACCTGAAATATGGAAGAGGGTGAGGCTGAAACCAGAAAGGTCCACGTGAATCTTTTGACCATTACAAAATGCTCCCCACCTATCATAACACAGATTATCACGCTTAGTTTAGGTGACAATTCCGCTTTTTAAATCAAATAAAGCAGGGATAGTACATCTTAGACCAATTTTTCATACCAGCACTCGCAGAAAAGATGCGAGTATTCCAACACACTGGGCCTCCGACAAACTCTACCTGAACATAATTGCTTTTCAAATAGAAGGGAACAAGGAAATATCGCATATGATCGACGCCTCCTTATCTCAAGAGTGAAAGCCTTTCAGCAGAATCGAATAAGGGCTTCTCTGATAGCAGCAAGTGCTTTCTGTTCTCATTCTAATGCTTTTCCTACGTGGTTGAAATTCCAACGTCCTCATCCCACGGCATGCTTCAGCTCGACATCACCATGAGAATAAACCGAAAACAAAGAACAGAAGAGGTTTACAACGCATCTTATCTTTGTTGTTTGTTCAGTTGCAAATTTCAACCCTCATCCTCGTCCAAACCAGAATTGCTTTACACACCTGGTTCTTAATATGAATTTCATCATGCATGACGTGCGTGCCAGGAAAATGACTAATGTAGCCCCGGCTTGCTATATATATATATATATAATATATTAAGTACTAGCAGCATGGGAACAGAAAAGAAGTGTACGTAACTTGAAGAGATGGGGACAGGGTGGTCACAAGATGAGGCCTCACAGTCGCAGCAGCTGAGTCCTGGAGAACCAAGTAACAAGGCAAGCCCTTCATAACTTTGAAAAATTTCATATTTATGCTTTTACACTGTGAAATTGTCTCATTCTTACTGAATTTCAGCTCCTAATCGATTTTGTGCGACTGTTAAACAAGCGCACCTCAGAAAAGAAATTTGAAATCAACCAACAAGAACATGAACAACATCACTATCAATTATTATTCTTTTTTCGAGTATTAGCACTATTACTGTTATTATTACAGAAGTACTGGGTTGACAAGAAGTCCAACAACTGCTTCATGGTGTATCCAAGGGATCTCACAATCACTTGGGCTGACGACAAACGTTACTGGCACTGGCCTTCCCTGGAAGAAACAAGGTACAATTAAACTTCAGTAAATATCAAGAAAAGTTACAAAAGGAAAAACAAATGTGATGTGTTGGTGACTAACTAATGTTAGGAGTTTTCTTCATATCAATTCCTAACTCTCAGTTTCCTTGCAGTAATGTCTTCATCGATGTCGCTGAACTGTTAAGGGTATGCTGGCTTGAAGTTCATGGAAAAATTGATTCCACAAAGCTGTCACCAGGAACTCTATATGAAGTAGTATTTATAGTGATGTTGAAAGCTGCAGCTTATGGATGGAAAGTTCCTGTCAATGTCAGCCTCACTCTCCCAGATGGTAACAAGCAAGAGCGTAAAGCTGATCTGAATAAAATCCCAAGAGAACAATGGACAGAGATACCAGTAGGCGAGTTTAGAGCATCACCAGGATTACTTGGGAACATTGAAATTTCGATGTATCAATATGATGATGGCGGGATATGGAAGAGTGGACTTTTGATCAAGGGCGTTGCCGTTCGGCCTAAAAGCTAAGAGGGTCTGCAACACTACGCTTATGAGCAGAGAGAGAAAATGTTCTGAGTTTATCAGCAAAAGCTGCAAAACTTCTTAGTGGTATGCATACATACTGCTTTTCAATAAAATCTAAGAACTTGCAATTTCTCAAGTTAAAAAAAGGTTTTTATGGCAAATGAACCATGAAAGTCATTACTAGAATGATTAATGAAGTTTAGCTCAGAGCTAGAACAATTCAAAGTTTTCTACTCACAAAAATATACATGAAAGGGTCAGAGGTGAATATTACATTACACTATTCACTGCCACTAGTCATAGGAATATGTAGAAGAATATGTAGCGTAATATGTTGTGCTGTATTATGTGCAATTTATGCAGCGTACATCTGAATCTAATTAAACTCCAAGACATACAATTGGATGGGAAGGGGGATTCATTCTTTAAATGATTACACAAAGAATTACTGGACAAGAGAGATCACCTTTCTTATGCTTCCAGCAGTCTTGGCCAAAAAAAAGTAGGTAATTCTCAAGAGCATCAAAGTTCTGTCATGTAATTTTCAGGCTTATACCACAATGAGAAATTAATTTCTTTGCTCTTCAACTTCTCAGTTGCTGGTGCAATCCTCTCCAAAAGCTGCATTTCACGAAAATTGAGTACATACAATCATTTCCTAACACTGCTACTAAATTCAATATAAATTTTCTTATTACTCGAAAATTAAAACTAAAGCACCACTCGAGAACTCTATGACAGACTTGCATTTCCACAAGCCACACACCAGAATCCTTTTCTCCTGGATTCTGAATATAGATTGTGGATATAACTGCAGATAGGCTAACCTTGGCATGCAGCACTCCGTTGGATACCAAAACAGATCTATCAAATACACAAAATTTTCCACCATCCATGCAGGTAACCACTCCTCCAGCTTCCTCAACTATCTGCTCAGAATTGCAATAAATTAATAATGGAACAACATAGAGACACTGCAAAGTTGTAAGATCACATAGTCTAAAAAATAAAAAATCCAGGTATTGGAAGGGTACGTTTGTGTGCAAATCAATGGTTATGATCATAGGATGCAAAAGAGAAACTTCTCAAGGCATGCCTCACCTAATGTGGATTAAAACTATGCAACATGCCCCAACAAATGCATTTTGAGAAAACAAACATTACCAAAACACCAGCAGCCATATCCCATGGCTTTAGTCGATATTCCCAGTATGCTTCTACGATCCCAAGAGCTACATGGCACATGTCTACTGCAGCAGCACCGAGCCTTCTGACACCCTAAAAATTAGAACAATGGGAATAATCAGGAGAAAAGGAAAAAAATATTAATTAAGTAAATAAATAGGTAACTTCATAAACGTGAAGAATGGGGAGAGGGGGACAGAGAGGCAGCGAGGAAAAAGAGTTGCTCCTAAGGCTTAAAGAAAATAGCTTAGGAGTGATATAAATGTCAATACCCTGCTGACGTCAGTGAACTCTTTGAATAGTTCCATGTTCGTGGCCCATGGATCATCATGTTCATAACCAAACCCAGTAACAAGAAGAGATCGTTCCACCTGAAATATGGAAGAGGGTGAGCCTGAAAATAGAAAGGTTTCACCTTTACAAAGTAATGAAAGTATGCCTACATATTCAGCAAGTCCTGCTAAAATAATTGCATACGTCCAAAGATTAATTACTCCCGACACTTTGAAGATCGATACTTATTCTCATACCAGAGGGCAGTGGCTACTTCCAGTTGGGACACTTCTTTACTAAGACAGACCTATATTTTCTTCTCTTTCAAATTATCCAACAACACATTCTCAACAATTTAATACTGCAAATATTCTAGGAGGACAGATATTATCAGAATTTAGATACATCCATCGACCACAACATATATGATTTGTTTTAACTAACAATTCCAACTCTTATATTTATGAAACAATTACTTACCTTATCCGTTTGACTCACGTGAATCTTTTGGCCATTACAAAATGCTCCCCCACCTATCATAACACAGATTATCACTCTTAGTTTAGGTAAAAATTCCGCTTTTAAAATCAAATAAAGCAGGGATAGTACATCTTAGACCAATTTTTCATACCAGCACTAGCAGAAAAGATGCGAGTATTCCAACACATTGGGCCTCCGACAAACTCTACCTGAACATAACTTAAAAGACCGGAGTATTATTTTCCCATTACAGTATGTGAATATATGCAATCTGCAAATTACAAGCCAGAATACAATTTGGTATAGATCAGTACCACAGCAGCAGCAGCAGGTTTTCCTCGAAATAGAACTCCCACAGAAACTGCAAAGCTAGGGTAACCATGTGCAAAATTTGTCGTTCCATCTACAAAGATATCAAACATTAGCTAACACAAAACTAAGATACGGAAATTTCAGGTTCCTACTATAAAACCTATTTGGATTGCAGAGGGTCAAAGTTATCACTGACCACCCAAGAGGTCTTTCCATACTTGGAGTCACTAGAAAGTCCATCTCTGAACTTCCATTTACAAATATAAAAATTTCTGAGGTAAGAATTTCAAAGTCTTGAACAATTTGGCAAGTGATTTAGTGCAGACCATGCTCCAACACATAAGAAGGCTAAGCTTATGCAGTCTTAAAGAAGCATTCCTATACCAGACAATCTGACACAATAAGGATTAGAATACTTCTACGAGCTACAGGACATGTCTCCCTGTTTTCACAGGATAAAACACTTCCACATCCCTTTTTTTAGCTACCTGTTTATAAATCTAACTCAAGTACCGAAAAAAAAAAAATTATCCTGAGAATAGTTCATGGTCATGAATATCAGAACAAATGGACAATTATCCACTTTAGTCATTCAACTGGGCTTTAGAACCGCCACAAGGAATACAAGCTTGTAAAAACCAATTATGCCAGTAAACTTGTACACCAAAAGCCAACATGTAAACAGGTGTATATGTATAAATGTCAAAACATACTATATCAATCCCCATAAGAGTCTAATCATAATAAACAGAAACTCCGATAGTCACATCTTAAAAGGTACGAACCTAATGGATCAATGCACCACAGATAGTCAGAAGATGTATCTCCAATAATTCCACCCTCCTCTCCAAGAATAAGGTGATCTCCAAAGTTCTTTTTCACAACTTCTAAAATTGCTGCTTCACTCTTTTTATCTGTGCTGCAAATAATTCGTATATAACATCAAAACTCTGTCTTGGGTGTTATACTTCTTGACTATGATAACCGAATCTTACTTCAGAATAAATATTCAACCTTTACATGCAAAAAAAGTATTATTAACAGCATCAAAACATACACCCCATTTGCAAAATAAAGCATGTTGATGAAACTCTTACTCAGTAACCAGGTCAGTAAGTCCCTTATAGGTAATATTACGAGGCTGATTAACAGCATCCATCACAACCTGAAGTGAAAACATAAACAGATAACATAAGCTACAATACGAGTTCAAAAAGTTCATGACTTGGAAATTAACATTTGGAGACTTTCATTGCCATACATGGTACACAACAAATTATCACAGTAAAAAGAAAAAAAGCACTGTAGACCAATAATCTGTACAAAAAGTCACATACACAAGATCAATTTTTTCTTTTTCAATTGGGTACCCTCAAGTTCAAATATTTGAATGGCCCACATTGATTGAACAAGAAAAGATGCAAATGTGATTTGGGTTCTTCTAAATTTACAGAATTCAAGTAATGCAGGCACATTCAGACTAGCACAAAACAGAGACAGAGAGAGCAAACCTCAGCACCAGTCTTAGCAGCCTTCTCAACAACTTCGATGAGCTGACTAGCTGGGATGGGCCCAACTGATTGGGCACCCACCTTCACATACTGCTTCTGATTTGGAATTTCAGATAGCACAGCTTTGGTGCAGAGAGTTCTTGTTGGTTTGGAAATTGAAAGTCCAAATCTTTGAGACCCATGCTGCCTTGAGTTGAGGGAAATAGAGTGGCTTGGTAAACTAGGGGGTAAAATTGATCTGGGTTTTTGAGAAAATCTCAGAGCAAAGTTTGTAGAGAAGACCAGGGACCTGCCCATTTTGAAATATGAAGGAAGGGAGATTAAGGTGTTGGTACTTCTTACTAGTTCTGTTTGATTATGAGGTCTTGGATTCTTAGCACTATGGCAGTGGATCCTGCCACGAATTTTGTTATGGTATCAATCAGATGATGATGGGGGAAGCATCTTTTTGTGTTCCACATACTTTGGACAGTACTTGCATCTTTCCCATTTTTAACTTTTACCTTCTAATATTTTTACTTGCTGTAATTATTTTTTCGACCGTTTACTCAATTTAAACCCAACAAATGCTTTAAAAGTAGAAATACAATTTTAGGTTCAACTCATTTATTAAATTACAATGTGCCACTATCTATCTCTCCTACCCTAACAGCAACGACGTCGTCTCTCTCTCTCTCACGACGACGCGGGCTTGGTCGCCGGAATAGTGCCCGTCATCATCTCTGCAAATCCCTCCGATGATTCTCTTTTGTCTCTGGTTTGATCCTCACCAGCGAAAATTCTCAATCCAATGGAACCACAAAGCCACTTCCTACTCCCCAACTCCACCTCGTCGGAGTTATCAGATTCATCACCGGAGTCAATGACGTCAGTCACACTCGGCCGAGTAATGGCCTCTCTCCTCTCCGCCCACCCCCAAAAGCTACACGACGCCGTTTCGCGACTCTCTCCTCTTCCTCTCAACTCCACCGGCCATGTCTCCGTCTCAGGCTCGCTCAACAACTCCCTCCACCAGTACCTAAACGACGCCGCTCGGAGAAACGAGCCTCTCGATGAAATTCTCATCCCTATGCTCAATAATGTACGCAATTCCATTTCTTTTGCATTGTTCATAATCCAGATTGCTGCTAAATTCGTATTCTTGATTGTTGTTATTATTTTCGAAACTCAGTCATTGAGGAACAAGGACTCGAAGCACGGCGGCCAAGCTATGGTGGTTTTGAACAGGCTATTTCAACACGGTTTCTTTTCGAAGCTATTGTCATGGCTCTGCTAAGAGTGATTTCGATGAAGGATGATCGGTTTATTGTGCTTGCTTGACTGCTGTACTTTTACACGTGTTGTATTGGAGTATGCATGAGTGCTCTGTTACTCAATTTCCGATGACCTGGTAACAAAACCTAAGTTTCTGAAGCAAAAAGAAGTTTGTGAATATTTAAATATGTTACTGGTGGGTAGCAGTTGGGTTAGGGGTGAGGTTGGAGTCTTTTGTTCCATGTTCTTGTATATAAAAGTATCAGTGTAATCTTGGTCTTTAGTCTATCCACTGTTGCTGTATTAGTTTAAGAATGATTTATAATGTGAATTGCTGTAAGCCCTTGATTTTTTTTTTTTTTTTCCAAACATTTCATGGGAAAAAAGCAAATAGCAATGGTTTATGGATTTCGATTATTTTAAAGTAATTTAAAGCTTCTATTGCCTCTAATAAAACATTATTGGCCCCCAATAAAACTTTTTATTGGGGGGCAATAAAAGTTTTATTGCCCTCCAATATTAGTTTTATTGGAGGCCAATAATGTTTTTATTGCCCCTCAATAAAAAGTTTACTTGGGGGCAATACAAGACAATAAAAGTCTTCGGTGACTTATGAGATCCCCGACAATCTCTTAGGAGACTTCCAACGAAGTCCGGCGATCGGTGATCGGAGACCGGATTCTGACGACCGGTGATCGGAGTCCGGCGATCGGTGACCGGAATCCGATAAAGTTTCCGATGATTCTCTCCAAGTGACAAAGGGAGGAAGGGTAAAATTGTCTTAAAAATAAACAAAAAACAATAAAAATAAAAAAAACATTAATTGGGTATTAGGGCAAAGAGATATGTAATTTATTGGGTAAGTGGGCAATCTTATAAGATGTTTGAGTAAGTGGGGTTAGTGTAGCTTAAATTTGAGTAAATGGACATTTTCCCTTTTTTCTTTTCTTTTTTATATTTTTTGTTTTTGATGACTCTTCAAGTAGTGGCACATTGGGAATGAAGTGAAAATTCGAATATATAATCTATCGGTTGGGTACGTTAAAATTTGAAAACATGACTACTAATTTATAGTTGACACGATAAATTAGAATATTCATCTATTATATTAAGCAAATTCTTACTTTCCATGGATAAATTTTTGAAATTCTTACTATGCCCTTTATTAATTGAATTGTTTAGAAAATATTATATTAGAAGGCTAAAATAGTAAATAAATCAAATCAGTTATTTTCTCAAGAAATGACAGAAAGATAATGAAAAAATTCCCACGCTTGAAACCGTTATGCTACCTTCAATTTTTTCTTTTGAAAAATTTCACCTTTTTTTGTCACATAAAATTTCACTTTTTCTTATTTCAAAAAAAGAAATTTCACTATTTTTTTTTTTGGGTAATTATATTTACACATTCCTTTTTTTTAAATACACATACCAATCTCTCACCATTTTTTTGCAAAAATTAAATCCCCATAATGCCCTAAGAAACTGAGAAACAAAACCAGGAAAAAAAAAAGATGGCGGAGGGAGGTTGCGAACTGGTGGGGTTGGGAGTATAGGATAGTATGAGAATCAAAGCTTTGACTTCTCCTCCACCTTTATTTTTCATCTAGCCAATTTTCTCTAAACCTTCTTAAAGGTTTATCTCTTAAAGCTGTGAACTATATATACCAGATCTTGTGTTGATCTTTTAGTGATTAATTCACAATGGGAATCCCAATTTGGGGAACATGGAGGTGTATCATTGTCGGGGCAAAATAGGAACTTACAGGTACAAAATACAAACAAAAATTTTGGGGTTGTGTATCCAACATCTAACAATGTGTAAATAAAATTTCTTTTATTTTTTATTTTTTATGAAAATAAATTGGTAAATGCGAAGAGCATGTCAAGAGGCTATAAGTAATAATTGTATAATAAAAAATCAAGCATAACTATATATCTCAAGTCTTTAACAAACATTGTTCATTCAAATTTCACAAGACTAAGTAATCTTAGAGGTGCATGAAATACATTTTTTTTCCCTTTTTACCTATTCTTTTGTTCAAAATGGGCATGCAAAAACCATGTGACCTGATTCAACACAACACAAAAATAGAGGCCCAGGTATATGCATATGTGCATATACAGAATATAATAGTTCTAAGGACTTCAAAGAAATTTCAGCTTCACAAAACAATTCCAAGGAGAACTACAGAGCATTTGGTCTTTGATGCGTATGTACACATCATTCCTACTCATCTAGAAGACAGAATGCAAGCAATTCGTCTTCTCTTGACGACTTGTAAGATATTAAACAAAATATTCTTGCACACTATCTAGAAGTAAAGTAGCAATTACATAACGCTTTGAAATCAAACACAGAACCTTCTACTTGACTTTGAAAGCATCAACTACCAAAGAAACCCAGTACGCCACGTGTCACGGCATGATAGGTTACACGCTCATAGAAAACCACTAGAAGAGAAATTGTTTCGAACCCACATGTACTTTAAGGCCATAAATTAATCTTTCATCATCATCCTAATATTCTTTGTATATCCACGCGTTTTAATTACGGCCGCCATGTCTGAAAAATCTATAAGACTCTGCATCTAACCATCTATTTTCTAAGCTTTTTGTATCTGCTTCCCGCATTAGAAACATTACTATCGACCAAAGTTATAAAACACTCTCTATCTTGAGCCTATCATTTCACTTCAATCCATTTTTTTTGCCAGAGTAATCTTAAGCTAGTCATACCATGAATCACTACAACCAGCATCACCAGGCTGAAGGTAAATTACTGCCATGACTTAATGTCTGTTTATCTGATTTAGTTGGTTCGTTTGATCCATATTAAGTTGTATGTTGAAGTAAATTGATATTGGGATGATATACTAATTAGTGTTTAGTTTGGAGCAATTACTCTGTTCTGTATGTAATGAGTCTATGAACTCAAACAGCAAGTACAGTCTCAAAAGATAAAACTAGTATGCATCAAAAAAGTACTTACAAGTTGGTTGTTTCATAAATAATTAATTTGTTCAACATTAATTTTGGTGTACTAATTAAATTTCAGGAGTATATCCACCACCACCAACCTCATACCCTCCACCGCCAGCCGGGGCATATCCTCCTCCAGGGCACGCTTATCCTCCGCCACCAGTTCAAGGATACAATCAAGGTCCTTATGTTGTTCCACCACCAGTTTCATACCCCATGAAAAATAATGGACCAGCTGAGGGATACCCCGAAGGCCCTCAACAATCAGCTCCCTATAGGGGCTATAGGCACAAGGGAAAAGGCGGCGGATTTTGGACCGGATGGTAAGCATTTTCGACACCTGAATCAATCATTGTCCATTGATGCTTCAACAAGATACATAGAAATAATATTTGCTTATATACTTACAAATTATGATTTTTGTGTTGCAGTTGTTCTGCCATGTTTTGCTGCTGCCTCTGCGATTTGTGCTGCTTGCCTTGCTCAATCTTTTAATTGTTCGCAGGGTTGTAAATTCATTTGTATCCGATTCATGCCGCTGTCTCAATAACGTTCCCTCATATTTATGTTGATCCCTTTTCATACATTGAGATCTTATCTTGTGTGTAAAATCCTGTCATAACTAATAGAAATATGTTGCATATATACTTTGCCAATCACGGTAATACTTTATCTGGGTTACACTCCGATCAGCACAAGTATGACGCTAGACATGTACAAGGCGAAAGCTGATTGGTTTTTGCTACTTCACGTTTGTTTACTATCGCAATCATGATAATAAGGCAAAACAGATCGAAAATAAATCCATGAGAATTAGTAAACGCTACGCCGCTACCAATGGAAATCCTATGTATTCTTATTCCAACTTCATATAGTTTTTTTTTTTTTTTTTTTTGACAAGAAGAAAGATTTCATTAATCCATGACTAGAACCGCACATATATACAATAGATATTTATATACTTGCGACCTAAATAAGTGGCCAAATAGTTAAAACGAAAACTATTATCATTCACTAGTACAATGAAACTCGTTTATTCAGCCTACTAACTAAAACCTAGTCTCGCCACACTTAAAACCAAAAAAGATGTATATTCAATAGTCAATGTACTCAACTGTGGTACATCTGATACTTTTCGATAAATTACAAAGAAAACAAATGATAGTTGTAGGCAAAGAAGCATAGGAGTAACCCCAACAAACTGACCACCTACCCCCAAAACCATATAGACTAAGTAATGAGTGAGGGTCATGCAATTTTGGAGCAGTGTAAGCACAAAACCCGACCCAATATAAGCCATATCCAAAGCCCAAGTAGGAATGGTAATGGGGCGGGTTGGGGATGGGGATCACAATACCATCCCCATCTCCGGGGTCATTCTCCACCCCCATCCCTGCCCCAATCTCCAATAAAAATATATTGGGGATTCCCCATCCCCACTGGGGACTCCAAACCCACCCCAAATCACCAATAAGAATTTAATAAACAAAATAATTTTTTTCTCATATTGTCTTTTTTAAAATCAAAATCTACAACAAATAAAATTAAAACATAATTAAATTCATAAATTATAATTCAGTGACCGCAAAAGGCAAAACACCATTAAAACAAAAGTGTAGCCATTAAAGTAAAGTAGTAAATGTATATATTTGTGATTTATATTATAAAAAATGAATTCATATATATATATATATATATATATATATATATATATATATATATATATATATATCAGATCGCCTCGCTCTGAAATTAAAGTGCGAGGTTGGAGTTTAGGGTCACTTTTCGGTCGCATATCCACATCTCGACCGTTCAGTTTTTAGGTACTAATGTATAGATCATCTCTGCAAAATTTCAGCTAAATTGATAGTCGTTAAGGTATCTAACCCGCTTAAACCAATGGACGAACTGAATCTGTCAAACCTGAACCGTACTAGCTTTAAGGTAGTTATCAATGCCTTAACGACTATCAATTTAGCTGAAATTTTGCAGAGATGATCTATACATTAGTACCTAAAAACTGAACGGTCGAGATGTGGATATGCGACCGAAAAGTGACCCTAAACTCCAACCTCGCACTTTAATTTCAGAGCGAGGCCTCGCTCTGGATAGGATCTGATATATATATATATATATATATATATATATATATATACGGAGGCGTTCCAAAGAGGACGTCCGCACTTTCGCTAAAGTGCGGACGGCGCTGCTGCTGCTCGGCTCGGGGCGCGACGGAGCGGCGGGGGTTGACGGAAGGACGCCAGGGGTCGGGCGGAGCCGTCTGCAGTCGGTGGAGTCACCGGCGACGTCGTTGGAGGGCTGCCCAGAAAACCTGCAGTTGCAGGTCGGGTTGCTGCCCAGAACCTGCAACCCCGACCTCCTCCGACCTCGAACGCTGCCCAGAACAGTCCGAGATGCCTCCGGCCTCCCTCCTGCAAGTCGCGCGCCGCCGCCTGGAACGCCTCCGCTGCGTCGCCGTCCGCACTTTAGCGAAGTGCGGACGTCCGCTTCAAAACGGGCCTCTATATATATATATATATATTATTGGGGCGGGTTTGAAGATGGGGATCACAATATCATCCCCCCCCCCCCATCCCCAATCTTAGATAGCGGGGATTGGGGATCCCCATTTGTCCCCAAATTCTCCCCCCATTAGGGGCGGGTATCCAACGAAGCTCCGCCCCGCTGGGAATTTTTGCCATCCCTAAGCCCAAGCTTTGGGTTTTGGGGAGCCTAATCCATCAATTGTCCCAACCATGACGGGAACAATTCCTAATGGCCTGAGTTGGAAAAAGACCAATACCGACCTGATAGCAAGCTCCGACAACCACCATGTCCAGCAGCCGCGACGTTCTCTTCCTGTAGCCCATGTTACCATCCAACCATGGCCGACAATCCGAACAAACTCTGATCGATCAAAGTAGAACGACAACCCAACAAATGAGGCCCACGTGATAAGAGCTTTCTTTTCCACCATGTCATTGAATCCGGCAAGCAAGTTGCTCCCAGCGACCAGGAAATTGTTAACGACCAATGTCGTCGTGGAAAAACTTACTTATAACAGCTAGGGTTTGAGGAGAGACGAAGAGCTCTGTTCCTCATAGTTTACGTGCAAATATCTATAATAAATTCTGATTTCCATATAGTTAGTAAATAACATAACAGAAAATAACATCATATTTGAAATTCAGCTATGTCATGGTCTTATGAATTTATAGAATTGTTACAATGTGTCTAAACTTGTAGAACACTGAATATCAAATGATTTTTTTTTTTTTTATGAATTTGCTTGTTTGTTGACTTTAAAAAGAAAGAATTCATTAAAGATTCGGTATTCCATCAATAAGAACATGTTCTAAAAATCATGTTATGTGAGGCTCTAATTATGAAGACTATTAAAATGAGAACTTCATGAGGACTTTCTAATCAACGGTTGTGAGACCCACTTTTCGATCACATTTCGACAAATCAACTATTAGATGTTTAAATATTTATCAGTAGATTATTTCTGCAAATTTTCAGCCAAATTGAAAATTATTAAGGCATTCATAATCGTAATTTTTCATTTATGAACATGAAAAGTTCGGCATTTAACAGATTTAGTTCGTTCATTGATTTGATTTAATTTGGTACCTTAACGATTAGCCATTTGAAAGAAAATTTTCAAAAATGATCTACTCATGCGTATATAAACATATAACGGTTGATTTGCCGAAATTTAATAGAAAAGTGGGTCTCACAACTGTCGATTAAAAAGTCTTCATTTTCAAAGTTCATTAAAGCCTCTTCCATAGTAATAGTTTGAGATTAAGAAATATGTAAATCCGAATAGAATCTACAAACGTAAGAACTATAAGATATGCGAGTCTGTCTCTCTCTCTCTCTCTATTTGATGTTTATAAATTTGTACTCATCCAGAAGAGTATGTCAACACATTTTTGTACGTCTTTTCTTTTTAAACAAACTTGCACCCCTCTAGAAGAGAAAAGTCGCAAACTGCAGAGTACTGTTTCAGTGTTTCTCCGTACCTTCCTCATCAGCTCCCATAATCAGCTTGAAATGAAGCAAGAACTTTCTTCTTTTACTCATACAACGTCAACTCAGCGGACTAATCTCCCTGATATTTGTTCTGTATCTACGCGTTTCAATTCATTATATATGTATGATATATTTTTCCAAGCTCTTTAAATTAAGCAGATACAAATACACTGATTATCTCTCTAAACTTAATTAAGTCTATCACTCATCAATTCAATCCATTTCTCCTGTCATATCGATCTTCGATTGGTGATACCATGAGTCACTCAACCCATAACCTCCAGGCTCCAGGTAAATATTACTAGCATGATGATTCTGTCTGTTTATCTGATTTAGTTAGTTAGTTAGTTAATGCGATCCACTTGATATGTGAGTTAAAGTAATACTGTCATGAAATTTCTCATTACTGCATAATTTAAAGGTTGATAAAATCACTCTCTATAAACTCAAAACACAGTACATAAATAAGTTTTTTTCACTTCCAAGTTCCAAGTCCCACCAAGGTTCTAAATCTCTGCGATATTTTTGATATATCCCCCGATATCTCCTTTTTTCGACGGACCGATATATCTAGGGGGGTAAATATTTTATCTGTCACCGTTTCTGCGAAATTTCTCCGACATCGTTAAATATCCCCGATATATTAGATATTTGCGATATATCCCGATAAAGTGAAGAAATATCTGTAAAATTTGAGGTAAAAATAAAAAAAAACTCAGTAATTCTCTAAATGAAAATCTATGTGAAGAGAGATTTCCTAAAGGCAAATTTGAGTGAGGAGAAATCCCCTCAAGGTGAATCTAGGTGAGTAGAAAATCCCCTCAAGGCGAATCTAGGTCTAGTAAGACAAGATTACCAACCGTAGATCGTGATAAGAACTCTCAGTTTAGTAGAAGTGCAAGATTTCAATTTCCAAAACAATCGAGAGGCGGTAGTAGCAGTCAACAACCGCAACAAGTTGATCGATCAAAAACCTATCGGTACTCATTTCCTGAGCCTCCAGCAGCAATGCCATCAAAAGATAGTCGATCAAAACAAAGCACAATTAAATCATTACTAAAAGGTGGTAGAGAACTATTGGCAACAATGGTGTCCAAATACCACATATATGATGCTGTCCCTTTTAACAAAGCTGATTCTCCACATTTCCAAAACATGTTGACTACAGCTGGAAGCGGAACAGGTGGTGGAGGTGAAAGATATGAATATGGACAATCTTCTGTGGATGGAGGATTCCAATTTACCTGTGAAGGTAATTTTGATCATGCCACTCAAGATGAAGACCACGGAGTGAGAACAGTTGGTCATGGTGCTCAAGAGAAGACCCGATATGGGAGGAGGACTAGAGGTGCAACTGATGATCAAAGTACCCCATCTGATGTTTCTTCAATTGCCTTAAGTTTTGACTCTATCAGTTTAGGCACAGAGCGCAGTGGGATCTCAAATGAATCTCATGAAGGTAACAATCAATTTGGTTATGATGCTTATGGATATAATCAATATGGAGAAGTATATGATCAGTCATCTAGTTGGGTTCATCCTTATTATCCCCTTATAGGGGAAACAGTCAGCAGCTCTAAAGAGATCTATAACTATCATGTTCATCACTACAATTCGCACTATATGGGTCATATGTCTTGGTCTGATTATTGCATTTTCGTAGACCAGCGAGCGGCTTTTCAACCGCCTAGAGTCTCTTTTTGGATGTAGATGAAGTTGACATTCATATGTATTTATATGTAGTTCTAAATTTCTAATAAATTGACTTTTTTCAAAAACGATATTTTCGTACACTGTATCCCCGATATATCCGATATCTCTCTTTTTCAAAGTACCGATAGATATGAAAATACCGATATTTAAAACCTTGATTCCAACTATAAAATTTAGCAGTGAAACTAGTCTGCCTCAAAAAAGTGATTGCCATATTGTTCCAGACCTCGCTTCTTTTCTTCTTTTAATTTCTTCATGATCCAGTATATATATCAACATTAATTTTGGTGTACCAATTAATTGAATTCCAGGAGTACATGCACCAGCAGTAGTTCAAAGATACAATCAAGGTCCTGAAGGTCGCCAACAATTAGCTGATCCCTTCCATCATCACCGGCATGAAGGGGGATTCTGGACCGGATGGTAAGCATTTTCGTACTACCTTAACTAGTTTTTCTCGATTATTCTATTTGTTGATCAACTTATATATATATGCTTCAAGAAAACATATATATAGAATCAATATTTGCTATTAATTAGGTACTGATTTTTGTGTTGCAGTCGTGATGTCATGGTTTTCTGCTTCCTCTGCGATCCGTCGTTACTACGGAAATGGCTTACAAACTACATGCTTGATCCACGACCAAAGAAAAGAACTGAGGATCTTCTGTGATATCAAAGATGCCCGAATTTGTTTGCGTTTAGGTTTTGAAGACCTTTGTGTTTTTTTTTTTTTTTTAGAGAATTGTCAACTCATTGCATTGATCAGCGAAATTACACATAATGACCCATCCCGGTGGGACTGTCAAAAGAGTCACTACCTAAGTAATTCAACCTTTTTAAAGACCATGAAGCTCAGCCAAAATCTACCCTAAAATGTCCTAGAAAATCAAAGGGCCAAGACATTCCGAGTATTTTTGGCGACAAATCTCAGAGAGAACCTACGAATTCATTCCCCATAGGAGAATAAATTCTTACATAAAAATAACTAAAAGGAAAAAAATTCAGCCAAGCAGCCCAGCTGTCCCACAGACCAATCAGAAGCCCAAAAGAATGGGAAACCCTAGCACTAGGCCCAGAAGGGTTCCAAGCCCAACTAGACCTGCTAAGGCCACCCAAACTCATGGGCACCCAAATCAAGTACGGCAGCACACCAGACCGCCTCCAGTTGACGACGCCGGACTGGGAGGTCAACCACCGCTGGTCGTCGCCATCGTCTTCGCTCCCAGCAGCAACCAACCCCTCTCCAGTACAGATCAGCGCTGCATCTGTTAGCCCAGCCGCGCCCTTGTACGGCGACCAGTCATCAGCCTCCGTCCCCGCCCAGCCGCCTGGCACAAAACGAAATCCCAAGGAGGCAGACCTCCCCCTGATGCTCCACTCCGCGCCCCGACGAGCCAAACCGTCCCAAACATCCCGGGTCAAGAAAGACCCGAGACCATTGCCGCTGCTGTGAATAGCCACCCGAGAAAGAAGCTCTTCATTGCCCCCAATTTTGAGAATCCGACGATGGGGAACCCCGCTATCCTCAATCCCCCAGCGACTAGACGAGAAGGAAACCTCATCTCCTCTAACCCAATTTGCAGAACCGCCGCCAGGAGGCCACGGCCTCCACCTACCTCTCAGAGAGAGTAACCTAGACATCTCAAAAAAAAAATTTAAGGGCAAATTACTGGTCACTCCCTCAACTTTTGGGGAGTCGACAGTTCAGTCCCTCGTATCATAATTTTAACAAATAACTCCCTATACATTCAAATCTCACACAATTTGGTCCAAAATGACCATTTTACCCCTAACTTTTTTTTTCTTTTCTTTTTTTTCTATCCTCTCTCTCACTTCCTCTTTTTTTTTTTCCTATCCTCTGTCTCTCTCTCTCTCCCATTCTGCACATTTCAAACCAAGACATAAACACCCATTCTGCACATGCAAACAACATCGCAGTATCACATAGCCAATCCAATTCCTCATCTTTCAAAGATTAACATCCGATTATCACCAAGTACAAAACTTTGATTCAAGGTCGGGATTATACCTTTGTAAATCTGAAATCAACTTCAATTGCCCCAAACTCAGTTCCTAGAACTCATTGCCGAGACGGGGATGGTGATGAACTGATGATTTTCACATCAACAACTCGACAAACTTCTCGATTGTTGACCTATAAGTGCAGTTGAGCAAGAGACGGAGCCCAGAAAGGCCGGAGTAGTCGGACGTTGAAGAACACGGCGGAGCCGTAGCTACCCAGAAACGTAAACCATCAAAACTTAATCCAATTCGAAAACTAATTACACAGACTTGAAGATTATGACGAGAGGAGTGAGTTTCATACCACATGCAACTTAATCGGTCGCCGGAAAACACCACAGAACCGTCGGAGCAGTCGCTGCTTCTCGCCGTCGATTCTCTCTCCAAACTTAACGATTTGACAAACTGAGACCGGAGATGTGACGACGACGAAGAGGTAGAGGTATTGGACTCGACAGATTTGGTCGACAAAAAGAAAGGTGTGGAAATGAAGCTTACTGTTTCTGGGTCTTGTCCGGATCTTGGTCAGCATCTTCTTCCTCATCTCCTGCTTTTGTTGTGGTTTGCTCCTCATTATTATTCGCCGCATGAGCTTCATTAGACGAGGATGAGATCGAAGAGGAGTTGGGTGTAGTAGGAGCAGTATTGGCGCTGGAGTTCAAGGCCTCAAAGTTAGTCCTACTCTCCGGCACTGTAGACGGCACCGTCGACGGTGATGGAAGCGCTTGTGTTTGATGCTGCTGCCGCCGAGGTGGCATCATCATCGTCATCAACGAGTCAGACGACATCGTTTGGGTCCCGAAATCAACCACAGGAGCGTAGTTCGTGTTGCCGAGCAACTCCATGAAACCCAGAAAACCCCTTTCGGGTTTTGAGTCGAAGAGGAAGTGAGAGAGATGATAGAAAAAAAAAAAAAAAAAAAGAGGAAGTGAGAGAGAGGATAGAAAAAAAAGAAAAAAAAAAAAAAGTTAGGGGTAAAATGGTCATTTTGGACCAAATTGTGTGAGATTTGAATGTATAGGGAGTTATTTGTTAAAATTATGATACGAGGGACTGAACTGTCGACTCCCCAAAAGTTGAGGGAGTGACCAGTAATTTGCCCAAAATTTAATAAACGAAGACCTTTGTGTTAGATGTGTTGGACTATTTGCTTGTTTGTTAAATTGTAAATTCAATTGTGGATAATAACAGAACTTGAAATTGACATAAAAAAAAATTAAATTTAAGTTGTGGTATAATTATATATTGGGGCCATTCCACTAAGTGATTCTTTTTTTTTTTTAACCAATTTGAGGGATCGATTATTAGACCAGTATTTTGATTATATATAAATATTTCCACCGTTCAGTTTTCAGGTCTATATAAATAAATCTCTTCTGCAAACTTTCAGCTAAATTGGTGACCATAAAGATATCGAACTACATTAAATAAATGGATGAACCAAATCTGTCAAATCTAAACCGTTCATGTTTATAATTGTAAATCAAAGTTTTGAATGTCTTAAGGATTATCAATTTGGCTGAAAATTTACAGAATTGATCTACTCATACAGGCCTAACAACTGAACAGGTGGAGATGTTGATAAGTGATCGAAAACTTTGTCAAATAATCAATCCTTAAAATGTCCAAAAAAAAAAAAAAAAGAATTCATCACTAGAAGGGTCCTAATTATATATTTATGTGTTCATGTATATCGTGTGAACTTGTTCAACTCACCGCTCGGGCTAACTCAATTTTTCTTTTGTCGACACTAATTTCCATAACTCAAGGCTTAAGACCATGGACTCGGCTTCTCTGCTTGGATTCTCTTTGCTATAATCTGCTTGGATATCAATGTGAGCTCGCCACGTCAGCACAACTCAATCCAAGGGCTATTAAGCTGACAGCACACAAAGAGAGAATCTCTCTCTAACGTTCTGAAATAGTACTTTAACGTCAACAAGTCCTCGACTCAATCCCTCTCTCTCTCTTGCTTCGCCCAATTTCCTCCTTATCCGCCAAGTACGTCCCCTTCAACTCCTCCGCAAACGACACGTCGTCCGAGTCCTACTCCCTCGACGAGGTCGTCTACCGCTCCCAGTCCGGCGGCCTCCTCGACGTCCAGCACGACATGGCTGCCCTCAAGAACTACGACGGCAAGTATTGGCGCGACCTCTTCGACTCCCGCGTCGGCAAAACCACCTGGCCCTACGGCTCCAGCGTCTGGTCAAAAAAGGAATGGGTCCTCCCTGAGATCAACAGCGACGACATCATCTCCGCCTTCGAAGGCAACTCCAACCTCTTCTGGGCCGAGCGCTACGGCAAAAAAGTCCTCGGCATGAACGAGCTCTGGGTCAAGCACTGCGGCATCAGCCACACCGGCTCCTTCAAGGACCTAGGCATGACCGTCCTCGTCAGCCAGGTCAATCGCCTCGGCAAAATGAACCTCCCTGTCGTCGGCATCGGATGCGCCTCCACCGGCGACACCTCCGCCGCCTTGTCCTCCTACTGCGCCTCCGTCGGGATCCCCTCCATTGTGTTTCTGCCAGTGAATAAGATCTCGATGGCCCAGCTGGTCCAGCCCATCGCAAACGGGGCTTTTGTGCTGAGCATTGACACCGATTTCGATGGCTGTATGAGCTGGGTTTGTAGAGGAAGTCTGATTGGAGGGAACTAGCAGAAGGTGAAAAATGTTGGAGGGAAACTTGAAAAAGCCTTAACGTCAACTATTTCAGATCGTTAGAGAGAGAGTCTCTCTTTGTGTGTTGTCAGCTTAATAGCCCTTGGATTGAGATGTGCTGATGTGACGAGCTTACATTGATATCCAAGCAGATTATAGCAAAAAGAATCCAAGCAGAGAAGCCGAGTCCCCCCATAGACTCATGTTGAATAGCCACGCCCGACCTTCAACTAAAATTTTGAGTTCATCAATGCATTACTCTCTTTATTTTTTAATGCAAACATGAGATTCTGATATTCTAAATTGAGAATTAAACAACCACATATCATCGTTTTGTGTTTGAGTCGGAGCCAATCATACAAACCTGAGAATTAAACCCGGTGACTGTTGAGCCTTTTTGTATGGGCCTCTACCTCAGACCCAAAAGAAACATGAGACCATTTATATATATAAACCATAAACCTTCATCAAAGCCAGTCATTTGCGCAGCCGGAGAGTTAGGTTTCCACGAAAATGGTGAAATTTCTGAAGCCAAACAAAGCAGTGCTCCTACTTCAGGGGCGGTTTGCCGGAAGGAAGGCTGTAATCGTGAAGGCCTTCGACGAAGGGACACGTGACCGGCCGTACGGGCACTGCTTGGTGGCCGGAATAGCCAAGTACCCGAGCAAGGTGATCCGGAAGGACTCGGCCAAGAAGACGGCCAAGAAGTCGAGGGTCAAGGCCTTCATCAAGCTCGTCAACTACCAGCACGTGATGCCCACGCGCTACAGCCTCGACGTCGACCTCAAGGAGGTGGCCACCGTCGACGCGTTGCACTCACGCGACAAGAAGGTCACGGCCGCCAAGGAGATCAAGGCCAGATTGGAGGACCGGTTCAAGAGTGGCAAGAACCGGTGGTTCTTTACCAAGCTTAGGTTTTGAGCATTTTGGGTCTTTCTGTTTTCAATTTTCTCGAATTGGGTTTTCTTTGTTACTATAGTGAGAGTTTTTGTTTGTTATATCACAGCATTTTGTGTTCAATGCATTACTAAAAATTTTGAGGATCATTGATAGCATTTGCGTTTAATTCTCTTTTCGAGCTTCATTTTCGATTTGTTTAGTGCAATCGTTATAAAGATATCCATGCTCAAAAGTGAAACAGGTGAAGATCACCATTGAACTCCATTTGTTCAATTCGGTGCACTACTGAAACAATCCATCCATCCCGAAATAAGGGGCAAGTGCAAAACTTTACTAAAACGATCCATCTCCATATACGATTACCAATTTACCACTGACCTTATCTCGTCATATATACATACAAAGGCACTTGCATTTCCAATCTTGAAATGTACAAAGCTAGTAAACCACATGAATGACTATATACAGTGGAGTGTTCAAGATGATCATGAATGACTATACACAGACGAGTTTTCAAGATGATGCCGTGACTTTTTTCAGGCATCAACCGACACACTTAGAGCATTGAGCTCCACATGTTGCTTGCCCTCATTCTCAGGGTAAACAGTGACAGTTGCACGAGCCTCGGCTCCCTCTTGAGAAACAGATATGGAGCTCACCATAGGGTTTCCATCAGCAGTTATATTCTTGTGATTATCGTCTTGATTGTCTGCAATGATTTCCCACTCCTCTTTAAGAGATGTTACTTCGAGTCCTTTCTCTTTGTGCTTCTCCATTTCAAACGCAGTGGGTAGAACCACATAATCGTTTAGAGGGTTGTAGTAAGGGTCATGGTCTGCTTTCAACCAGTGCTTGAGTATCCGGAATACATGATGCTCACAAAGGATTCCCCGATGCTCACCAGGAACTCCAACCCTGGCTTCCGCACGTAGCCCATCAGCCTGGAATTTGACGAAAAAGAGACAGCTTATAAAGATTGCCAGTACTATTGCAAACTTCTGCCAATTATTGAAAGAAATGTGAAGTGAAAGACTAGTTAACATTATGTTCAAGAGAGTAAACGAACCTTGGCTGATTCTGCTGGAACTGTCCCATCACCATCAACACATACATATGTAGGCTGATAACGCAAAATATGTTAGGGTTTGAAAATATTAATCTCCATGTAAAATCACACAAGTACATCATAACAACCCCAGTAGAAGATGATAACCTGAAAATATCGTAGTTGTTGTAGATCTGTGACAGGTGTTTGCTCATCTCCATAGCTGCACGGAAGTAAATTTGAGTTGGATTATCAAAACAAGCCACATGAAGCAACATATTATTAAGACTTTAAGACTTGAAGCTTCTGCCTTTATATTTCTCTAAAAACAGCAGTTATAACTTATAAGTGGCAGAAAAGCAGAAATTTATTCAAGGATATAAGGGAGGTATTACCAAACAGTATGCGGTGTCTCGAGATTGACCCCATATATATTGTAGAATTTAACTTGAGGAGGAACTTTAGCACGAGACATGATATCACGTGTTTCATTCGCCCATTTCAAGATTTCTGTATTATATGGTAGGGGAATATCCTCACCGTTATAATTGAACTGCAATTACAAATCATGCACGGTAAGTTTCAAGTAAGCCATACAAGTTCATATTAAAAAGAAAATCAATTCAGAGCCATACTGGAAAGACTATATTTGTTGACTTTGTTAAGAAAAGAATAAAAAAATCCGTCTAAAAGGAAAGAAGGCAATAATTTTTTTTTTTTTTTTTTTTGATTCAAGGCAATAAATTCTGGCAACAGTTGCATGGCAAGTTTCAACCTCAAATTACATTTTAAGAGGACACATAATAAACATGTGGTGCTTACTGTGTTACTTGAAAGAGCTTCCTTAAAAATATCCACACTATCTGCTAGGGGATAAGACTCGAGGATTATTTGAGAGTTCCCATCACCATGAAGCCTTTCTCTCCACATTTCCAGAAGTGGTTTATGTTCCCATTGAAAATCAAGACAAGCCATCAACTCATATATTGATGGGCATTCAATAAGCTGGAATATTGCAACAAACCTCATTAAGAAAATAATGGATGCAAAGAAGAAAAAAGTGCTTATGATCACATAATATAAAATAATCCACATGTATGTATCTCGGTGTCTATGCACCAACACGGTCTACTGCAAAAACAAATGGATTCATACCAGCTGATGAAAGCTCCATTTTGAAATGAAAAAATTTGATTCCCACCCATCAACAAATGACATTCCATTAAGAAAGGTAGATGTTACATATCCGGGTGCACCTGTAAGACAAAGTAAAGCCACATATTAACCCTTTGCATTGAAGCTATATAGATGGACTATGACCAAAAAAAGCTTATAAATATTCGTATTCTAATTTGTTGACAATTCAAAGGAAAAAGAAAAGAAAAAGAAGATAAAGATATTGAAAACAATCAAAGATGATCCTGGCAAATTAGCTGCGAGTGCTTGAAATATATAAGTTGCCAAGAAATGCGAGAGCTGCCTCAAAATTTAACTAAGAAGATGACACGTCCTAGTCCTTCCCCCTCATACTCTTTGCAACAACCATTTCACTAACATAAACATATCTAGACATGAATAAAGACACAATGAAAGTCCCACTATTCTAACTGGAAAATTGTATTAAAAATTATAGCAAAGATTATTTCATCAATATGTAACTCTTCAAATCCACAGATTGTATCAGCTTATCATTGGTTGCAGTAAAACAGCTGGTGTCCTTCGATCAATTACCCTGGAATGGTGCAGCAATTGCAATCCAATTCTTCACGTACTTCTCAAAAACCTGTGAAACCATAGATTATAGCCAATGAAAAGGTCCATATACAAAGACATAAGACATTGGAAAGGAAGAGGACAGCAATAATAGAAAAGACATCACAGTACTTAATACTCGAGACCTATCTGGAGGAGCCTTACATCACTATGCAAGCACATGAAACATTTTACAAGAAGACCCCCCATAGAATGACTTATGATGTTTATCTTTTTCCCTCCTGAAGCAGTGTATACTGCCTCCAACCTTGCAGCTAAGCGATCCAATGTCTCCTTCAACCTAAACAAATACAAAGCATGGCCACATCAACAACTTCAACCACGGTGCATAAATCTTTGTTTTTGGCAGAAGCGGAACTTCATACAGAAAAAAGTCAAAACAAAGCAGATACCTGTTGCTTTGTCGAAAATCATATCCAAACCCAAAAAGTGTTTTCCCCTCTTGATAACCCCACTTGATGAGTTCAACAATCATGTCATGGAAATAATATACCGCTTCCTGTCCAAACACCTGCATGGAACAAGAGGTTAACAAAATTTTTTCACCTGTTCATCCTTTTTACTCCCATAAAGTAATCCAAGAACCATGAAAGAAGCTTTCCTATATAGAGTATAATTAAGTTATGAAGCATTTTTTTTCACTATATGGCAAGTCCGTACAAACTGCCAATAAGTTTCTCTAATGTGTAAGTTGTCTACACAGTACTGCACCACAAAAGTTTGACATAATGAACCATTTCTTAAACAAACTTTGAAAGGCAAAATTTTCAGACAGCAAAAAAAATTCAAAATTTCTGGATGGTATCATACTATCATGGGTCAACAGCCAACGAGAATACTGAAGATTTCAAGATTTCAATTGGGACGTAAAAGAGCTTCATTTGGTGCAATAAAGTGCCAGAATGAAATCTCTCAACATTGCTTCGTGAAAAGTAATGAAAGAATATGGGAGAACATTAAAGGAAACCAACATCAAACCCCATAATCAAGCCCATACATGAAAAAGAAAACCAAAAATAGCCCCTTCAAGTAATTATTCTCCTTAAAAATGTAATGTAAAGTTAAAGCGAAAGACGTACCAAGTCAGGGTCCAAAGCATCAATTGCATAAAGTCCAGATCTGTCTTCAGGGACCACTATCTTTGTTTTTGGATCTAACGACTCGGTTTTACCTGTTTCACCAAGAAAAAAAAAAAAAAAAAAAAGAGAGATAAAAACCAAAATCATCTTCTTTTGTTCATAGAAGCACAATCTAATCGAAAACAAGTTTCCTATATGCAAGTTAAGAGCTACATCATTACTGCCGCAACACACGAATTGCCTGCAAATGGCATTGCCTTAAAAATTAAACCAACAGATTTTGCTATATGTCTTTCACAATTCACATTCTGCTTCTTCTTGTGTATTAAAATCAAAGTTTCAGATTACCAAACAGAGACAACCGAAAATTTACATCACAGATTAAACTTCCAGAGTCAAATTTCAGCTTCAAAAAAAAAAACCTAAATTAAACTTCAATGAAAGGAAAACACATGCAATTCAGTCCTAAACATACTCATCCATTTTTCGAAATTTCAAAACTTTCTATTAACTTTATACCTGTAGAAGGATCGAAACGCGACCAAAGCTTGGTCCGAAACGCGTAGTCGGCACCGAGAATCCTTACCCAAACCCTTTCCTCTTTACCAGTCTCTTCGTCCACGGCGTTCAAGACGGAGCCGGCGATGCCGGGCACGAGCAGAACCGGGTCGAGATTCGGGTCGACGTAAGGCTGGGGCTTCGTGATCAGCTTCAACCAGAGCTCCAGCGATTGCACAATCTCGTCCAGAAGCACCGCCATTTTCGCCCAAAATCGAAATCGAACCCTAGGCTAGGGGTTGCGAAGTTGACTGGGCTCGGATTCTGGGAGTTGAAGATGATCAGGTTTTGATGGAATTGGAGAGGAGTCGTGAAGCGAAAGGGGAAGGAGAAACAGAGCTAGGAAGCAATCAGGGACTGGTTTATTTGGAAGGAAGAAGATGATGACGACGACGACGACGACTCGGAAATAAGACAAATTCTGGCTGGACTTTTTTTTATTTTTTTTATTGGACAGCTTATAGGACCAAAAATAGAGGCACTGACAACTCTACCCCTTATCCAAACTAGTAGGAAAATTTTTACCTGAATTTGTAAATTCATAAAATCAGTAAATTTTAGAGGGAGAAAATTGAAAAAGAGGAGTTGTAGAGCTGTTTAGCATGTTGAAAATGGGTTTTGAAGGGGTTAGGAGTCAGCGAAAAACTGAAACTAAATTAAACGGTTAGAAATGTATTCAACACTCATATTAAACAGCATGTGTTGCATGCGTATTTGAAGTTAAAAACTGAAGTTTTAATAAATTTTAATAGATTTTGGTACAATACTTGGCACGATTCAATTTACTCTTACAGCAAATACATACCGAGTCGTTACATAACATAAGAGATTATTTTTTTTATTATTATTACATAACATGCACTTATATTCCTCCTCAAAGATGTTGGTGGAATATGTGCAATTATCTATGACTTTCAATCGTATTGTTAATCAAGATGATTTAAATCAGGATGATTGCAGCGGATATAGTGTTAGAGGTTCAGCTCCAAAATGATTCTTATAAAATTTAAACCTCACTAGGCCTTTCAAAAAAAAAACAAAACCTCGCTATGCTTCAAATGAAATTGCTTTTGCTACTGAAGAGAAGACATTAATTACCGTAAACCCTCCATGAAAACAAATAGAAAATAGAAGTCCTGCCATGAGGGTTATAATGGTAAATCACGAGGGCGCCAATAACATGCCGGGTCCTCTTTCCCACCAAAAGAAAATAACATATGAGCAAATTTAACAGAAAAAATTCTGAGCCAGAATTGTAGTCTTTGCGTAACGTGTAATTTATCGAAGCTAATAATGTAAGCGTAGCTTCGGGATTTCAATTTTTATTTAAAAAAAATACATGTATCTTGGTATTTTCCATTCTGTTCCTGCAATTACACCAACATTATCACTTTGTCTTCCATTAAAGAAAGGGATGATGCAGCTTACGTCTTTGATATCAAACACCAATAATGGTGCCTATTTCTTCCCAAAGGTAATCCCTTTTCTTTTAACTCTCTTCTGTTTTAATTGTGAGCTCAAAATTTTCTAACAGATTTGAGTTTGTTCAAAGTGTGCAGTGAAGCAACAACACAACCCAATTCCTCAGAATAAGCAAGAACAATGTAAGCTTTTAAGGAGCTTGGCTCCACCTCTAATGGCTGCAGCTCTGGCCTTATCTCCAATCTGCGTTACTCCTGGTAATCACAATCTTGCTGGATTTAACTTCATTCACTAATCACTATGTAGTACTTGTTTCAGTTCAAGTTTGATGAATGTTTAGTTGTAGACAGATAATATTAATTGTGCCTGTTGCTTTAGTGGGTTAATTTGTATTTCAGCAACAGAACCCTTTTTGGATTAGATTTTCAGCAGTTGCCAAAGTTTCTGTACAGTGGGGGTGTACATTTTTTGCTTCATAATCAAATTGGTGAAAATCGCTCCCCTATTACTATTACTATCAGATGTTAGGAGTTGCTTCCAATTTTCGAGTATTGCAAATGAATGGAAAGAGTTGGATATTTTAAAGCCACTTCTGTGCTGGGTGATTTTCATCTTAACTGATAAGTAAGAGATTATGCCACGCCCACATAGACATTCCTTAATTGATGCAACTCTCAGCTTGCTGTACCTCACTTCCATTCTATTCTCTTATGATGGTAAATTGACACAAGATTTGTGCATGTCCATCTGGAATCACAATAAAATCTCCTTACTAATTTTTGAGCATACGGCTTTGTCTTACGCTCGAATTCATTGTCCAAAGAATACTTGTGAAGTTCAATTGCAAATTTGCAACACAGCTCTGCAGCAAGTTCTACTGTATTTGAGTTATTAATTTTTTGGCATATGTAAAGCAATCTTGTCTTTGTTGTGCAGTCTCACATGCCCAAACCATCGATGTTCAGAGAGGAGCTGCGTTGTTTCGTACTACTTGCATTGGATGTCATGATGCAGGTGGAAACATAATACAACCAGTGAGTCCATATATCTGAAGATCTGTTATATACTTATATTATAGCTCAAAATCATTGTTATTTCTTATTCCTTGTTTTCTCTTCTTTCTAGGGTGCAACACTCTTTACTAAAGATCTACAAAGGTAATTGTGCACAATCTAAGTATTGTTCTGTCAGAAACATGCAGTTTTATGAGAATTAGGATCTGACAACGAAGATTAGCAAACCATACTGGTTTAAACGACTGTTTGCAAGTACTGATTTTATATTCTCTGTAATGGGATAGAATAGATGACATGGAGAATATTGTATGATGAGGTATTTTTCAGTTCACGTTTTAAATTGAATCTAGGCTGCAGACAGGGGAAAAAAAAAATTGTTTCAGGTTTTCAGTTTACTAAATAAGAACCTGTTTTCTGGATTGTTTATCTACTTGGTCTCGGTTAAAATAGTTTTACATGCCATGATTTGCATTGGCTTGTGAGTTTGTAATTACTTTATGAATAATTCAAGCATTTTCTTCTGTAGAAATGGAGTTGACACAGAGGAGGAGATATATCGTGTTACCTACTTTGGCAAGGGAAGAATGCCAGTAAGTTTGGCTAGAATTTACTATGAAAAATTGCATCATGATTCTCATGTATGCCTAATTGAAGATACTGTATATAAGAATATTATAAATATTTACAGGGTTTTGGTCAGAACTGCACACCGAGGGGCCAATGCACATTTGGAGCTCGATTGCAGGACGAGGACATTAAGCTTTTAGCTGAGTTTGTCAAGTTACAGGCTGATCAAGACTGGAGAAATAATCTAAGTAATGAATGAGGAGTTTTTAACCATATGAGATTGCTGACTCAAATTCTCGCCTCTTGGTAACACGGTTCTTTGTTTATTGCATATTTTTAGTAGTGCATTATTATTGGCATGATCTGTATTTAAATTTGTAGAAAAGCTTTACACATATCACTGAAAACTGAGTCTTTTACTTTCAAGACTGAATCAAGCTTCTCCTTTTATGGTCCTGTAGTCCCCTGGATATCAATTATATGAAACTAGATAGAAAAGTCAGACTTCCTGGAAAAGTAAAACTGTTGGTTGAACTAATAAATTTGAAAACAAGAAAGCTGTTATACTAGGTTTGCTGCTGCTTAAATTATTTTACTGTTGGGTGAGGGTCTATGCGTGGTGGTAGTTTGATCTGTTTATATGCATTGCTTTCTCCTAGTGTTCCCCATTGTATGAAATTGGAAGTTGGTTATGATTTACAGCTGCTCTTAGCTCCCTTTTTGTAAACATCAGTCCTTGAAGGCTCTTAAATGCAATGATGATTTTTTTTTTTTTTGTATGATAATGAACACCGATGAAATCTAAAAGCACATCTAAAGAAGATTTTCTTCTGTTTCCGACTTAATGCCACTCAGTAGTCGGTACTATTTAAAGTCATCATAATATTGTTTTGGATATGCAAATTCATGATTCTTGTCATTGAATCGAAATTGGGTATTGTGTTGGAGAAAACTCCTTCAAACCTTGAAAACCAGTGTCTGAGCTTAGTTCATGGCATCTGGTCTCTGGTATTCATTTTGCTCGAGTTGTAAGCTTACATTTGATGATCTTGTGCATTAATTGTTAAGAATCAACGCCTTTGTAGGATCTGTGAGTAACTTCCCATGGAATTTATATGGCATAAGCATTGCTTTCAATCTTATCAGTACATCTTCTGAAATCCTAGGAAGAGACTGATATTCCAGTTCACTCGATTGATACATGTGCTGCATTATACTAGGAATAGATAATGAGATAGAAAATACCTTCAGACAAGCCAAAGTCTCCATATGTTGAGAAGCAGCCTTCAAAGTGTACACCAGATTCTCACACATTGCTTTGGAAGGAAAATCAAGCGGTTTCTTAAAGGTGTTATCCCCAAGATTATAAGTGATGCGCTCCTCAGAAATGTGCATTCAAACAGCAGATGAATCATGATGATGATGAATTAATATCCTCCATTTTCTTCACCTGTAAGAAAGAAAACGAATCGCTGGGGAAGAAATCCCCTCCTCCATGTCTGAGGAAAGGCAGCTGCAATGGGGTTCATTTCAACAAAGCACTTGAAAAACCAGCTTGCTGAGTAGGCCCTTCCCATCTCCATAACTTTAAGTCAATTTCCAAGACCTCTTAAACAATATAGATGGCCACTAGATTTCCCCAAAATATACACAAGTCCAGGCCAACTCAGAGCAAGCCACCATTCCTAAACGATCCTCATCAACGTCGTAGTAAAAGCACATTTTTATCACTGATTCAAGAAGCACAAAGCCTCCAACTGCGAGTCTGAGACGAATATATCCCCATTTGATCACAAGCACGATCGCCGGTGAAGAAGATCACCTTGTAATGAGTAGATTTGGAAGGGTCAAAAGCCAAAGTGACACACCAACCATCGTACGTCTAGTTCAAATGGAAGGAGTTGCAAGTAGCTACTGGTAGTGGGATTGACAACGTAAAAATAACTTGTGCCATCGAAATGATTACACAAGATCAAGCCATTGCAGGACTGCAACATGTCCGTGACGTCTGGGTTTGGTAAGAAACCGAAACCGAGAGGTTTTGGGGGATGAGACCCAGATGGGTCAACAACAAAGGTGGAGTCACTCTTGCATAACTATCTTTTCTCCATATCAAGGCGGAAAGGTTGGAGTTAGGGATTCGAAGAGTGTGGGAGTCACAGAACTTGGAGTTGGAGATGAGAGAGAGCCATTGCTTAAAGAAGCACTTGAAGAAGAAGAGGATGTGGCTGAGCAGATAGATCTTCGTACGTTGTTGGCAATTTCTTCTGCAGAAGAAGAAGAGCTCTGCCTTCTAGTCATGGTCGACTGAGTGAGTAAAGCCTGAGAGATGCATATACCTCAACATGAAGATTGGGCCATACTGTTGATTGGCCATTCGTTTACGTCCTCAATAGGACCATGGAGCCGAACAAACATTGGGCCGCAAAGGAATGGCCTAATGTGGAAAGTTGGGGATGAAAACAATTAAATAATTAATTAATTAGTTAGCAAATTACTCACATTACTCAAAGTTTATGCTAGGCTCAAGTTTATTGTGTTCGATACTGTGCGTGTTATCTTCCCCATAACAAGTGATGATCTACAACTATGCGGATGAGAGATTGTGGATAGTTATAGACTTACATACCGTATTTACTTTTCCGAATACTAGTTAGTGGATTGATACAACTTAATTAGACCTACTTTGATTCTATTTCGATCAATGGAGTTTATATTTGATTATGGTTCACCCTCTGATCCTTCTTGTTAATGGTTAAAGCAGAAGATCATCTGTTGCAATCCCTGCTTTGTAATTGGATCATTTTTCCAGAGTTTTGTTTTTCTTGGATGAGCCAGAGCCAGCCAGGAAGAGTTTTCTTTTGCAACTACAAGCATCTTGCTGGAAGTCAAGTTCAAAACTACTTTAACAATCTATTGCTCTGCACTCAATTATAATGTTCACCTTTTCTTTGTTAGTATTCTAGCTTGTTGATTTCTTTAACTTGTTCCATTTCCGTTTCTGTTGCAACTTGCAACCTCTTTCACTGAAGTGGAAGGCAACCTTAGCCGTCAATGAAGTACATATGGTGTACGTCTTCATCCTTCTTTTGAGACCCAATATACAAGATTGTGGAACTAAAGGATATGATACAACAATGATGTTTATGTCATGAGGAAATACTATGATCATATATACTCCATAGTGCGAAAACCCAAACATGCTAGATTGACATCATCTTGATCAATTAATTTAAGTCGCAATGTAGTAAGTTTTTAGGGTTAGCTCAAGTGGTGTCGGATGATGTATAACAACTTAAGAATTTAATCTTTTTTTTTCTTGTCTTTTTTTTATAACAAGGGAATTCAATCTCTCCTAATTAACACAAGTACATAACCAAAAGAAAATTAAGTTTGGAGCTTTATTAACAGTACGTAACTCATATTGGGGTAGGGGTTTACTGTGGAAGTAGTTTGTTTTGTTTTGGGTGGATGGTGTAACACTGTAACCACTACTAGATGAGAGGAATAACGGTCATCTCCTCATACTGCAGTCTAGTTTTATGGTCTAATATATTCACTTCAAGATCATCTTGCAAGAAATCAACCAGGTCGAATTCAAGTGCCAAATCCAAAACAGTACAGCTTGAAATTAACTAACCTTTGCAGAAATTGGATTTCTCATTAGCAAAAGGCGGAGACTACTAATTACGCAAAGGAGAAACCCAAAGATAGGAAAAGATGGTTCGTATTGAAAATTTTGGCTAATTAGTGGAATGAGACATCCATACCAAGTTGAAGTTTTGCCTTACCTCTGCTCTTGACACGAGTCACCTAGATGACTAGTGCAAAGACATTATCTCAAATCATGCCACTTTGATTAATGCACTTGATAATCAACTGATGCATTGGTTTGAACTAATCATGTTTGCCATGGTGTTGTATTCTACAATTCTTAATAGTTAAAACATCATTATCCTAATAATCATAGTGTTTAGCATAGCAAACATGGAAACATAATCACAATAATCGTACCCTACATTAGTTGTTAGTATTGAAAAAGCTGTTTCATTCTCCAAACTGTGAAAGCTCACGCACTATTTCAGTATTTTGTAAGGAAAAAAATAGAGAATATAGAGAAACTGATAAATGAAAACGAAAGGATGGAGCGATAAAGAAAAAGATCCTACTACTTCTTCAACTCCACCCACTTCCCCCTCCACTCCACCGTCCACATGTATACACCTCCATCCCCACTTCACTTCTGCCACCACCCATCTACTGGTGATACGGATAATTTTGATTGAATGTTTTTTCTTTAAAGTTATTGACAATTGATTATAAAGTTCGTTTGTAAATTTGAAATATGAGTTTTAAAGATAAGAAAATTAAATGATACAATTTCTCAAAACATCATTTAAATTTAAACATAATTCTTTCTATCATTTGATCTAAATTAAAGTGTGATTGAGCATAATCAGGTGTATATTATTACTTTAACAAATATTTGATATCAAGGTATGTAGGCACACCATCATCTTCAAAACATATGGTCCACAAAGTGTCAACCTTGACTTTCTTTTCTACTAATGGACTCGTGAGATATATAGTTAAGGTTGAAAAGATTGCAACTATCATAGACTAGCTAGTTTAGATGAAAACAATGCGTGGTGTGTGGTAATCCGTAATCATTGATGTAGTAGTTAAACCAACTCAAACAAGTTGAAAGTAACAGCGCGCCAAGTTCCAAGGAAACTAAAGAAAATATAACTTAAATATTTCGGAATTTAGACTTCTTCTTTTTTGATGACTCAGAGTTTAGACTTTAGAGGTTAGTAGTTGTAAACTTATAACCAACTAACCAAGTTCTTAAGACTTTGGCCATGTTCAGATTTCTCTTTCACTAAGCAAAACTGCTCGAGTACTTGGTCACTTCTGTATTGCAAGACCTCCCTCTCATACAAATCTATCTTCTTTTAGTTGTTTCCAAGTTAAGGCCTAATCTTGTTTTGTCATCCCTATTGTTCCCAAGTGGACTTGATCTTGGTTTCCTGGAAATTCCTGCATATAGGGACTCAAAAAACGTGAAATTGCATGTAGAATATATATATATATATATATATATATATCAGTTATCTGTTTTGTTCTTGTGGATTGCGAAATCGAAGTAGCACAACTATTTAAGGTGCGGGTTTTGAAAATATTTAAAACTATTTTGGTTGTTGGTCGTGTGATGTAGTATGTCTATTGTTCAATTCATCAATTGCATGAAAATAATTTTGATAATTTGGATTTTTGAAAATTTCGGGTGTCGCCATGTCGATGAAAATTTCGATATATATCTTTATATCAATTTTACTACCTAAAAACTAATTCCGAATGTATTTTAGATATCGCTCAAATATTGATAAGATTAAATTATAAAAATTTTGATACTTTTAAAGAACTTTAAACTCTTATTATAGTGGCTCTCCGCAAGTGCCACGCAATCTCACCACTTTCATTGCATACATGGCCCGACGGAGGTCATGCTCATCACAACGATATGCTAGCTAGCTAGGCTGTTAAGTACTTTTCTCTTGTTATAAAATAGATTTTATAATCAAATGGGTATCAAGTTTGGAGGTGAAAAATAAGTGATAAGAAACTAAAATATAAACCCTAATTCTAGTGAAGGCAAGATTCACCTTAAAAACATGCATGGATGATCTTATATACAAGATTAGACTGTATTGAAGAATTTGCACCATCAACTTTGTTTTCTCAACAAATTGGTCAGTTATGATCACAAAAATGTGATTATCTAGAAAACGATTCTACACCACTCCTAAATAGGAGATCAAAAACTGATAATAGTATTATCAATGGAGAATGGAACAAACAAAACAGTCCACCTCCATGCAAAGATCTACTCCATCCTGAGAGGAAGATATGGGACAAAATTGAAACATAGATTAGGAGGGGAAGATGCAACTGACAATTGGCAACAGATTTTCAAACTCAAACCCTAATTTTGGATCATTGCTTTATTCACAACCACCAGTACTACACCTACCTTAATGATTTTCCTTGGGGGCCTGATCAACCGTAGCTGAATGAAATGAAGCTGAACCAACTGTTGGAGAGGTAGAGCTAAATTATAAAGAAAACCATGTGACTCAATGAATAATAAACCCTATTAAAAAAGCCAGTGGTCCTTGCTTTCCATTAGGACTTGTCTGCATGTCATTGTAATTGTCGAGTGTCAACCAAAGACAGAAGAACCACCCAAAGCTAGAGACAAACAGAGGGCACCCTCAACTGATTCCACCAACCTGTAGCCATTTGATCAATTTCTTGCCCTAAATTCAGATAAACAATGAAACCGTACTATTTATTGGAATTGTTTTGCTGTAGGGACTGGACGGCTGCTAAGCACATGCATAGACACAGCCTCTTACTAGCTAGCTAGCTGCTAAAACAAAGAATAGGTTAACCCTCATTAAAGTCTTAATTATTTTGCCGATACTAACTTTCGAGGAAAATGTAGACTCGAATTAATTGGACGGGTTTTTGGTTGTTAGTTCTTTAGCCTTGTATTGTTATACTTATATCTCATGAGTAGGGTTTATAGACAATTTCGTCGGTGAAACTATTAGCTTGATATATATTGATAATTATTTTTACAATACTGTTAGCTTCTATTTAAGTTCCACCTGACATATTGTTTTGATTGAAATAGCTAGTTAGTGTAAGGTCACAAGAATCATCAATCTATAATCATCATAAATTTGAGGAAACTTAAGCAGTTGCTTCTATATATATATTATATAACCAGTAGGTCAACATGTCACCTCCTTATATACACGATCCCAATTCCTATTAGTTAGAACCACGTACACATGACACGCCAAACAAAGAAAATCAAGCTTGTTCAAAACCTCTACTTTTCTCAAAGTTCTCTTTTGGCCTAATCAATTTGACCTTAACAACGCATCCACTAATATTTGACGTTAGCAAAGTAAAGCATGCTCATTGACTCTAATACCTTATTAAATAACAATTATATATACACAAAATCATCAAGTTATTAGAAAGTAATTAAGTCTAACAATATATATCAAATTAGAGTTTGAATGTATAAATTAAACCCAACCCTAGCTAGTAGCTCGTAAAGCTCTATTAAGCAACTACTACCCACAAACAAACCAATAATATATATCAAATTAGGTTTCAATTTTGTTTGAAAGCGACGACAATATTATAAATTAATATCATGGCCAATTGTGTTTTTTTTTTTCTTTTAGAATAATCATACAGACATGATAATGTAATATTTCTTTTATGAGAATATAGAACATGGTGGTCCCTGTTTCTTGCATTTATAATAATCCCTAACTAAGTTAAATTAGTTTGAGAAAGATGGCAACAGGTCAGGTTCATATAGCTGTAACAAGGACAAAAACAAAAACCCAAAATTAAATACTCTCCATTTTCTGCTACAGTACTGTACAGGAAGAAGAAGAAGCTAGAGGTGCATAAAAGCTTAGCATTTATGCCTAGATCGGGGTGGAGGATATTGAGTCACGAGTCTTCTGTTTACCTAAAACATGCATGCCTCGTGCCTCTTCTTCTCTCCTCCTCAATCAATCTCAAGCTTCTGGTTGTTCCTTCTTATATTAAGGTCTTTTCCAACAAAGGCAAAACCTTATTCAGTGCCTCGGTGGCTTGGTTCATCTTTCCTCTCCTTTCTGGTATGTTCGGTTTGAGAGCTTGAAGCTGCCAGCATGATCTGGTACCACTAGAGACTAAACCTAGCTAGCTAGCTTTATAAATTCTATATTCAGGGTTAATTTTGTGCTTATATCATATATGTCCGTTTTCAGGTTTAGATATAAGAACTGCACCAAATAGATCGGCAAAAGATCAGCTTTATATAGAAATAGTTATTATTCTCGCACCACCCAGTTATTAGAATAGGATCCGGTCGGTGTTGATTTTGTGCTTAAGTCCAATGGTTTCAGGTTTAGATATAAGCTAGAACGCCGAATAGATTAGCAGAAGATCCAGCTTTTTATCAAAATTTTGATGGGGGTATTATAGTTTTTGATAGATCTTGGTTTATTTCATGTTCTGGGAATTCTGGAGAAACGGGCCGGTTTGGAGTCAATTGATTCAGTTAATTACTACATAATTATATAAGGTTACTCTAGCTATACCAGGTCATCTTGCAGCTTCAAACACTCACTCACCAACAGTATAAAACTCGATCTAGCTCTCAATTGATATGGAGGTCTTATGGTGATTGTCTGCTCGTCCCAAGGAGATAGGCTTGGTTTCTGCAGGTATTGTATTTTCTTTTTCGCACATGACGAACCATACGTACACCTTATTTTCTACTCAAATTCAAAGCTAGATGAATCAAAATTAATATATTAGCAATATATTGCTCTCTCTCTCTCTCTCTGGCTGTATGTTTTGATTATAACTGCATGATTGTAATGGAACAAGAGCATGTAAAACAAATTTCTAAGACGTACAGATGCAAGGAAAGAGCTTAGAATGAGACAATTCATGGCTCTGTGAATCTGTGATCAGTAATTCAGTATTAGTCTGGTCCATTAATTTGGCCTGCAGTTTTTCTTTATTAAGTTTCACGTACCTGCTTCAGTTCTTTTTTGATTTATAAATTAAAAAAGAAATCATATAACGGTGTGAAAAATCCAAGATTTTCTGAGAACATGCATGTAAATACTACTGTAAGTAACATATCAAACTAGCTGTTAGATGGACAGTCCTAATTTCTAATCCATGCTATTACTTTACATGTATTTATTCAGATAGCTAGCTGGCTATAGCTTTTAGTTGTTGAATATTTAATTATGTGCAATATCTAATTAATTATTTAATTAATCAATCAAACCATTTGACCAATGGAAATAGAAACTGAAGTCGAGGTGAGCAACTCCAACAGCTTCCCCATATTTTAGTTTTTCTCTATTTTAGGGAAAAACGAGCCTCTTTTGCTCTAACAGATTCCCTATAACTTTCTCCATTTTAGGGAAAGTGAGGAGAGAGAAAACAAAATTCCCTAAATTTATAGCAATCTCTAAAATTTTAAGGAAGAATTTGGAGATTTTAGAGATTGCTGTAAACTAGAGAATTTGTTGGAGTTGAAGAAGAAAAATTGCTTAAAACTTTGACTTTTGCTTTCCTAAAATACAAAAATTATAGAGAAGCTGTTGGAGTTTAATTAATCTCATCCACAATTCCTTTCCCTAGTGCAAGCAAGATTCTTAGCTAGTTAGCTAGGTTTGTGTATATGAAAAGCCTTATGACATTTTCCTGAATACATTTATATGTCCAATCTGTAATATATAGATCAGCAGAGGCCTAATGATGACAAAACATATCATGTATTGTGGTTCGATCAGCTTGTGTTCGCTTAGGGAACCGAAGTTAATAATTAGTTGTTCCTAATCAAAGCCTTTGTCCAATCCTTGCCCCCTCTCCAGTTCTTTTGTGTTTCAAAAAGTATTGCGTCTCTAACGCATGTTTGGCTTAATTAACTCTAGCTTAATGCAATAATTCCATATACGCCCTTGTATATTGATAATTAATTATCTAACAGAAAGTGATTTGTTAGTGATCTGTGATCGGAAAGATGGACAAATATATGTAAGCACTCTACTTTCATTTCACCATATTGACTAGTGCACTGGTCATCTAAAGATCAATTTCTCCATTTCTTCTAATTTGGTTTGGTGCAGGGTTCCCATCGCTTATATAATTGAAGCTCTAACACAGTGCACTGGTCTGGTACTCTTACTAGTTTATTGAGAAGATAGTAACAAGATCAATGAACGTGGTCACTCAGATTCTCAGAAAACACGTTCTCTGAGAAATTAATTGCTTTATAGCAGCTAGCTATCTGCAAAGTGCAGCCTACAGACTGTCGTAAACGGCAAACCCAGAAAACATATTACTAATTAACCAGCTGGATCGTCTCTGAGAAAAGGGTTGCATGCCTTTACTGGTTGATGTGTGATTATGGTCATGCATGCTAATTATTATCGCTGGTTGTTTATAGCTAGGGTCAAGAATCGAGTTTAATTTCACCGATCATCAGATAACTAACAAATATGAATGTACTACTAATAAAAATGAGCTCGAGTCGAACTTCCAAGTCTTATCTTTTCCTCAACAGCTAAAGCTAGTTTTGACATGCCCCAATCAAACTGCTCTAGTGTAATGCTATCAATCATTGACCTTGCTTTGGAGTAATATTCTACGAGTTAGGTGTTTAACTTTCGTTCATTATTTGATTATATAGTAATTAGTAATTATAAGTATATATGCTTGACCCATTTACTTTTGGATTGAGATTTTCATTTTATAAATTAAAGGAATAAAGGTCACATGTGATCATCATTAGTATACATTCAATCAGCATCTATCTACTTTGGTTTTAATTAGGAGCTTATCAAAGGACAAATCAAGTCATGTTTTGAACTACCACATGTCGCATGCATGCTATATATCTATAATACATTAAACTTCTATATTATAATATTGTGGCTACAAATTAAGATGATAAAAATTAGGCATAAATTTTTATCATAATCAATTTGTTACATCGGGTTTCATCTTAGTGTCGATCAATTTGTTATTCCATATTTTGTTTAAGCTAAATTGCTATTTTAAGTTTTCAAAATTAACTAATTTGATACGCTAGCTATGATTTATTTTAGTCAATTTGCTATCATTCCGTCATATTTGCTAGCTACTCGATCTAGATTTTCAAAATTAACCAATTTGCTTATATAAATTTCTAAATTAGCCATTTGCCACTCTAGATTTTTACAATTATTCAACGTTTGGATCTTAAAAAAGCGTAGTAATAAATTGACTACTTTTAAAAGTATAGGGTAGCAAATTGGCAGGAATAATACTTAAGGTAGCAAATTGACGGAAATAAAACCTAGGGTAGCAAATTGGTATTATAATAAAATTTATGATTACAAATTGACTATTAAGCCTAAAAACTACTCATTAGGATTCCTAGTCTTAATTGTACAAGGATGTCGTATAAAATATTAAAAAAATTTACAAAAAAGAGTAAAAAACCCCTTGAGTTTGAGAGCAGAGGTGGGGGTAGAAGCACAGTCCAGGCATTGCATTTTGGAGAACGAGGCCGGGGTTTAATTCCTCTTAGGGGCTTCGTTCTTGTGGTTTGGGGTAGCGATCTTGTACGTCTTCTTTCTCGTATTTGGTGCGGTGTCTGGCATAGGCGTGTAGCGTTGCAGAGGCAGGTAGAACTAGCTACTGAGTACTGATTGCTCTTCCTAAAGTCATGCAAGCTCTTGCTAAGACATTGATTTTCTTCTTATCTCATTTGACGGAGGCGACGTGGAGTTCTAGATTGGTATACTGGTTTTTGACCAGGCGGCGGCGATCCTTGTCCCCAAGTTGTTTCCAAGGTGGGTCTACTCCTCATCTTTCTATATGGTCCAGAGATGAGGGTGTCCACTAGAGGTGGTCGGCGGAAAGCCCCTTGGAGCTCTAGTTTTTGTTCAGTAGTGACAGACTGACAGTCTTCCTGCTTAGATGCAAAGAAGGGGTTGTTGGACTTTGGGCTATTGATGTCTATGTGGCAGGCACATTCCGTTGGCTATTGATATTATACACCTATTGGGTGCATGTTAGGCGGATTTACTATTAGTTGTGTCGAGTCATGTAAAATCGACATGTAATTAATAATTGTTCCAACGCACCTGTAAAATGGAATGGCATGTCAAAATAAATTATACTTTGTTGAACATTATATCTTTCTTGAAGTTCTTCTGTGCCATAAGCTCCATTCGCACAGCATGATTTCTAAAATTTGTTCAATTGACGGAACATTGAAGCCTCAAATAATTTTTTAATATACAATTTTTTTGTGAGTTTTTTTTGCCAAAAAAAAAAAAAAAAAAGGAGAGATCAAGCACAAGAGCCACAAGGCACAGAAGTATGCTCAACAAACGAGATGTATGGTAGAAAAAGTCTATTGAAGCCGCATTTACAAATATAGCTACAAAGTGAGTTCACATATTCGACTCGAGAAGATACAAATGGTGTACTCCCCCCATCTTGCTCCTTCCTTTTTCTACCATAAAAAAAGAGAGAGGGACCTTCTACTAGGCTAGGCTCCAACAAAACCTAACGTGGCTGCCAAAAACTAACATTGTACATTCTGTTGGATTCCAACAGCTGCTTATACTCCTCATTTCAAGAGTGCTTATGCTATAAGGACTTTCACCAAAGTGACCCATTAAAAGATTAACGAAGACAGGGTAACGCACCACCTAAACATCTCTATAAAAACCTAATATGCTCCCCATATATATAACGTATATATTTCTACCCTTACCAATCTATCCAAGAAAGAATATAGCAACTCATGCAAGAGGAGATGTGACCTGAACCCATGTTCATTGTGATTTCACACTTTGAAATGAAGTGTGACTGAGAACTTGTAGTCTGGGCTTTGAGTCCAAAATGAAGCATCCCCTCGTATGGCAGGTACTTCAAGACCAAAAGAGTCAAGAATTACTTGTTCCTGCTTCATTTGGGTCCTTTAGTGCTAAAGAAAGAGTTGTAGTTTTTTCTTCTCTTTGGTTCAGGCTCTCCTAACTGTAAGGAAACAGAAATCTCTTCATCTGAGCCACTCCGCAATGCAAAAATGTTTTTTGATACTGGATTTTCCTCTTGATTGCTATGAATTACCGGAGATCTACTGGTGAAACTCGGAATGAACTGGTGCTCAACACTGGGAGCTGTTTCAACACCATTTTCAATGTGAAAGTCACCATGCATCAATCGTCGACTTGGTCCCAGACAGGATTCGCCTTCAAATGGTACTTGATGAAAGTTTAAACCAAGAGGTCCACAGTTATCTTGTAGCTTATGTTTATATGGAGCACAGACAGCAGGGGATGACTCTGCAACTGTGGAACCAATCCCAGCTGCTGAAGCATTTCGTTGCTCTTCAATTGCAGCTATTTTAACAATTAACACGAGTCAGGAAATGTGCCAAACAAAACCATGCTTTAACAAAAAAATAATAATCCAACAATTCCTTTTTACAGTATGGACAAAGCTTCTTATTCAGATGAGCTTCAAAAACATGCCGGGCAAGCCATGTGGAGTTGGCAACAATACAAGATCTCATTCATTTCTTTTAAAGGAGAACATACTTTATACCACCAACCCCTTCTCCCCCCAAGTGACATGTTAAATAACTCTAGTACAACCTACAAATCAATATCTACACAATTTCATTCTAAAATGAGTACAAGAACATTCTTAAACTAAGAAATAAAAACAGGTTTGAAGAGAGCAAGAAAGAAATTATCCAATGAGCCACCTTACAATATGACAGCTAAACAATAAAGAAATGAAGATAGATGCACCATAGAAAGCAGTAGAAACAATATTGAGTGTAGGCATAGAGAGCAGGAACAATTAGACGAGAAAAAATAGTTGGATAGTTCAGAAGCACAAACCTTGAAGCCCTTCTTTGGTTGTTATCAGATCCAGTTCCAGGAGGTCAAGAAGGCGCCCAAGATCAACTCCACTAGTCCAATTTTCAGGTGGTTGGCCTTTTTTCAGTTTTAAGCGACCACGGTTAGCTGTCCCACCCCAAATGATCCCAACGGGTCGTGGCTTCTCCCCATTCTGACCAGTTAATAGAATGAGGCTTCCACTATCACCTTCAAGATCAAAAGTCTGCTGATTCTCTCCAACAACAAAAAAATCAGTGAAGAAACAAATCCCTTTTTCATCATTGTACTCAAGGGCATATGCCATGATGGTCCCAGTAGTCAAGCCTGAACTTCTCCCAACTTTTATCACTTGCCTACCAATGAGACTGTTGATTGGAGACTGCAAGTCTATGATGTTAACATCACCAATCTCACCCACACCTGGTACAGTTGTAATTACATTCTTCATGTTGAAATCGTCAGCAAAAGGAATGAAGGCACCGTCAGCTCGCACAAATGTTTCTGCAGGGCACCACATTGTAATGGGCATGTGTAGGGGTCAGAACACAATGATAAACCAATCAGCAAAAGTGTGACCTTAAAGACAAATGAGAAACTATAGATTATCTTACTCCAGAGTGCTACTCAAACAAAAAAGTAACAGGTCCAGTTCAATGTTGAAGATAAGAACCAAAGGAATCAAGGATATTTCTTCACTAGAAAGAAGATTAACACCTCAAACCCGAACAAGGTGAAAACACCAAGGAAAATAATAGTCTCAAGTGCATAGAGGCTACAACGAAAGTCCTCCTTCATATGGCACCCAAAACAAAAATCTTCGAGGTGCCACTTCTAGCTGAAACTACAATACTCAGTAATAACATTCAAGGACTAATGACGACCAGGTCATAAGCTTCCCAATATTTATCTGTTCTTCAATGCGTCATCTTATGAAACCCAATATTATGAAAATCAACATTTTTAGTTTTGTTTTAAGTCATATACACACACAAAATTTTCCAACAAAGATGGTACATAAATTCATGCAAAGTAATGCTGATTTCTACAAGACGGTTGTCCTAGGCCAAGTTGATAGCTTTTCTCCCCTATATTCTACAAACACTATCAACCTCAATAAATAACGTAGATGCACATTTGCCACCATAGATGCACATATGTTTTATCGATAACCATAGATGCACATATGTTTTATCGATAACCATAGCTTGCAATTTCAATACCTGGGTTTGTTCCGGCAAATATTCCATACCAAAGGTCATCTGTGATAAAAGATGTTGCCCTCTCTACAGCACCAAGATACACTCCAGGTCCAAGGCTTGGTGGCATAGGATGGAACATTTTCTGGTTTGGATAGTCCAAATCAACTGCCACATGCCTATTTGTGAGGAAACCAACTTGTCTATTTCCTGTTCGACTTTTAACAATAGCACCCATAGTTCCATATGTCTCCTGGCTTGCAACCTAAACAAGCAAAAAGGAATTAGCAATTAGGCAACTTTAGGAACTAATTGGACACCACCAAGAGTATAGACCGATTCCATCAATAAATTTGAGGATAAGGGAACCATAAGATTTCTTGTTTTACCACTATGCTTAAAAGCTTTAACTATTGAGATGCAGGGTAATTATTGTTTCTATATCCTAGCACTTCCCCTCATGTTGAGCTTCTCCCTAGCAATAAAGAGTCCAACACGTAAAACTCAACATAAATTGAGAGGTTCCAATCACAGGATACTTTTCATCCCACTTTGATAGTTGATACCCTGATACGGTTTGTCAGTTTATCAGTGTTCCTAAAAGTTAACTAGATAGAATGTGGACAACTATTGCTTTATATAATAACAAGGTATAAAAGAGACAAGGAATATAAGAAATAAGTCTAAGCTCAATTTACTGAAAGAGGTGGTATTGCAAAGAAAAAGAAAAAGAAAAAGAAAAAGAAAAAATACAATAGAAGGGCAAATAAGGCGATTCACGCATATCTTTTTAAGTTGTACTGAGCAAACCTACTGGGCAAAACACCTATATACTTTTATTTATAGCATGAATTAACTTTTATGAATCATCATCTAATACAAAACAGCAGCCTCAAAATTTTACAGTAGTGGACATCTATTGTCATCACTCCCTTAAAAAAATAAGAAATGTAATTACTTATCACTGTCTAAACTTGCATTTCAGAAACAAGATTACCACCACCGCAGAAAACAAGTAGATGGCAGCAATTTCTCTAGAAATACCTGGGAACCAGAACCGACATATGGATCATTTCCCCTCAAGCCATCTGCAAGCTCTGTGTAAAGCTGTTCCTTAGGAGTTGGAGCTGGAGAACCAAAATAGGAAAATTCCACAACATCCACATCACACCATACACCTCCTGGCCCCTGGACCATTTTTCGAAAGCAGTTACCGAATTAAACAAGAACCTGGTCAAAGATCAAAATAAACAAATAGCATGACAAAAATTTTGATATACAGACACCTGTTATATCTTTGAATGTTTATAAGTTTCTAATAAGTTGTTATTTTTAGGATTCCCAACCCACACACAAAATTGCATTTTTCTAACAAGAGAATATTACACAAATTTCATCATTCTGACTAGAATCAAGATTGATTCGGAAAAAGAAAAGAATTTTTTTTTTTTTATGATTAAATAATATATAACTAACCAAAGAAGAGATAAAAGGAAAACAAAGTATCACAAGTCCAGCAAAAAGACACAAAATTTCCACCTCAAGAGCAGCAGGTAGACACTGTGAATGGCTGAGCCAATGCCTGTGAGCTTTACGGGCAACAAAGACAAGAATAGCTGGAATATCTGTCAAGACACCATTTCGAATCCGAAACCCAATGGCAGTGCCAAGACTAAAGCGACGCAATATCTTGCTATGGAATGCCCTGATGGTCATCAGCTCAAGCAAGGTTGTAGCCTGCTGTCCTGATGGCAACCGCCCCAAAATTTCAGGAAGAACACCCTTCTGAAGGTTTCCAAAATAGTTTGCCCTATCTTCTGCTGCATCATTAATCCGGGTCAAAGTAGGCCATGAGAAGTAGGCAGCATTGCTCTCAGAGTGCTGACCACTAGATGCAAATGCCTGGAGAGGAGACGGACTTGAAGAAGGGAGATTAGGATGACAGCAGTAGTTCCTTTCCAAGTCTAGAGCAGACTCCTCAGACTGTATTGATCCAGAATGATAACATCTTAAATCTAATCTGGATCTGTCCATATTGTAGCTCTCCTACATGATATAAATTCAACACTTCTGAGAATATCCATGTCTACAGTTAAGAAGCACCAAACCTAACTATATAACCTACATACATTCTTCTTGCTTCAGTCTTTATACTTGAGAGGTTTACACCTTAAAATATAAAGTGCGTCGTTACATAGTAATTGTGAACCTTTCACACAAAAAAAAAACAAAAAAGAAGGGGAGAGAAAGAAGAGATGTATGATTATAATAGCTTTAAAAAATAAATAGCACTACTGTGAAGTATCTAAGTTCATATATGAAATCAATCTTAGCTGAGTTGAAATCTAAGATGTTGCAGAAACACAAGGAACAAAAATCAATAGAAGAAAAAGGGTTGAATTTTGAATTCTAACAAGGTGGGGACAATGGTACAGCTCTGAAACTGAGTAAACGGAGAGATTATTAAATCTCTCTCAACTCTCAACTCACAGTAAGTAGTATTTCGGCTGTCATTTGTTAAATTATCAAACTTGATACATTTAATTCTGTGCAGCACATAGAATGAAATAAATTCAAGTCTTCCCACTAATCCACTACCATATTGCAGAATGCATCCAGACAACTAAAAAAAATCTGAACACACACGAACACCACCTACATTTAACGAAGTATCATCACATCTCTCTCCCAATTTAAAAAAAAAAAGATTGTTCATAGTGAAGGAAGAGATAGAACCCAGAAAGCAAAAAACCTCAAATTCACAACTTTATGCAAAACCCAGATAAGATATATGCCAGAAAATAAAAAATAAGTTGAGCATGGTCGGAGAGAGAACTCACTACTGATCAGCAATGGTGGAGCTGTGATGGAGGGCTCAAAGCAATGCCCTTTGAAGATTTTCATGCCCTAGTAAAGAGTTTCTGCCACACCCATCATCAAGAACATCAAGATTGTAGCACACAATCACTCCATCACAGAATCTACATATCATCCAGCAGGGAAAGATTTGAGTATTGTATGTGTGAAAAGAGAAAAGGTGAGAGAAGGAAAGGAGCTAGCTAGCTATATTTAGAAATCACTTTTCTTGTTTGTTCTACAATATATTTAGAAAGAACTTTTACAGAATTAGAAGCTTTACTTTCTACACTTGGACTTTGGAGAGAGAGACCACATAATATCTGGTATCTGGTATTTGATTTATAATAATACAAAGAACCACAGAGGAGTATTTGTTTACACCACCCTTTTCTCTTTTCTTTTTTTTTTTTCTCTGTTCCCCTTCCCTTTCCTTTTTGCATTTCTTGGTGGAGGATTTTAATGGAGGAGAGATGGGCAGAGAGGAAATTTATTTTCTTGGATCCAAGTGATATTCTATTTTCCTGGTAGGGATAGGGCCCCATCCATATTTGCTCCCCAAAAGTAGCACACTCCTCATCCTAATAATTCACCTCCTCCCATGTAGGCTGTAGCTATAGTGAAAATTGCCTTCCAAATTGTAGGTGTTTTCTTTCATTCTCTTTGGTAATTCTAAATTTCTAACCCATAAATGGAGTAACCAGCTCCCCCTTGCTTAATTCATTGGGGGTGTTTTCCTAGTTCCTACCACATTTGTGCATATATTTGTGGTTAAGTTATAGTTAATTATAAAACACATTTATGGGAATGATTAGATGTGGGGACAGGAGGAAGAGAGTTGGAGACAAACCCTCATTTAATTATAATTTATTTGCTTTAATGGGTTTTATTTCAATTACTTAAAAAGTTTTCAAAGCCTTCCCCAGCCTCCCTCTATCTTCTCTCTCTCATATATCATATATTATGTGCTCCATCCATTATTTTTCTTCACAAAGCTATCTCAAAACTCAATAGTAGACCTTGCTAAAGAGAATTGTCTTTCTAGAATCCAAATACTCTCTCTCTCTCTCTCTCTCTCTCCCCATCAATCACATATCCCTTGCATTATCTTCAACTTTTATCACGCACATTATCTCCTCCATTCATCTTTCAATTATAATATAATGATAACAAACACTCTACTTACATTAAATTAGTCTACTAGAAATTATGATTACTTCTAAGATTGTCAAAATTATCTTGGTGATACAATCTGGTTTGTATTGATTCTGTAATTGAGATATAGATGAAGAGGCTAAGCTAGCAGTCACTTTTAGACTATTGTTTTTTGTCCCTTTTAGTTGGAAGATTGTAGCATTGGATAGGTAAGCTCTTTTGTCATGTACATATTTGTAGTCCAACTTGACAATGATAAATTGCTTATCTCAAGCATTGTGAGGGAGAAAGCAGAGAGAGGAATCAAAAGACTCCAATTACTAGAGTCATCCCCCCCAATGAAAATTTCCACAATGCAATTATTGGATCACTGCCCACATACTATTATGTGGGTTCCAGCACAATGACCCTATTTCTTTTTCTAAAAGGAATTGTGATTTTGTAGGAGCACTCACTTCAGTGTCCCTTCCCCCCCCCTCTCTCTCTCTTAATTGTACCCAAGTGTCCTTCCATCCTTAACTCTTACAATTATCTTTTCCCACAATTTTTTTTGTCCTCTGGCTTATTTTTCATAATAATAGGTCCCCAGTCCTACTGCTTCAAAAAGTGACTCAGCCCTAGGAAAAGCCTAGCCTTCAGTATCAACAAAAACAAAAGGGACAACGAAAAATACAGGGCTGGTGGCGTCTAGAGCATTTCAAAGAGAATGGTGCAGCTGTATATTTGCTCCATGAGACATTCAGACTGTGCTGAAGTGATTGAGTGGATGGAAGCATATCCCCATGAGAGAGATATGATGAGGAGATGCTCCTCCCAACTGTATTTCTGTAATCCTCCCCTGGCCTTGGGCCCTTTCATGCCATTATTCATTATCTCCTAGAAGCAAGGTTTTAAGTTTCTCCGAAACTGCTGAAATTTCCGTCGAAATTTGAAGTACCGAAACGAAATTCACCTGCTATATCATTTCCGTCAGGAGTTTCCCGAAATTTACCGAAATTTTCTTTACATTTCCGCGAAATTCTAAATTTCCGAAATATCTACACACAGAAAATATATTTAAAAATTCAAACCGAAATTTTGTCCGAAATTTCTGTTAATTTTTTTTGTTACCTACAATGAATTTTTACTTCACACTTTTATAGAGAAAATATGAAATTTTGATTTTTTTTTTTTTTTTTTTTTTTTTTGCAATCAAATTGAATACAACAAAAAAACCTTTTTGTTTTTATCTGCTACAAAGTTGAATGCTCCAACCATAACATGATTTCCTTTTTGCTTCGTCTCAAATATTGTATGCTTTCATACACTGTAACATCATATTAGGTCATTCCACAATATCCGATATATGGATTGCATGTGGAAAGGGAACAACACGTACACATACAATAACCATGTGATGAAGTACAAAAATCATTTCCAAAATTCATGTACTTGGGAGCAGTATTGTATGATACTAAATGAAAGCAGTTCAACCAGCTAGATCGAACCACATCGTAGTAGCTTTTATATTCCTTTTGTTGTACTCATTCATTTTCATTCACGAGGTTTTGGTTTTACGTGCTCCGCCCCACCCCCTTGTAATTTTCTAATTATTAAAAAACGTAAATCATATTTACATTATCAATATACAACACATTATCAATACACATAGATAAAAACACTAGTTTAGCAATCTCGTCCATATAAAATATCATAATTCTATTATAAATGTATAATTTTAGAGATGTTACATTGTAAATAGGTTTATTATAGGTTAGTTTAGTCTATGTAAAAGTTTCATTCAAAAATATCATTTTATAAATGCAATTAATTTAATTTCTTTATTTTTAACCGAAATTTCCACCGAAATCGAAAGTTTCTCCGAAATTTCCTTAAATTTGAAGTACCGAAACCGAAATTTGAAACCTTGCCTAGAAGTAGGATACCATTTCTGGATTTGTGAGAAATGACAGATTTAGGTTTGGAAATCTAAAACGGAGACACCCAAATCTATCGAATGTCTCTAAAGGGACCTTAGCACCGAATTGAGTCAATTGTTAGTCTACGTCCTCAAGCTATAAGTTTAGAACTGTATTTAGTGGTACGATATTTCTCTCTCTCTCTCTCTCTCTCTGACCAGCACACTAAAGAGACTCAACTTTTCAATCCTAATGTTCGGTCATTGTCGGGCCAACGGGCCCACAGACAATGGGAGTGAGCCCAAATTCACTAGCCCATTACTCAGCATGTGTGTCTGTGTGTATATATACCCCACTTACATTTTCAAAGCGGTGACGTGGCACAATCTCAATTCCAGTCCGAGTCAGAAACTCCGGCCTCCGGCGGAACCAGCTGAAACAAGAAAGAGAAGAAAAAGGTAGCAGAAGACGAACCAAAACGATGTCGTCGGAAGCTGCGAAGGGAGCGACGACGGGATTCGTGGAGTGCGATCGGCTGCACCGCGCGCTGGTGGATTGTCACCGTCGGATCCCGGCGGGTCGGGCGCGGGAATCGGGTTGCCGGCACCTGAACCGCGGACTTGCCGAGTGCTTGGTGTCGGTGGCGTGCCCGGACGAGGCCGAAGCCGTTCGGAGCCTCTGCGGTAGCAGCGGCACCGGTCTGAAGCGCACTCAGTGCCAGCAGGCTCAGCTCTCCCTCTCTCTCTGCCTCTCCTCTCATCAAACCAAAGACTAAACAATAATGCAATTCCATTTTTGTTTAATTTTTTTTTGGTAATTTTGTTCTAAGTAACATGTATCAATGTGAGAAATACTTGTTTGTTTTTGTTGCTAATCCAACACGAAGATCATTCTCATGTTTTAACATGACAAATTGCGTGCAAATCGAATCAAAATATCTTGACCAACAATTTAACAACGTAACATGTCAACAAACGAAGTATTCGGGAAAGAAGAGCGTTACAAATAGAAACAGACATGGAAGGTACAAGTATGTAATTTGGTCTGCAGAAGCTATGCAGAAAACTTGTTTCTGTCATGAGGAGAAGAGTAGTCGATGTTTGGGCCGGAAGGAACTATCCCGAAAGGATTGATAGAAGGATGGCTTCCATAGTAGTGTCGTTTGATGTGATCCATCTGGACTGTGCTGCTCATTCCAGGAACTTGGAAAATGTCCTTGGTGTAGTTAAACAGATTTGGGTACTCTCGCAGGAGTTTCTTGTTGCACTTGAAGTGGACTGCATAAACCTGGCATTGTGGCAAAAACTTGAATTGGTTAGAACAACCGAATCACTAGATATATGTTCGTCTTAAACGCAGAGAATCACTAGATTGGGAAACGAATATCAGTACCTCATCAAATCTTATGAGAGTCACAAACAAACGAATATCTGCTTCAGATAATGTGTTTCCACAGAGGTATCGTTGCTTGCTAAGTATCTCTTCACATCTGTCCAAAGCTTCATACAACTGTTTCACAGCCTGAGGCAAGAAAGATCAGACAATGTAAACAACATAACTTCAAGAATCAAAACTAATTGCAGCCGTCAGAAATATTACCTCATCGTAAGGCTCCTGCTTCTTGGCAAACCCACATTTATAGACACCGTTATTTATCTTGTCGTATATCCATTCATTAGTCTGATTGACTTGGGATTGCAAGTGATCGGGATACAAGTCCAAAGCCGGGTTCTCTGCTATACTGTTGAATTCAGTATTAAACATGCGAATAATCTCCGAACTCTCATTACTGACAATTGTTCCAAGTTTTTTATCCCATAGAACCTATCAAATAATTAAGTGTTAGTCATTTGGCTCTAGATAGTCAGAAAGCAAAAGAGAACAATCTAACTTAAATGAAACTAGCACTTAATATGAGTGATCATACCGGAACAGTGTACTTTCCACTGTATTTTGTACTAGCAATCTCATAAAGTTCTCGTATACTTTTTGCTCCATTCAAAGGGTCAGGTTCAGCTCCTTCTAGCTCCTTATCTGAAGCAGGAAAAACCCATCCCATATGCTCATCACTTTCTTTTGTTCTTTCCCATATAGGTTTGACCGACTGCACAGAGCAACAAACAATTAGACAAAGAAAAATAAATTCTAACAGTGTGAATCTAACAAGTAACAACTGGTTATCCATTACCGTAAAGCTGATAGCTTTCTGAAGTCCTTTAATATTCAAGTATGCAAGGCATCTTGAAGCCCAAGGGCAAGCATAAGATATATAAAGATGATATCTCCCAGCTTCTGCTGGAAATTGCGAATTCGGGTCTCGTGAAATGAAGTTACGGAATTCAGAAGCACTTCTCACAAATGCACCAGATTGTGAGACCTCATCCAGTGCAGACCGAGACATGTGATAGTGTGCTGAAGAACCAATACACGCCCAAATTAGTTTTACTTCCTGTAATCTAGTTACTTAATTGTATATAAAGGCTACAAATCTGATACAGCCAATATTGATGTTTCACAAAGACATGGACTCTTTATGCATATATGATGTATCAACTAAATCTACCAGTGGAATCAAACCTTAACTATAACAGCATAACTAAAAGGAAAACTTCACAATTCGAAATCTTGCTACAGGACAGTTGGATGAAACTGAAAGCCATTCTTTTGTTCTTTTCTTTTTCAGTCAACTGTGAAATCTATTAAACAGTTCTTAGTTTCTTACCCAGTGGATTATTTTTGCTGAAAATTCTCCAACCGAGTCTATTCATTCTTTTCAATAGTTAGAAATTCCACTCTACAGATATTCAACAATTCATGATCACCAAATAAATCAATTCAATAAAAGCTCAACACCCAGATACTGTAATCAATCATCAAACAAGCAATTACAATTCAGATCATAGGATAAGCTATTGAAAAAGGATTCTACTCTCCTCTTTTTGTTTCAATTTATGGAAGAACAATGAAAATATAGCAAAAGCAGACAACTTTTTTCGCAACCCAGAAACGAAAATCAGTAACAGGTGAACATTTACCTGAAGGAAAATCTGGGCCTGAGCTTGAGCTTGAGGAAGAGTAAGGGAGAAGTTCTTGGTGCAAAGTGTTTAGGACACAACAATGATCATCATCATTATGTTTCGTCAGTCTAGCACTATAGCACTTCCTAGGGACCTAGTTCCTAAAATTCAATACTTTTTATTTGTTTATGATTATATTAGGCATTTCGCTTTCGCCACTCATGAGGAAAACAATTTTGTTCTGGTCAGATGCATCTATCCATTTTGTGGTTGTATATGGTTTCTAGAACACGTTGACCCCTGGAACCACACGTGCATGGCACGTGGGGCTTTGAAACTGGGATTTAGGAAGTGTTGCTATAATGTGTAGTTCACCAGAAGGCACACTTCTTTAGATTTCAGTTTTGAGTTACAGTAGTATACAGCAACAAAGCTTCTCAAATCACAAGAACAATTACTGGCTTAGCCTGCTGGTTGCTCCTCCAACCTTTTCAGACACAAATGGAGATCACATTGCGAATCTCCATCACCGGAGGAGTGGACGTAGAGACTGAACTCTTCTGAATACAATCATGCCACCTGCTGCAATTGTTCCACTTTTGAATGCCTTCCAAGTTTAAGAGCCACAACATTCAGCCATTTTTTCATTGTATTTGAGCTGCTAGCCAATTCCTTTAGAGATTCTCTCAGTCAAATCCGAAAGAAGAGCATACTTGTTGCTCTCATAACATGCAGTCATAAATGCTTGCAATGTCACACGATCCACATTCTGATCCTTATCAACTAATTTGTGAAAGAACAATGCTGCTATTCCCACTTTCTTCTCACAACAAAGCTTCCTGACCAATGTGTTAACCGTGCGGATCCAGAACTTCTTGTCTAGCCTATCTAAGATGACCATAGCAGTGGCATAGTCATCTTTTTGGCAATACTCGTGAGCTAATGTCAACCTAGTAACTTCACAGGGTGACAGCCCCTTGTCCATCATGGTATCATATAACTTACGAGCCTCGTCAAGTTTCTCCTCCTTGCAGAGCCCACTTATTAGAGCACCATAAGTAAAACTATCCGGGGAACAACCATGATCACTCATCCTGCGGAAGAACTTTACAGCCAAAGCAATATTTCCATCCCTACAGTACCCACATATCATGGATGTATAGGTCTCCTTGGCCGGAATCAAGCCAAGCCTTACAGCTACCTCGAAAAGTTTCTCACTTTCTTTCATTTTCTTTTGCCTGCAGAAGGCAGAAATCAAAGTGGTATATGAATGTATATCAGGCTCCAATCCAGCCTTGACCATCTTATTGAAAAAAGCTAGGGCACTGTTAATATCACCCCGTTTGCAGTGCTCGGATATGAAAATGGTATATGTGACTCTATCAGCCTGCAATCCTCGGCGAAGGCCCTTCTTAATCAGTTTATAAGCTTCTTGGACCCTTCCCTTTTTACAGAGACTGTCCATAACTGCATTGTATGTACATATATTTGGAGCAAATCCTTCTTCACTCATTACATCCATCAATTCATATGCTCTTTCAAAATTCCCAGCTTTGCAATGCCCATAAACGAGAGTGGTATATGTATTGGTGTTAGGAACTAATTCTTGTTCCTTCATTCTGCTCAACAACATCTCCGCACGGCTCATTTTATCCTCCTTGCAATATCCACTGATCATCGCAGTATAAGTATGCACATTTGGCTTATAACTATCACTCCGGACAAGCTTCAGAAACAGCCTAAACGCCCTCTCAGTCCAACCTTTCTTGCACAACCCATCAATCAACGCGGTATGTGTATACACATTCGGCTTCCAACCTCTCCTAACCATCTCCTCCAACATCTCAAACGCCTGCTTAACACTCCCCCTCTTGCACAACCCATGTATCAAAGACGTAAAGTTAACCAAATTCGGCTTCACCCCCATCTTACTCATCTTATCGAAACACCAAGACGCTCTACTCACAAAACCCTTCTCACAAAACACACTAATAATCAAAGTAAAACTAGCATTATCCAAAACAAAGCCCCTCTCAATCATCTTACTCAACCACCTATCCACCTCCAAAACCGCACCATTTCGACAATACCCAACAACCATACACTTAAAGCTCAAACCATCAGGACACACTCCTCTCACAGACATTTCGTCGAACACGTTCTCTGCATATTCCATTAAACCCATTTCGCAAGCAATGCCGATAACACAGTTCAAAGTGCGAGTACTCAACACAAGGCCCTGGTTCTGCATCTCGAAAACCATATCGGCAGCCTCTTTAAACCTCCCAATCTCAGCGAAACTCCTCACCATACACTGAACCACTTCATGGGTCCTCTCCAAATTGCCATTGCCGAAAATCGACAGGGCGCAGAAGATGTAAAGCCGCATAAAGTATCGAAATTTCGCAAACCCAATAGCCCAGTAGAAAAAGCTGAGGGCCACCATGGACCCGGCCTCGTCGGAAAGTGAAGCCACGACGGAAATGGCGTGTTCGTGGGTCAAAGAATCGGGGTTTAGATCAAGATTGAGGTTTGGAGGTGAAGATTTGAAATGGGTTTGTGGGGAGTAGGATTTGTATACCATTGAACAGATTGTGGTGACCAGAGAGTGTGATTCTGATTGGGAATCGGAGGTGGTGGCGGTGGTGGTTGTGGCGGCGGCGGAGTAGTATGGTTCATCGGAGTCAGTGAAGGAAGAGAGGGTTCTCTTGAGTTGAGAAATGTGGGTGGATGTAGGCGATAATAGCTTGTGTTGAAGTCCATGGTTTCTGAGAATTCGAAGGGAAACAACCATCAGGGTTTTAGGGGGGTTTTTCTCAGTTCGAATAGGTGAGTACAAATAGTGGTTCTGGTTCAGTTTGGAGTAGAAATGGGCCGGGTTGAATTATGGACTTTATTTGTGTCATGGCCCAACAATAATACTTTTGGTTTCGGCCCAAAAACATTTTAGTAATCCATTGAAGCAATAGGATGGCTCAATCTCATGCTCTCACCAAGCATGCAGTCATAAGATAAAGTAAAGTTTCTTTACATCATGAAGAATGATCAAAATGCTGGTATCCATAAGAAAATGATTCTGAACAATCCGGCACTGGTTACTTTGATATAAGTGGTGTTCACATAGTCAGGCAGTAACTGATGAAATAAATTAGGCTTAACTACTGTTAAATCTAAATAATGCCGGAAAATAGATCAACGCAATCTTAAAAATTATTATTTTCACAATTTGATCAAAATCTAAAGGTGATTGAGTGTAATATGCTTGCTCAGTTACTGATTAAATGACCATTACATACCGACTCTGATATATACACTCTTTCTTCTTTTATGCAAGAGATAGACATAATAAATACTCAAATATCAATTCAATCAACTCATAAAATACATACATGAATGTCCAGAGAAATCTTATAATGTCGTCGTCGTCCGTGTCACAGACAAGAAGAAACACTGATAAGATCAAAACATGTATCCAATACTATTGTTGCCACATATATCCGACAGGTATAAATTTCAAGTCTTATGGAAATTGACAGGATTTCAAAACCTGAGGTCATACAAATTTATGACCAAACAATCAGTTAGTAGCTTAGCTAGCTAGTTTACCTAAAACCCACTTGAGTCATAATTGATTCACATCAATGTGCATGTGAACTTCTAAATTTCTATGTACACTGCATCTATGAATAGTTTCTAATAAATGACACATGGTTGAATCACCTAATTGGTAGCTATCGGCATGAACTAGGAAAAATTAATACATCTTCCAAGATCCTTCTAACCACCATCTCCAGATATACTGAAAAAGACAAATAACTGAGCATATAATGTGTTCACTGGAATGATTCTCAATTGGGTAAACTGGACAGCCTCAGATGCAAGGCTTAGATCTTTGTTTTATATATGTTGTTGTTGCTGTTTCTGCTTCATTAATTTTCTATGTACATAGGTTGTTTGTGTGTTGTTTCTGCAGATGGGATTAGAATTTGGCACAGGAAGAAAGAATTAAGGGACATTGCACTGTGCTCTCTCTTCATAGTTTGAATGTATGGTATTTAGCTTGATATATATATTGTTAGCTTATTTTCTAAGTTTTTGAGATCCGTGATTGTTTAATATATAGTATCACGAATTTTTTAAAATATAACTATGTTTATCTATATTTCATCTTTATTTTCACGTGAGAAAGAGTGTTAACTTAATATACATTGTTGTTGTAGCATAAGCCAAACTATGTATAGCAAAATAGCATACTAGATATTTGATAAGAGAACATTACTTCTAGGGCAATGAATAATTGTAAGAGAGAACCAACACAAACAGTTTGAGTACTACCTCACAATGGAGTACCTGAAAAGCACCGGCATTTCACTCTCAATTGAAGGATCTTTATGATGATTAGGTGGCAGCAAGCCAGGAGCACACAGTCCCCTCTTTTAATCTTTGCCATGAGGAATCCAATCCATCCCTGTTTTTAAGGGACAAGAGTTGAATATGCACCAATCCTTCATCACATGGAGCTCCCACCTTTACATAATTGCAAGATATTTCACCAGAAAGGAAAACTACAATGGCCAACAGTGAGATCAACCTTTGATATTTTCAGAGAGATCATGTCAACTATGATCTATATTAATGAAAGGAAAGAAACCTGATTTTGGTCCACATCTTTGTGAATCTTAGACTACACAATGCCATAGGTTGCCCTTAGCTCGAGTTACCTATATATTTTACTGGTTTCAGATGTTGTCTTTGACCCCTTTTCCATGGCAATTTTTATCAGAAATCTTCCCCATATATTTGACACATTAGTTGAAAACTTAAACAAAGCCAGATAGTCAATGATCTTAAAAAGAGACTAAAGAGTCGGTAGAGTGTAAAAGAAAACTATGGAAAGGCATCACATGCTTGCTTTTACCCCGTGATTCATTTTAACACTACGGTTTTGACCCTCATCATTTTTCTCCTTCTTCTTCTTTCTTCTATTCAATCACCTTTATCTAATCACAGTTTGGTGAGTGCTTTATCTTTTAATTAAAGGAGTCAATAATTATCTCAACCCTAATAAGAACAAACCGTGTGGGACTCTTCTATCAGATAATTGGCAATCTGTAAATTTGAATAATGATAAAGCTCTCGAAAAACATAGTATTAAGATGTCCATTAAAATAGGTTTAGAAGCTTTGAAAATAACCAAGCAGTTCACATCACAATGTAATATAGCATTTTCTGGGTATCTAGGCATTTTAAACTTGAGCAATTGAAGATAGGTTATAGGTGGCAGAAGAAAAGAAAAATCTAGGAGACTGAGAATCAGATATGAAAATCTGTCCTGCTATAACTGATTTTGGGGTAAAGAAATAACAAGCAACTGTATGATACCAAGTTCCTACTCCTAATTGGAGGATGGAACAATCATACATTTAAAGGTCAGTTAGCATAACACCTTTATTCTTATATGAGAACAAGAATATTAAAGAGTTAAAAGGAAGTTGGGGGAGCAACATAGTTATCATTAAAAAGTAGACAAGGACTTGGAATTATTGAAACATGCAAACCAGTGCCCACCAGAAAGCAAATTATAAAGAAGAATCTCAACCCACTCCTCCTTTACCTTCACAGGTTTTTCTCTCTATAAAACCAAGTTCCACTTCCACCAAGGAGCACTGAAAAAACAGGATGATGCAAAATCTGCATTGCAATTTCTTCTTCGTGCTTTCCAGCATTTTTTTCTCTACTACTTTGGCTCTTCCATGGAGCCAAAGCAGAGAGTTCAACCAAGCCAAAAACTATGAGGGCTCTTCTGATTTTGTGGACCTTCAGTACCACATGGGTCCTGTCCTTGCTTCTTCTCCAATCAACGTTTACATTATTTGGTATGGGAATTGGAACCCAACTCACCAATCCACCATTAGAGATTTCATCTACTCACTCTCTTCACCAGCCCCTTACCCTTCTGTTTCTGATTGGTGGAAGACTGTGAGGCTCTACACTGATCAAACTGGCTCAAACATCACTGGGACTATTTCTCTTTCTGGTGAGTTCTATGACTCTAAGTACTCCCATGGCGGTTCTCTTAGCCGATTGTCAATGCAATCCATCATCAAGCATGCTGTCACTTCATCATATCCGAGAGCATTACCTCTCAATCCAAACAATGGTCTCTACTTAGTTCTAACATCTTCTGATGTTAAAGTTCAAGATTTCTGTAGAGCAGTGTGTGGTTTTCACTACTTCACATTTCCAACCATTGTTGGTGTCACTATGCCTTATGCTTGGGTTGGTTACAGTGGGAAGCAATGTCCTGGCATCTGCGCATACCCGTTTGCATGGCCCAAGTACTCAGGCAGGCCACCACCTAGCACAAATGGAGGTAACAACATAATGAAAGCGCCGAATGGCGATCCGGGTGTTGATGGGATGATCAGTGTGCTAGCTCATGAGCTAGCAGAAGTGTCAAGCAACCCACTTGTGAATGCTTGGTATGCAGGTGATGACCCAACTGCACCAACTGAAATAGCAGATTTGTGTATGGGGGTTTATGGGAGTGGTGGGGGTGGTGGGTATGTTGGGGTAGTGTCTAAGGACAGATGGGGAAATGGGTATAATGTGAATGGGGTGAAGGGTAGAAAGTTCATGGTGCAATGGGTGTGGAACCCTGTGAAAAGAAGATGCTTTGGTCCCAATGCTATGGATTAGGGTTAAGTTTAACTGGGTGACAGCTTAGTGCTGGTTATGCATGATTGTAAATGATCTCCTTCCATGTCTCAAAAAGAAAAGCACATAGGGTCGGTCTGGAGGGGAAGGCATGTATTGAGGGCATGGCCTGCTTGATTTGTTGGGAAATTAATTTCTATCATGGAGACTCGGGCACTATCTATTTTGCTTGTCAACTCAGGCACTATCTATTTTGCTTGTCAATCTTTATAGTTTATACTTATTTTCTCTTTGTATGCATATGGTTGTAGAATACAGTACCATGTAAAGGCACTATTTTGCAATTACAGCAGCACCATAAATAAACAAGTTTTTGTACATTAGCTATGATTCAACACTGTGAAGATAACATTTCTATATGTTGAGAGTGTCATCATGAGAAAATTACAAAAGAATAAGACATCTTTCTATATTTGATATTGACTAGTAAGTTGCACAAATAGTCTCTTCAATACCGGTGTAACATTTGTGACACCGATATGATAAGCAAATATTGCAATCAAAATTTTTAGCCAGACTCTATTCTAGGAAGAAAGGCATCGGCTCAAAAACAAATACCTAAGCTACTAACTTCCAAAGTTACAACAGGTCGCCTGCATTTTCTTAAAACTGATTTTTGCATCAGCATGAGCATACAAAGAGGACACATGACCTTCTTTCGGAACAGACAAAAGGTCATGAGCTCAGGGATAAGCTCAGAGATAAGGGAATACTTGATAAGCTTGTATTTTTTCTGGACCCTTCAGTATTGACCCAACAGAGGAATTGTACAGATTCACAACACGTCAGAACATCGGATACAGCGGTGATCAATAAGCCTGGTAGCAAGGCTCTCTGGCTCTGGAATCAGAGAAGATGTAAAGCTATTCCAAAAATGGAATGTGAAGGACTCATTCAGAATTTTTCTGAACAGAACATCTTGTTGAGCTTTTTCGGTCTCAGTTGTAGGTGCAGTGAAATATCTGTTTGCATTTCAATCAGGTTTAGTGATAGGAAAGTGCATGAGAGAAAGTGAAACAAAATTGATGACTATATAGAAGGACAAAAAGTTCAATATATGATTTTCCCAGACTACATAACCAGTTAGATCACATATCCGTTGCCTAACTCGCATGTAATGATACAAAAAAGTCTAAATAAAACAAGTTTCTAGTCTCACTAGCCTGGGTAATTGCATACAGATAGACATGCTAGATGCATGTGCAAGCTCGCGAACTTGCATGCCATCAGTGAGTAAAAAGACAAATTCAACTTGCACCATGTTTTGGTCAAGGCGAATTGTAGCATAATCAATTAATCACAACATATGCTACCTACCTTCCTATATGAAATATGATTGAGCTTGAGCTCAGACCATTTGCAACCCTGATTATTCACCTGTCAGCTAAATGGGGGGATCAAGCTAGGGAAGTGCTGTTAAACTGAAAGACTGGGGTGGAAACCGGAAAACATGCATTCTGACAATAGTTTCAGAATAGTAATATTATACGTTTTACTTTTGTTGATCTTCTCTAAGAACCCTCATCAACTCAAACTACTATCATCCTTGCAAAATCTACTTATGTAGTGATGCATGTTTCAGAATAGTAGCATAGAATCTTACTGTTTTCTTCTTTAAAGACAAGATACAAACAAAAAGACATAAGAAGAAAAACAAAAGATGACACTCATGCCCTGGATAACATCTCAATAAAATACGCCCACCACATCAAGCCTAAAACATATAGAAAGCAAGAAATCAGAAGAGTACCTTGAGATATTCTGAGGAGCAATTGGGAAAAATGTGAAAGAAGGTAGCATGTTCAGCTCCATCTGTCTAACGGATTTATTACGAATAGTCAAAAACCTCCGTGCAACTCTTGTCAAAAGATCAGCTCCATTCCATCTTAAACGAGTATCATCATATGTCATATAAAACTCTTTCAAGCACTCCATAACAAAGAGGCTGCAATAGAGAGAATAAAAAAGTTCTTATATCCAAAAGGTTTCATATTGATTGTTTCTGCATCTTGCTACCCAATTTGTTGTAGAACACATATATACACATATATACAGGACCGATCAAGGGCGGACGTCCGCACTGTCGCTAAAGTGCGGACGTCGACGCAGCAGGCGGCGACGGTGGCGCGGGGCTTGCAGGAGGGAGGCCGGAGGCGTCCCGGACCGTTCTGGGCACCATTCGAGGTCGGAGGAGGTCGGGCTTGCCGGTTTCTGGGCAGCCACCTCACCTGCAACTGCAGGTTCTGTGCAGCACCCAAAACCCGTCGCCGGCGACTCCACCCGACCGCAGATCCCTCCGCACGACCCCTGGCCTCCCTCCGGTGAGCCGCGCCGCGCCGTCGCCCGTCGATCGAGGCCGGAGCAGCGACGTCCGCACTTTTTCTGGGTTGCGGACGTCCACTCTCGAACGGCTCCGCACATATATATATACATATATACACACATATATGTGTATATATATACATATATACACACACATATGTGTATATATATATATATATATATATATATATATATATATATATATATATATATATATATATGTAGTACCTAGAAGTAAATCTATTAAAACACAAAAACACACACACACACACACAAAGATATCTAGAACCTAGAAGTAATTCTTTTAAACCATACTGCTGATTCCCTAAACCTGTTACGTCTTCCACCCTAGTATTGATGGAAAACACTGTTGGGGCAGTGCAATGTCAGGGGAGAAATTACAGAGTAATAATGATTTCTGTTTATGAAATCCTAAAGCACTAGGAGAGATGAGGTTAAAGAGGCGGGAATAAGAATTCTGCAATCCATAGAAAAGCTGATTTACAAATCACAAAAGAGAAAAAAGGACCCTGTCATAAAAAGTCTAATTCAAATGATTTCCCGCTATTAGAGATGAATTCAGATTATTACCTTTTCCTTTTAAATGCCATTACAGCACCATTCAAAGAACCTCCTGCTAGTCTATCCTCTTTACCAACACAATTGCTGAGTGAAGATAGTGATTTCAGAACTATAATATCAGAATCAAGAAATATTCCGCCGTATCTGGAAAGGCAACACAAAACAACAATTTAAGTTAGATAGACATTTAGATAAATGAATAAATAAAAAGTGTGTTAAAATAACAAAAATTACAGTTGGTGCACTATCCTATTCAAGACATGCATCAGCATCTGGAATCCAATACAAATTACATACCAAGTGATTCTATCAGAAATTATGTTAGGGGCTATACTTAATTAAGTGGAAAAATAAGGTTAAGTATGGTAGATAGAATGAAACTTCTGAAACTAAGAATTCAACAGACGAGCAAAGATTCCAAGGAGATGTTCATCAGGGAATATCCACTCTTCTTCAAATTGAATTTTAATTTCTGACCTGTAGCTATTCAGCTGAATGGATTTCAGAATATCCACTCTTCTTCAAATTGAATTTTAATTTCTGACCTGTAGCTATTCAGCTGAATGGATTTCATAGGGTTATAATCAAGGATCAACAACCTATCCATAGTTATTTTCATCTACTCCAAAGTTGCATAAAGGCTGTAGTTTGTGTATCAACCAATTAATGGCTAGATAGTCTTCTTTAAGACTCAGAAAAGCAACCAGGTTGTATTCGAAAGAAAAGCAACAGAATGAGTACAAGAAAATTTAAGACTCAGAACAATTTGATAAGAGACAAAGTTATAATCTGATACAACTGTAATAACTTAAAATGCCAAGTTGTAATATCCTAATCCTATTTTTACAAAAGATTTGCCACAGAGATCCATGCTTAGTTGGTACATAGTAACCTTTAGCCCTAAGGTTAACATCCCTATCTGAACTTTTGAAACCTTCTTCCAAAAGTTGAATGTGATATGCAGTTAAAATTAAGTATTACAGATCCTACTGCAGCCTTTATCACATGGAACCTATTTTACCCTTATGATAAGAACTACAAATGTAGAGCCTTGGCATTTCATATTTGACATGTTTGCATGGATCATGTCAAAATTTAACACCCATAAAGTAAATCAAGAAAATAATGACTATTTGTACATGATCTTTAGAAGTATTATAAGTTCAACATCTACAGCTAGGTATTTTTGTGCATGTTTACCAATAAAAGTTCAGTATAGTTCGAAGTCAAGTCAAATAACTCACTACCCCTACCCCTTATAAAGATCTCTATGCAACTGATCAAAGCTTACTTGTAAAGAGCAGCAAGGCGGATAAGCTCACTGTAATGAGTAGCATAATGCTTTGTCTTTCTCCATTCGAACCAGGCAGAAGCAAATATATGAGTAGGTGTACCCTTTAGTAACTCGTCAAGATTTGGCATAGCAACAGCAACTTTGTAACTATTGAAAAAGATCGCCTCAGTACACAATGTGGATTAGCACACTATCGAACAAATGAAGGAAAATAAGCAAAGTTTCAGAAAGTACCCGTCTTTTACAAAGCTATTTTTAAAGAAATCAAGCTCAATTGTCTCAGAAAACAGCACAACACAGGCATGTCGATGATGGGAGAGTAAACTCTCAAGCCCCCGCTGGTGCCGAACACTAAACATCCAAGCTGGAGAATTCCACACCATAAACACCCTCAAATCACACCCCTTGCTAAAAAACGCATCCATAAAATCCGTAAACGACAAATAGGGATCCAAATCGGGATAGAAACCCCATCTCTTGCCATCCGCATAAATAAGACCCGAAAACTCATTCTTAATTCCACTAACGTTAACCGATTCACTAATCTGTTCAACAGTTCTCCCACCTGCTGCCTCACTTGCATTACCAACATTCGACGAATTCCTATCACTACTAGCATTCCCATTCCCACCGGGAATCAAAACTTTACCTCCATTCTCATCCAAAGTCTTCCTCTCAGCTCTCTCAACCTCACTCAACTCCACTCCCACACCTCTCCCACTCACATTCACACCACCATCTCCGCCGCCACTCTCCTTCTTCCCACTCTCACCACCACCACCACTCTCCTTCCTCCTCCGAAACGGCACCTTCTTAAAGTGACTCAGCCACCACTTCTGCACGGCCTTGTCTCCCTTAGTTAACCCGGAAACCCCGACGGCATCGGGGTCTTGCAGCATTGGGTTATGCAGAGGGTTCAACAGCTCCAAATTGGACTTGAACATCTTATCCCTCCTCAGAAAATCACTCTTCTTATCAAACCACTCCCCCCACCCCTCCCTCAGCGGCGAAACCCTCTTCCCCACCTTCACCATCAGCGCGTCCTCCACACCCGCCACCTCAGTCATCCTCCTCCTCACCTCCATATCCACCGGCACGTCGTCCGACCCAAACGCCACGATGCTTTTATCCACCGCGCCCAACCCTACACTAAACCCACTGTAATCTTCGTCCCAATCTTCAATCTTTCGCTTATTCAAGCCTCTTCTGATAACCCCGCCGACATGATCGAAGAAAAACCCAGAGGATCCCTGAGATTTTTCCGACTGGGGATCGTCTTCGTCGTCCAATTCGTCGTCTCTGGGGGCGTCGTCGACGACGACCTCGTCGAGCTCGTCGATCTTGTCGTCGGCGGGGATGGTGGTGACGGCGGCGGTGGCGTCGTCGGAGATGAGGGGGTTGGAGAGGGAAACGTCGTCGTTTTGGGAGATGGGGGAAGGGTGGCGGTAGTTGAAGTGGTGGGACTGGGAGTGAGAGAGGCGGGTGTAGAGGAGAGAGACGGAGATGAGGAGGAGGAGGGCGGAGATCACGGCGCAGATGTACACGCCGTAACGGGGGCGGTGGGGCCGCCGCGACCGGATGCTTCTCAGCATTTTGGGTTGCGGGAATCGGATTTCATCGGAAGTGAGCAGAGAGAGAAGAGAGTGAGAGATTCAGGGGAGTGAGGAAGAAAGCAGAGATTCTGGATTTATTGGAATGGGAAGTGAATAACTGCACAGATGAAATTACAGTCGATTCCGGACGGAGCTGAGATTCTGATTTTCAGGTGGGAGTGACCGGAATCCAGTCAAGATTTCGATTTTGTGTAATGAACTAATGACTAGTCTCCCTCGCTTTTTTGGCAAGCATTTGTCTCCCTCGCAAATCCTAACTTTTTTTTCAGTCAAAACAATTTCCTTTTTTTGTTTCCTCTTTTTTGGTTTTTTTTATTTTATTTTTAGAATAGCTATAAACAACGTCGGTTCAATTTTTTGTGACGATATTTTTAAGTTCAGGTCTTTAAAATTCTCAAAATTGTTTTGAGTAAATCACACACACACATATATATTAATATATATTTATATGACTTTAGTTATCATTTTCCCCTTATTATATCTACTTTATAAATAAATTTTTTAATTCAATTTTAGAGGCACTAGTATGTATGACAGCAGTTATCATTTTTCCCTTATTATTGGAATGGGAAGTGAATAACTGCTCATATGAAATTACAATCGATTCCCGACGGAGCTGAGATTCTGATTTTCAAGTGGGTCGGTGTCACGCTCCGAATTTTGAATAATAAAATTCAAATCCGAAACCTGAATAATTACACTTACAAAATCCAAATCTCGAAACTTCGAGTTCATTATTACAATTCACTCTCACAATATATTGTAAAGCTCAAATGAGCATAACACACCTCACAACTTACAATTGCTGTAAAACTCTAACAATTGCTCTAACCGCACGATCACCGTCCTGGTTCTCCTGTCCTGTAGGATTACCCGCTACACAATTTGAATAGTGTACCGGGAGTTGCAACAACACAAAACCCGGTAAGCTTTTTACAGCCAGTATGAGTAAACAAGAAAGAATTGTTGATTTATTTCTTTACAATTATTATAACTCAACACAATCACCATAAAAGGAAGGATACTCTTGAGGCTCTCTTTTAAGAACTCATTCTTAAAAGACTCAAGTATCCTCAACACTTCTCACATAAGACCCCTCACAGTCTCAAGTAACCTCAACATCACTCATACATGACCACTCACAGTCTCAAGTAACCTCAACATTTCCCTCACAACACCACTCAACAATTGGCAGACAGACTAGAGCTCTAACTGATCGTTTCCACCTACCCGGCGCGAGAGCGTGGTTCACGATTTAATACTATCAGTTCCACCTACCCGGCGCGAGAGCGTGGGTCGCTGATAGTATGCCATGGTCACCCCGTGACCTATTGATCTCCACAGATCACAACAATTTATTGTTCCTCAACAATAAAACTCAACATCTCTCTCAATATATTGTTTCTCAACAATAAACTCAATACCCCTCACAATATATTGTTTCTCAACAATAAACTCAATACCTCTCACAATATATTGTTTCTTAACAATAAACTCAACATAACTCCAACAATACATAATATTTCACAACTCCAACAATACATATTATTTCACGTAAATAATATATATACATAGACATTCGCACAGGAATGCCTATTAATACCAACTATAGTTCACACGCATTAAAAATATAAATTCATTTTATACTTAAATTCATTTTCTTACCTGTGAGCCGCAGCCCTATGAACCGTAGTTGATCAAGTTCATATTATTTCAAAACAAATCTTTATTTCATAAACAATTTCCACACAATTACGACAAAAAAAATCAATTAATTATATTCGGTTCGTAATATGAACCATGTGAGGTTTACTCACCTCTAATCCAGCTGCGTCTTCTTAACAGCTCAAAATACGATCCACAATCGTCCACCAACTTAAACCGTCAATCACCTAGTCAGATACGATCTTAACTTAGCAATCATTCATAAACCACACATATACAACAATCCAACGGTCGGATTCTAAATTAATGATGATCCAACGGTCGGATCGAAATTACGCGATGATCTAACGGTCAGATCCTCACGGATTGCCCTTAGGATCATCCTCCAAAATTATCACGAAGATCCAACGGTCGGATCTTCCTGAATCGTCCTTACAAACATCTCCACAAATTTATACTATAATCCGACGGTCAGATTCTCACGAATCGCCCTCCAAATCACTATTTCACATTTATACGAAGATCCAACGGTCGGATCTTCGCCCGTGACCACACAAAGTCATCGGGACAGTCATACGATCAACATATCTAAATTTGAAGTAAAACCGATGGTCAGATCTTCGCAGATCGTAAACTTAAGATAAAACGTAAAAACGTTAAATAGTAACGTAAAAACGTAAATCCACTATTTATCAACTTTTTCTAACATGACCTTGTAATATATCAAAACGCTCGTATGGATGCGTAGAACATAGCCTAGATAATAAAAATTCAAAATATGGTCGAATGCGCCGCCACAAGGGGCGGTCAGTGGGCGGTCAACGCGGAGGTCAACGCAGGTCAACCACCTCCGATGCAAAAGTCGTCAACTACAAACTTGTTCCAAATGACGAGATGATCCACTTTCATAACTAGCATGAAGTCTTAAAACGAAAGGAAGTAGTCGGAAATTACCTAGAACAGTCGAGGTGACTGGAAAATTTCCAGAATCCGGCAAGAAACTGCAGAAAACGGCGAGCTCCAATTCGACGTAAAAACGTCAATTTAAGGCTTCGATTCCTTCTGAATAGTTGTTAAGAAACTCAAGAAGAACACACTGGTTCAATAATCACAGAAAAATATGGTCTGTAGCTCGAGATATACCGATCGAAAGCTTCGGTGGTCGGAAAAATTCCAGAATTTTGCAGAATCCGGCAAGGCTCGATTTCGACGTCAAAACTTCAATTTAAGGCTTCGATTCCTTCTGAAGAGTTGTTAAGAAACTCAAGAAGAACTCACTGGTTCAAGAATTACTCAAAACGACGTCCTGTAGCTCAAGATATTTGGATCGATAGTTCCGGTCTCGTTCTTGGCGGGGTTGACTTGTAGTTGCTGCTACGGGATGCGCCGCCATGCAAGGCTGATTCTGGGGGCTTCAGGAGGTTGAGGGAAGCACGAGGATGCAGTTTGGCAAGGATCGGTGGCCGGAAGCACGAGTTATCGAGCTTGGAACTAAAACGGGCTTAAAACTAACCGGACTTCCGCCGCCGTTTCCGACCGTTCTGCGGCGCAAGGCTGCCTCCTGCAGCTGCGCAAGATCAAGTTGAAGCTGTGGAACGTGGTCTGGGGTCGATCGAAGGCCTGTGGAGCGAGAACAAGCTTGGAGAAAATCTTCAGACTTTTTCTGGTGTTGTTTCGGCAGAAAGAGAGAACGAGAGAAAAAATGGATTTTTTTTTGTTCTTCTTCCTCCAAAGCTGGTATACCACCAATCCTATACAATTGTATAATAAAAAGCAAACTAGTGTCGCACTACTTTACTTAATGCTTGAAACACATAGCACGCCTCCATTTTTTTTTTTAACAAAGTGATTGCCACTACTTTGTGTTAAAACCAGAAATATAGGATTTGATTATTAATGTAGGGGAAATTTGATTAATCCTTGCTACAACAATAACAATTGAGATTTGACGTAAAATTATTCTCCACCAAATCGAAATGAATACTTCATTGAATAAAACTGCCGCCAAGTATTGCTCGATTGAAAATCGAGGTTATTACAGTCGGATCGGAATGCAGTCAAGATTTCGATTTTGTGTAATGAACTAATGACTAGTCTCCCTCGCTTTTTTGGCAGGCATTTGTCTCCCTCGCAAAAAGGAGAACCTTTTTTTACAGTCAAATACAGTATTTCATTTTTTATCCCTTGAAATGTAACTAGTTATTAACAAGTAACAATCTCGATTCAATGTTTTGTGAAGAGATTTCAAGTTTGAATTTTTAAAAATTCTCAAAATATTTACTTTTTTATTTTTTAGAACAACTCAAAATATTTACTTAAAACATGTATATATGACATTTGTTATCATTTTTTCCCTTGTTATATCTAAGTTATAAATAAATTTTTTAAATTCAGTTAACGTATCATAGGAGCACGAATATGATGCATCTTTTTATCTCCCCCATGAATCATATGTCTAACAAGTAACAAGTACTAACAACAATCCACAATGTATTCGAGTTGTATCTGTATCGAACACAGCTTGGATATCAAAAAATTTCTACAATATCTGTGCATCTTGAGACGCTATTTAACTAAAAATTTGAATTTTTAATGTTCATATGAGCCTTGTGGTAAAATAAAATTCTTAACTTTGTGAGCAAATGAATAAATCACCTTATAATGTTTACTCGACTTGGCGTATATCAAACTATGATCGACAAAGGCCACAAAATTTTCATCACTCAACGTCTCAACCAACTGATTCATAATCAAATTTTTTTTTTTTTTTTGAGAATATGATTTATAATCAAATTTTATTGTCACAAGTGTGATTTTTCCTCCTTCATTAATAATAAAATCTCATGCCCATGTGATGCATACGATATAGGTGAAAGGAGAATGAACATTAAAGTTTCATAATATTCATATTATCTTATTTTGTCATAATAATATTTTTACATGATTGTATTATTATTATTTTTTTAAATAAAGCGAGAGAGGGACTAACTCTTACATGATTGTATTATGAAAATGAAAGGAATTATAAATACTTTATATATATATATATATATATACACACACACACACAGTTACACACACACAGATATTTATAGAATCCATAATGTAGTATAAAAGGGCGATTGTAATTACAGCCATGAATTTGCCCCAGAAAGTTACAGAACTAAAAGAAACATTAAAAAAAAAAAAATTGAACCAGTTGCAAACGTCATGTATATTCAAACAAAGAAATGAACTTTCATCTACAGACGACCACTAGGTAAAAAGACCTTGACCATAGATGACATACAAGTCAGCGGACTCAAAACCAACCCCTAGTCTCCAAACCCAGTACACCCAACACAAAGAATTTCATCCTTCACCGGATGGCAAAATCAGATATTGGTGTTAATTGCTTTTGCTGAAGCTGATGACCAGTGCCTCTATCAGTAGCAAAAGACTCCATATCTATCCGCAGAAGCTCCAAAAAAAAGCTTCTGAAGCTCAAAGCTTGACAAGAAAATGGTGATCATTACGCAAAAGACAGCATATTCATGCTTCATGCTTCTCCAAATCCACGCAGAAGCGCAGAAGAATTTCAGGTCAGAGCCAAAACTTTCAAGAAAAAAGTTCTGATCATACCAAGAGGACAGCAGCATTCATGCTTCCACCAGCTATCTTCAGAACTTGATCAGCTGCAATGACTCGGTTCACAAAAAGTCAGGTACTTGTCATTGTTGTTGTGCCCTCTTAACAAGCTGCAATCTAGCTGTTAAAATACTCCATTGCCTCTTGTTTTCTCTTACAGTGTCATCAATTGCCTCATTATCGCCGAACTCCATGCTCTCTTGCACATTATGTTTGGATCCATGCTCTTGATGTGATCTGTGATTGTTGGAGTTGCAAGACGTCTGCAACTGCTCAGAATTGACTCCTTGTTGGTTATTTACCATACTTGCATCTGCACGATTGGAAGCGTTTGTGTTTGGACAACGTTCAACTATTGGAAGCACCTGCAGTTCACTGCCTCTGTCAGCTTCGATTTCAGAAAATCCATTACTTGTTCCAGAATTCGTCTTAGGTTGCGTAGCTGACTCTAGCACAGTTATCTGATCGGTCTCGGGAAAGTCTTCAGACAACCTGGTAAGTATAGAGTCTTCCAGTGCACTAAGAATACCAACCTGCACGCTCTCCATTCCATTTTCATCTCCACTTTTGACAGAATCCACAAAGCTTTCTAGTTTAATGTCTATTTCTCTTTCTCTTGAAGTGTAATCACTAGCAACATTATCACCAAACTCCACAGCCTCCAGCACGTCATTCCCGAACCCTTCCTGTTTAAGTGAATCATGCTGGTTGGAGTTGCAAGATGCCTGACCCTGCTCAGTACTGGATCCGTGTTGATAATTTATCATACCCGCATCCACGCGATTAGAGATGTTTTCAGATACTCTTGGTGAGTCAGAGTTCTGCTTCCTGGAGCCACCATTGCCAGCTATGTTTGGAGAAAATTCAACCCTTGTAAGCATCTCCAGTTCACTGCCTCTGTCACTTTCAAATTCAGAAAATCCATTTGTCTTGAGTTGAGAAGCTGACTCTAGCACGGTGGACTGACTGGGCTGATGACCATCTCGAGACAACACCATAGGGTCCTTGTGATCCAAGTCTTCCTGTGCATTAAGAATATCATCTTTGGAAGGGACGATGGCAATTTGGCTGCCAACATCATGCACAGGATCCTTTCCACTTTCATCTCCAATTTTGAGAGACTCCCCAGAGCTTTCTAGTTTAGTTTCCATCTTGAATGTTGGACATCTTTGAGCATCAATGTTACCGTGGCTTCCAACCAATACCTCATAATTTTCACCAGCATATTCACCACTAGAACATTCATGTGGCGACACTTGGAATAGCTCATTCTCTCTGAAGTCTGGCCCAACTAACTTCTTCTTACAATTAGCATCTTCACAAAAAGAAGATTCATCGACTGATGCTTGTAAGTTCAGACAAGAATTTCCAGGATAGGCATGCAAACACCCCTTTCCACTATCATCTCCAATTTTGGGAGAACCCCCAGAACTTTCTACTATAATTTCTCGTTCATATTTAGAAACACATTCAGTATCGATCTTCTCATTGTCGTGTGAAGATTCTGCATCTTGTAATAACGACTTACCTTGGCTTCCAACAAAAGACCCGCAACTTCCACCAGCAGCTTCACCAACAGAACATTGTGGCGAGGATATTAAAGATGACTCATTTTCTCCGAAATTTGGCCTAGCCAGCTTCCTTCTCTTGCCACCAGCATCTTCACCAATAGAACATTGCGCAGATGATTCCTGAGATGACTTGTTCTCTCTGAAATTTGGCTTAGCCAGCTTCCTTTTCTTGCCACCAGCATCTTCACAACTACGACATTCTTGGGCTGATCCTGGTGAATTCATAAAATGACTTCTATTATAGCTTTTGTTATCACGTGGCTCATTCTCACTGAAGTTAGGCCTGATTAACTTCCTTCTCTTGCACTGCCCACCTAACAATCCCTCGCTTCCAGCACTTTCCCCATTAGTATTGCTATCGACTTTTCGCAAATCACTCCGCCGCTTGAAGTCCACAAACAGTGTCTTTTTACTGCTTTGATCATCTTTATCTCCAGTTGGTGAAGCAGAAGCTGTGTTTGCCTTCTCTGGAATCATTTCCAACTCAGACTTCACAGCAGTCTGCTTCAAATTCCTAGACTTCTCTGCATTACCTTGTCGTCTCTTATGCAGTTTAGATTTTTCACTTTCCATCCAGGGGTAGTGACTCTCGCTCAACATTTCCATGACTTCATCCACTGATGACGTGTCTTTAACATCTTCCTCGTGGCCAAGATGTCCAAGGTTTTCCAGACACCATCCAGGGTTATTGAATCTCAGGCGAGAGAACACACTACTTCTGTTTTCCAGAAGATCTGAACACAGCATTCTATCAGAACATTTACAGTCGTGGTAGTCCACACTCTCAAGGTCAGCAGAATGAGTGCGGCATGGTGACTGGCACTGTATCTCCTCTAATGAAGTTACATTTGCAGTAAATGGTCCTATTTCATGCACTGGTTTATTTTGTATTGCTACAGGATGCCTCCGTTCAACCAGAAAGGAAGGATAATTACTGGGGCTAAGGGGATAAGAGGAAGGCCCGTCCCTCCCATTACTTCCAAATTCTGATAAAGATTCAGGAGCTAAAGAGGACTTTGAATAGTAAATAGCCATTTCTGCTGAAGATGTTGCCCCTGGAAAAGGAGTAATATTGATGGCTGAAAGTGATCTGCGAACATCAACCTTAGAAATGTCTTCTAGGCTTTGATTTAGTCCATTTGTCTCTGTGTACGAGGGATTTACTTCATTCCTCACCGCAGGAATGCCATTCTGGCCATCACAGTCTTGAACAGAATCATAATTTCCAACTAATCGAGAATGTGCAAGGTTCAAACTAGGATCATCAGGATCATAGGGAAGAATGCTCGTAATAATTGCATCTCCACGAGATGCTGCATAAGAGTGGCCAGTGATTGGCAGCTCCATCTGATGGCTAGAAGTTTTTTTATCTTGAACCAAAGAATATGTTTCTTGAAGAGGCATTCCAGAATAAAAAGGACCATCCAAGTGACTGACACTTCCTTCCCTTCCACACATTGCCAGGCTGCCATCACATCTTCCATTTTGGCCTGACCTAGTATGCTCAGTTGATGACAATGCCCTGTGTTCAAAATCCACATTAACTCCATTCCCAAACTTAGCATCATCTCTTTCAACTTTGCCTGGCAGGTGTTCAAGATACCTGCTCTGGATGATCGACCGAAGCGTATTGTCCACTTTATGTAGATTACCCACTTTATCACTTGATAATCTGCCATCATCAAGTTCTCGATAAATGTCCACCGGTTGTGCAGCAGTATTTCTAGCTAGTGCTCTCTGAGGATGTGGACTTTTCAATTTTCGCAAATTAAACAACATTAGAAGCCTCCAAACCTACATATATGCATGACACAAGCCTATAAAATGACAATTCTTAATCCTGTATAGGTCAGACACAAAAGGAAAGTAGAAGACCTGAGCTTTGGAAAGACCAAAATTGAATTTCCATTTTGAAAAATAGTTTTCTTTGATAGCGTCACCAAACTCAGATTCTGGAAGTGGATGACAATGCCAAATTGGGTTGACTCTCACCTAGATAAAGAAAATGTGAAGAAAAATTAAAAGATGTAGTAAACTAAAACATTAAAGATGTAATGAATTCTTTCACTGAAAGTTAGAGAATGCATAGAATTCTTTCAGCTAAGAAATTGGGCCTAAATATAACCATAAATTACTTGTACCTGAGCAGGAAACTTCTTTCCTGATCTACTCCATGCATTAGAAACAATATTCATTCTACCATCAGAGGATGCCTGGAATACACCATGGAGTTCTCTCTTCTCAAATTCAAAGAGAAATAAAATCATTCCACTTTTGATCTGCTTTACAAATGGGCCTTGTCCAGATGGAAGGCCAAACAGTCTTCGTCTAAAACATTCATCTTTTGTAAAACTGCTTGACATGAAAATTGCACCATACTCGGGAGACATTCCTTGAACAGTCCTGTGCTCCTCATCTGACTCCATTGGTGTACTTAGCAAAAGGCTGTCAAATTCACTAATCATGACAACCATAACTAGGCTACACAATGTAAATCCTCAAAATTCTCAGGTCACTAAAAAATCCAAAACAGCGTGAATAGAAATTGAAACATGGTTGATAAAATAAATTTGCCCTGAAACTATATACTCATCAAAATTACAGCACAAAAGGTCCGCAAAATATTCCAAAAGTCATTTATAATACCAAAGCTAATAAAGCTATTTTAAAAAAATGCATCACAGATTCACATTACATGTTACTCTATAGACAAGAGAATAGATTCTAAAGAATTTCAATACTAGAAACCAAAGCAAACACACACATCCACAAGTAGGCACATATTTTATACCCCAAAACTTCTTCAATCGGTTTCTAATTTCTACACTATTTCCAATCCAACCAAAATTGCACAAACACCTTCCTCTCTTTCCCCTCCTCTATCACTAAACCTAGTCCAGTAAATGTACAGTTTTGCCAACATAATCAACTGCGAAATTTCAGTAAATGAACAACATCATACTTCTCCAATACAATAGAGTCTAGCAGTTGAAATTCTCACCGGATTTTCACAAATCAACAATAAAATAGCATATATACACATAACACAGAACACAGAACACGAACACATAAGCATGCAACTTTTCAATAAACTTTCAATCACAGCAAAGAAAACCTAAATCAAATACGAATCCAGAAAACAAAGTGATGCGAGGGAGATCGAAAATGCTAAACAATCTGAAAATAACGAACTGAATAGGAAAGAAAAATGATATTATTCGCAACAAACAAAGTAACGCAGTCCTAAAACAGAGAGAGAGAGAGAGAGAGAGGCATTACCAGAAGAATGAGGAAGAGAACGAAGGAGGCGAAGAGACGTGTCTTCGCGAGAGAGAGAGAGATGAGCGAAGAAGAAGATGAATCGCAATTGGCCTTTTCGGAGGTGGAGCCACGGAGGATCCTATATATAGGGACTCCCTTCGGGACGTGGCACCTCGGTGGGTTTTTCTTGCAGCAAGTCAGCAACCGTAAGCCACTACAGCACACATGATCACTCTTCGGCTGAGCGCGTGTGGTTCACCGCTGGGATGTGTAATTTGGGCTTTGTGTTGCTACGTGATTTTGTTTCTTCGAAATGCGTGGTCCGTTGGGGAGTGGGATTGGAAACAGAGAGCGCCGGCACGACATCGTGATATTAGCACGGAATCACTATGTTTTTTATTTTTTTAATACTGAGTGGTCAGAAAACGGTTTTTTTTTTTTTTTTTTTTCTTGGTGATGAAAAATTTTGATTGGATATTGACTCACCAATAAATACGAACTCGAGCGAGAGCTGACCAAGAATAATAGAGAAGCTTTCTTTGATCGTGAACTTGGGCCTCGTTTGGTTCACGGAAGGGAAATCAATTCCCTTGTCTTTCCTGTGGGGAAGGGAAACTGAAGTTCCTGTCAGATTTCATTGCCTGTGTTTGGTAAAGCAGGGAAAGCATTTAGGAAATACTATTTGATTTCCCTTCCGATGTTTGGTTGGTACAGGAAAGGAAAGTAAAAATATATCAATGTTTCAATAATACTGTTTGGCTCCAATTTTGCTGCAGCTGGTCAACAGTCTCTTTTCTGCGCGGGCGTGCCAGCACCATTCGGGTGCGGTCGTCGGGGATGTCCCTTGACCTGACTTCTTTTCAAGCGATTGTAGACGAGGAGAGCACCAACCTCGTCATGGGGATTCTTTCTGCCTCGTGGCGAGGACTTTGCTGAAGTTTCTTCTTGTTAACACAATCGATACTCAATATTGCAGATTGAGCAGAGCGAAATCACCGGGAAATGTTGAGATCTTGCTAAAGCGTGACTTTAGCTTAGCTGGGTTGCTAGGGCGTTACCCTTGCTTGGCTGGTTCTGTAACCGTTGTGGTCGCGGCACTACCGTCGGCTCCCGAGGAGACTAGGACCGAAGTACGTTGACAGAGGGTTTGGTGGCACTGAAAGTCGGCTTCTGAGAAGACTAGGACTAGGAGTGTGATCACCGCTAAGAGAAAGAGAAGGAGAGTGTTTGGACCCAAAATGAACATTTTGGCCTGACAAGGCATGTGTTGGAGAAATTGAGCCAATGTCAGTGGCTCAAGCTATATATTGTCGACAAGCTCGAAATATATATTTTGAGGCTAAATAAAGCCTACTATGGAAGCATGGAAGCATGGAAACATGAAAAGTCAACTTTAGCACATTTTCCTACTTCGGCTAGGAGAAACCGAGCTAAACAAGGAAGGAGGGGTGGCAGACTAACCAAATGAAATCGAAATGTACTGAAACTTTCCAGATCCATTCTAGACAGCCCAAGGATCATTTCTTATGAAGAGTGCAAGAGGTTTTTTGAGTGGAAGGCCTTCAAACAATCAGCCCAATTTTCTACAGAAGCAAAACTGGAAAACTGGACCTGTAAGAGGTCCAGCAGCATTTTCGGCCCAACCACATGAAATAAAAATCTGAAAATTTGTCAGGATGATCTACACTCATAGTGGAACATTTCATATGAAGAAGACGAAGGCATATAATGAAGTCTTGTTGGAGAAATAATTGAAGGAATAAAGGGGCAGAAACTGACCTAAAACCAGCTCAATATTCACATGTTCATGTTTCCTACCCACATGAAGAAAGCTAGATGCTTTTCTCTTTTTCCTTGGATATATTTTTCTTCTACAATCTCTTTAATAGATCATCACCACTTCCATGTTGCTGCACCTTCATGCTTTGCTTTCATTTCATCTTTTCTCTATCTTTTCCATATTTTACAAGTGAACTTAGATCTACTTTCATTATTTTTCTTCCACTCATCATTTCACTCTTCTTTTTCTTCCCTATATAAACACCTTCTCCTCTCATTCTAACACACCCATTCACATACAACAACAACATCTCTAAGATGATCTAAGTTCTCTCTAGAAGACCTCTCTAAGAGCAACTCCTCCCCTTCTCTTTCTCTTACCGGTGATCACACTCCTAGTCCTAGTCTTCCCAGAAGCCGACTTTCAGTGCCACTAAACCCTCTGTCAACGTACTTCGGTCCTAGTCTCCTCGAGAGCCGATT